>NW_027186492.1:1880484-1888247 GCF_028583685.1 Petaurus breviceps papuanus | reverse complement strand
GATCCAGGTCATCCCGACACTGGAGCCGGTGCTCTTACTCGCTGTGCTACCTGGCCGCCCCAGATTGATATCTTTTGAACAATGATAAACCCTAATCATGGCTCTAATGATCTTTTGTGACTTGATACAATGAGCACAAAGTCGTTGTCACCATCTGTAATAACAACTTAAAAAAACTTGAATCCTGTGTAAAATACCCTCTGTGAAAGTGGCAAACAACTTGGATGAATTAATTTCCCCTCCCCTTGAAACCCTATTTTATGTCTTGCTGATGCGAATGACCAGAGGATTGTATTTGTCAAAGAAATTTTCTAGAATCTTAACATCTGCATGAGAGATTCCTTGCCAGAAGAGAGGCTTAAACTTCTTTTGCTTTACCAAATAAAATCCTTTTAAAAAATAATCAATAAACTCAGGATTTTATATCACTATGCTTTCTATTTAATTTTATGACTATAAAGATGTGGTCTATTAGAGAAAATGAAAGTCTGCCTACCTATCCTTCTTACATTTTCATAAAGGATACTCTCAACATTTGTAAATATAAGTCGTTTTCATCAAGATGCACACGCACACATACATGCGCACACACATGCGTGCTTGGTAGATAGTGATGTCTTTGCAGTCTCCTTATTTGGGTAGTAATATTGCCTGTTACCTTTTCTATTCCTCTGCTGTTTTCCTCTCTCTGATGTATCTTGCAAAACAGTCCCTCAATGCTTTCAAGGTTGTGTTGTGGTTTTCTCTGGGTGTATTTGATTCATTTCAGCTATTCTTTCTATCTTCATCTTTTTAAAGTGTCATTTCTACTTCCTTACATAGAACAGTGGGTATTGAAGTGTTGGAGTCCAAATATCATAGTTTCATTGGCAGTAGCAGAACTAAGTTGTTAAAGAAATAGTGATATGACTTCCATTTTTGGCCTGTTTTTTTATCCTCTTACCAGTTTCATCTATAGTGGAATGATTCCCATGTCATGGGATGATATAGATTAGGTTGGTTTCATGCCAAAATTTTTTGCAATATTATTCTCAGCTCTGTTTCTGTATGCTGTTTTATGAGCAATCTTGCTGATAACCATTGTCCTTCACAGTGTTTTACAGATTTGTTTTCATTCTAAACAAGTATTGTCCTTGGATGTCATGCCTCACTATCTAAACAGTTTTCTGGGCTCTCTTGTCTTACTCCCTGTGATAACTGCTTCACATCTGTTAAACCTTTGCAGGAAATGGTAATAATCAAGATAAATGTCTTTGTCCTTTTTCATTTCTCATTTTTTTAGCATCCACATAACTAGGATTTCATGCTGTGTCTTCTCATCTTTACCTTTTCTTTCAATTTGATATTCATGTAGTGTCCTATCAGTAGAATATAAACTCCTTGAGGGCATGACCTGTTTTTTGTTGTCATTGTTTTTATTTTATCTAGCTTGAGGACAGTAACTTCTACAAAGAAGGTGCTTAATGAATATTTGTTGAAAAGAATGGAATTGAACTGATGCTCATTGTGATTTTTGATGGTCTTAGTGTATACAAACATCTGATTTAATATCAACACCACCAGTTGTTTCCTATGTGTTAAGATATAATGGGGGAGGAGAGAGAGATGGGGGGGAGGAGAGAGGGATATATATATATATATATATATATATATATATAGAGAGAGAGAGAGAGAGAGAGAGAGAGAGAGTTCTGTTAGTATAGAATTCAGGAACCTAAACTCACCTCCACACCATAATGAGGCATTGAATAGTCTTTTCTTTTATTTCTTTCCTAATAACCTCATTTGAGACAAGAGTAGAAATCTAGCTCCTAGATCTTTATTATCAACATATTTAGCCATTTTAAAGAATCATAGAATGTCAAAGCTGGCTAATTGTGGTGGTGGTATCAGGGGCAGAGAGGAGAGACTGAGTCAGTGGTTGGTCCGATGGGCCATGGACCTGAGAACAAGATGTATGAACTGATATGATGTATGAACTGAGGGTACCTAAAAGGCAGATTAGAAAGTTAAGGCAGAAATGAAATTGGTAAGGAAATCAGAGAGTCTCTCAGAGGAAACAGGTCTGGGAGGAGGAAAGATCATAGGTAGAAACTAAGGCAGGTGAGTAGTAAGGTAGATATTACCTATTAACAGATCATGGGCAAGGTCAGAAATGCACAGTTGAAGGGGTTGCTAGGTGGTGCAGTGAATAGAGCACTGGCCCTGGAGTCAGGAGGACCTGAGTTCAAATCTGACCTCAGACACTTAACACAAAACTAGCCATGTGACCTTAGACAAGTCACTTAACCCCAACTGCCCTACCAAAAAGCAAAAAAAAAAATGCAGAGTTGAAAATACTCTGTGAACCATGAGTCATGCTAGTATAGCCTTGCTACTATCAAGTATAGCCTTTTAATAACAGAGCAGCCCAGGTTTTTCTAGGAAGTCCTGTCCTAAAGTGGTCCATCTGGATTTTAAAAGGGTTATATTCTCCTGGTCTCTGAGTCTGTTGAGGTAGTAGCTCTGTCTTCTTTGTACCAAATATTGTGAATCTGTCAGCCTAGGGAGGCAATGCTAAGTTAGTTTGAAGTTAAGCCAGAGTCTGGAAATGGAAATCCTCCAGGATTTGACTGTGCTTAGCATTTCCCAAGTTCCTGTAAGTTGGGTCTAATTTGTTTCCTAGGGCCAACCCTGGTGTTGGTAATTCCATGATTGACTGGGTCCTGACAAGCAATGTAGCCCCATTCCTTTTCTCCCTTTCACTAACTGCTAAATTTCTTCAAAAAAAGTCACTTTTTCTTTACCCATTCTCTCCTCAAATCCATGAATAATGCTCATATCTACACCACTCACAGAAACTACTCTTTGTGACTGTAAGCCATTTAACCTCTCTGGGTTTCAGTTTCCTCATCTGTAAAAATGAAGGAGTTAAGTTCAAATGCTATCCAAGGCACATTCAAGCTCTTAATATATGATTCCAAGGTCCCCAGTGACCTAATAGTTGGCAAATTAAATGACTTTTAAAAAATCTTTGTTCTTCTTGACTAGTTTATAACTTTTGACAGTGTTGACAACTACCTCCTATTGGATATACCAGTTTCAGAGATATCACATACTTTTGGTTCTCTCACTTTTTAAAAAATTGTTCCTTCAGTCTTTTCAATAGGTCCCTCATCCTCTTACTGATCCTTTGATGTAAGTATTCCCAAGGAGTCTTCTCCTCACTTCTTTTCCCTTCTCTCCTCCTCTTTCCTCTTCTCTTCCCTCTTTCCTTTGGTAACCTTATTTACTTCCTTGAAGTTAGCTACTATCTATGAAGAGACTAAAATGTCTAACTCCTGACTCCTCTTCTGAGTTCCAGACCTGCATGGCCAATCATCTGTCTCCTATTCTATGCTCCATTAACACCACTGCCGCCCTCATGGGGACCTCTAGTGTCATGCACCTAAGCTATTGCAGTAACCTCTTCTAGGTACTATTTCAAGGTCTTGCGCTTTCCTTCTCGTTTCCTTTCCCATTCAGCCTTAATAATAATCTTACTTAAGAATAGATCTGATTGTCTCACCCCTCTGCTCAAAAGTCTTCTTTCCTACTGTATGATATTGAAAATGCAGATACCTCTGCCTGCCATTTAGGGCCTTCCACGACCTGTCAACACTTGATTTATTTAGTCTTCTTTCTTATCACCTTCCTCTACATTCTCCATGCTCTAGCCAAACTACAGTTTTCTCCCTGAAAAATATTCAATATTCTTTTTCCTTTTCATCTTGGCTAAATTGGTTTCTGAGTCTAGAATTCCTTTTCTTCCCATCTTTATTGTTTAGAGTCCTAATCAAATGCTATCTATCTCCTCTGTGAAGGCCTTCCTGTTTTCCCTGGAGGATACCTACCTTCTTCCTCATACTTCATGTGGCACTTTGTTGTATAATTTTTCTACATGTATTTATCATGTAATTTTATGTATTGTAGTTGTATTGGTGTCTTATACCCCAACTAGAGTTTAAGCTGTAGGAAAGGCTGGGAAGATCTCTTATCTAAACTGTGTGTATCCTCACTTCCTAGAACAGTGCATGTAGTACTTGATGCATGGCATTATTATGTTATAATTGAGTGGAAATAGTTACATACTTTCAGCCTGATGTTTTATGGGTTGTGTGTATAACATCCAGATGAAGGCTAAAGGCATGAAGATTTTGAAATATCTGAAAGTTTGATGGTTTCTAAGTATAGCCTTGATATCTTAGGATCAGAGAAGGGACCTTTAAGGGCACCATCTAGTCCAGCTTCCTCATTTTACAGTTCAGGAAACTCAACTTCTGGATTGGTTGAAGTTTTCTTAAGTTTCTAAATAAATGATAAAATGAGAGCTTATGTTGTGTATTTGTGATGAGTGAGAAACTCTATAGTTATAAAGGAAATATCAGCACTCAATTGTTAATTTTTTTTACTTAAGATATGTATTTTTCTTAGGATTGACTAATCATCAAAATGATTACATTTTCGTGCTTGTCTTAGAAGCACTCTTGTATATGTGAATTGCGTAGGTTTGGGTTCAATCAGTTCCTCATGATCTAAAGCTCCATTTCATTCTGCATGGCAGCAGGGGCCAAACTGCTAACCTGAATTTTACAGCCTCCTCAAGTCAATGGCAGGTGAACCCTCTGTTCATAACCTCTGTACAATTTGGAGCTGGAGACCTACCCTTCCAAAGTTATAAGTACCCTGAGCAACAGGAGGCAGATAAGGGCATGGGGCTCTTCATTACTTGGAAACAACATGTGATTTTATTGATGTAGTTACTTGTTTTATTAGTACAAATCACAATCCCTTTATATCTTAGTAGACAGCCTTCATGAGTTATTGCGGCCAAAATCATTGACCAGCCCAATGGTGATGAGCCCTTCTATCCTTTTGATTCATATGGTTCTGAGATGAAAGATACATAGTCTGTGATTGGTCTGTGCTTATAGCCTTTCCAATTTGGAAAAGATAACTGTAGCTTGTGTTTCCTTTTCATAGCTATGGAGGACTGAGGGTCCTCTTGCCAAAATGAGGGATTAGAGTAGAACTTTAGTGGAAGACCTCCCAATATCCTTTTCTCTTAGAGTCAGTGTGATGTAATGAAAGGATCAATGTATTAAGATTTAGAAGATCTGAGTTTGAGTCCTAGCTCTGACATTTCCTAAACTGTGTGAATAGACAAGATATTAACTCTGAGTCTATTTACTTGTCTGTATAACGGGTATAATAATGCTTGTATTGCATCACAAACCACACAGGACTATTGTAAATGAGATTTGTAAACTGCCACAGAAATGTGAGTTATTGCTATTATTATTATTTATATAGCACCCAGTGTTCCTCATTATAACCCTCTTCTTAGGTACCCATAGATTCATGGTACTATTGGAATATTCATATTTCAAAATCCCTAATTCATGAATCTCCTCCAGTGCTCCATTTACCAGACCAAACTAGGAGACCATGAATTCAAAGCAAAGGCATTTAATGAATCATCATGACAAGGCCATCACAGGGGCTTGAATCAAGTATTACGTTCTTGGTGTCCATTTATAAATGGTTGCCATCTACACACATTTCTTCTGGGGAGTTTTATTCTTGGCTCTCATATCCCCAACATACCAGGAGTGGGGATGTGCTTGTGGAAAGATGCTAGGAAAATTTATTGTCACTCTAGGGCACTCTGGATTTTCTGTTGTTACACTGTGGGCTAGAGGATACTGGACTTTTGGGCATAGGAACCAAATGATCACAGAAATTTTGGCAGCTCATACTTCTGACACCTGCAGTTGCTCCCTCCTACTTCTCACCATCCCTCCTCCCAATGCTTGTTCCCCAGCCAGATACAGTTCCCATGACAGATGAAAGGCACCCTGGGAGTCTCAGATCCCAGTGTACTCATCAATGAATAGCAATTCTGCCTATGTTGGAGTTATGGGCAATCAGTATTGTGCTGGAATCTCCCATTAAGGGTAGAGGGCTAGTCTCCACTCCTGTTGTATTTGGAATGTCTGAGATTCTTGATATTGGAGTTACTGGTAGAATAGATATGTGGATAATGGAAGCCTCCTGCAATAACACTCTTTTCTACATTGCCCAACACCCTCTTGTAGCTGATATGAGCACAAAGAGCTTCCTTAGGAATTCCTTGAATTGATTCTTGGCTTAGTTCACAGTCAACTTTGTCAGTCTATGCAGAAAATGAGAAATGGACTCCTGATGGCAAACCAAGGTTTGTGCAAGGAAAAGTCATTATATGTGATTTTCCTGCAATATGAACAAACTTTCTCCTTATTTCCCAGAGTGGTTTCAGAATTTTACTTACAATGGGGACTTTTTCCAGACATAAACCTCATGACTGAGTATCACTTAGCCTAGTCTCTATTGTTATTTATTATTAGTACCTTCTCTACGTGGACAGATGGTATAGCAGAGAAAGAACATGTTGCCTTCTGTAGGCCTTGCTGAAATGACTTCAAAATCCCTTCCTGGAGTGACTAGAATTTTCCATACAATGAGCCCAGAATGCTGATATCATTAATTTACTTTAGATAGTGGCAGCATAAAGCAGTATGGAAGAAATGACAAACCTATAGACCTAATAAGATATGGTCCAGTCTTTCTTTTTTAGGATAACGTTTGTAACTTTTCTTTTTGGTGGGGACCTTGGGGTGGAGTGGGGAACAACAGTGGACATTCTGTGGTATTAGTGACTTTGGAACATTTTTATAAAGTGTGTTCAATATTACCAGGGCTTAAATATACATGTCTATAATTCAAGTAAAATATTCACTAATATTTACCTTTCCGATGAGATATTTGACTTGTATATCTATTTTTGAAGTCTGGGCTCATTTTGGTGGAGTTACTCTTGTGGTGTTTAAACTACATTTGCATACTTTCCTTTTCCTTATGAATGTTTCTTTTCTGAATTTTAAGTCAAGATCCCCAATGATTTTTGTTGTTGTTGGAAGGTACAAAGTTAGAAAATAAAAAAAAATGCACCAACATGTTAAATGTATGATAGTTATATTTGAAAGTTCTTATGGGCATAAAAATTATATTATTTCATTCTATTTGTGAACCAAAAGCAGTTTGAAAATTTATACATATTTTATTTTGCTGATTATATTCATCAAGTTTTTGTTGTTGTTTCTTTTTGGTCCAGATCTATGATTTTCTTGATATAAAGGAGCTCCCTCTATAAATGTAGATCAGCAACTGCTCTGCAGTTTATAGAGTTTCCTGACAGAGGGAATAAATGACTTACCCAGGATCACATAGCCAGTATGTGTCAGAGGTGGGACAGGAACTCAGATCTTCTGACTGAAAGTAGGTTCTCTGTTCCTTATAATAAACCGTCTCTCACTCATCCATTGTATTTTTAATAATTTTAAACAGTTTAATCTAGGAAACAATTCTAGACCCTTTGCGTATAGTCAGTACTTAATAAATATTTGTTCAATGAGTGAATGAATACATTTAGTAATACTTTTCAGCTGATTTGCCATCTGGCTCATATATACCAACAGTCGAGTTGAAGGACACAGTATTGATACATAATCTTAACATAGGATAAGTGGATCAGGCCAGGTACTTGGTTAAACAAGGCATCTACAATTATTTTTACTATAGATTTACAATTAATTGGACACAATAGTAGGTCAGTAGGTTCTTTAAATCTCTGCTGTCTATCCATCTATCCATCTATCCATCTATCTATCTATCTATCTATCTATCTATCTATCTATCTATCTATC
>NW_027186492.1:1867490-1880474 GCF_028583685.1 Petaurus breviceps papuanus | reverse complement strand
TCTATCTATCTATCTATCTATCTATCTATCTATCTATCTATCTATCTTTCTGTCTACCTACCTATTAATCAACAAATAAACATTTATTAAGCACCTATTACACTCCAGGCACAGTACTAAGCAATGAGGATCCCAAAACAGAGGAAGGACAGTCTGTGCCCTTAAGGAGTTCCCAATCTAATAGTGGAAACAATATGTAAACAAATATATACAAAGCAAGCTATATACAGGATAAATAGGAATAATTAGCAGAGGGAAGACACTGGAATTAAGTGGAAGCAATATTTTAGTTGAAACTTAAAAGAAAACCTGGGAGTTCTGTAGTCTGAGTGGAGGAGGGAGAACATTCCAAGCATGAGGGACAGTCAGAGAGAATGCCTAGAGGCAAGAGATAGAGTGTCTTGTGTATGTAACAGTCAGGAGGCCAGTGTCACTGCATTGATGTCTGGGAGTGAGGTGTGAAAAGACTGGAAAGGTAGGAGGAGACTAGATTATGGAGAACTTTGAAGGCCAAACAGAGAACAGTTCATATTGTTCCTGGAGGCAATAGGAAGCCATTGGAGTTCATTGAGTAGAGGAATGATATGATTGGACCTGCACTTTAGGAAAATCACTTTGGTGACTGAATGGAGGATGGATTGGAGTGGGGAGGGACTTGAGGCGGACAGACTTACCCATCAGCAGGCTATTACAGTGGTTCAAGTGTAAAGTGACGAGGGCCTGCACTAAAGTTGTGACCATATCAGAGGAGAGAAAGGGATGTTTGAGAGAAGGGGTATATTTGCAGAGGTGAAAGACCTTGATAACAGACTGGATATTCTTTCTGTCTATCTGTCTCTCTGTCTGTCTACCTATCACTATACAAGATAAACTTTCTGTGAAGTACTTAAAAATGGAATTCAAGTGAATTTCATTTTCTCCACTTGTTGGGTTTCCCCCCCACTTCCAATTCACACGCATCTACTCCATGTCAATGGCTAATCCACCTAGATAATAACAGGAGCTGTTCCCTTACCTGCTTTTGGACTCCTCCTCCCTTCACTCCTAGGCCTCCCTATCTCTCACCTCTTTCATTTGCTCATCCAGGATTGGCACAGGATGGGATCTGCAGGGACAGGAGAGTGGGGATAGAGGAGATCCCCACAGCAGAGCCTTCTTCCCTAGACTCCCCCAACTACTCTGTAGGTCTTGACAATATCTGCTCTTCTTCACTCTCGGCAGAGCACTTCTCTCATCTCCACACTGGAAGCTCTTTAGCACTTGTGGTTTTCAGGGAAGGATGAAGAAAAAGGTCGATGAACAGTCTTGGTTTTCCTGTGAACAAGTCAGTACAGTTAAAATTATACTTTGACCTTTGTATACAAAGACCCTCCTTAGTGCATGTATATGCATATATATATATACATAAGTGTGTGTATGTATATTCTTTGCCTTCCCCCACTGAGTCTAAGTGAAAAAAGAAAAGAGAATAGGATGTAGGAAGGATACTTTTTTTTTGTGAAAGCAAAGGGGTGCAGGAATGCCATCCCTGGGATTAAAAGATGTATAGAATGATAGGTGGGGGCACTCAAGGGAAAAAAAAAGTATGTAGTATGGTAAAGAAGAAGTTTTGGTTCCCTTTCCACATCAAGAATAACTTTTACTGTGAAGTTTTAAGGAATTCTTCGAGTCACAAAAGTCTTTTAAGACTTCATAACTTCTTATTTTTGCTGTTTTCCTATTTTTGTTGCTGTTGTTATTCAGTCATGTCTGAATCTTTAGGACCCCATTTGGAGTTTTCTTGGCAAAGACACTGGAGTGGTTCACCATTTTCTTCTGTAGCTCATTTTACAGATGAGAAAACTGAGGCAGACAGGGTTAAGTGACTTGCCCAAAGTCGCATAGCTAGTAAGTATCTGAGGCCAGATTTGACCTCAGGTCTTCCTGACTCAGGCCTGATGTTGTATACATTGCACCACATAACTCTCCTATTTTTCTTAGTTATTAAAAAAAAGTTTTGAAAATCTCATTAGAGTTACGTGTTTACTTTAGGGACAGGAAAGGTTAAGGAAGAGCCATGAGACAACATTATATGAGTCAGGAAAGGGGAGGACTTTGATTGGAAGCAAAAGGTGGTGACTGGTGTCATTCCCTGTCTGGGCTTGCTTTTCCCAACTTCTATTCACACTAGTAAGTCAAGTCCCCAAAGTTCCAGGGGCAACTCTGAAGGATTGTAGTTTCTATTATTATATATTTATTATTTTAATTAATGGGCCTCCATCTTGTATGCTCCCTCTTATTATCAGCCAGATTTAATTAGCTCTTAGGAAGGGATATTTAATAAGTAGGGTTAATAAGGAAGTTATTACAAAGACAACCACCTTACAAGTCTGGGACACATTGTCCCATAATAACAATGAGTTTGTGGGGAAAGTGGGCTTAAACTTAGAAAGTACATATTGCCGAGGGATGATATAGCTTCTGGTTACTCTAAGTCTGGAGACCTCTGAATTCTAGTACCTTTCTTTTGTTAATTATTTCCTGTTTATTCTACATATATATTTTCTATGTATTTTTCTTTACGTATTGTCTCCCCACTTAAATCATAAGCTCCTTGAGGGCAGGGACTGTTTTTTTGTTTCTTTTTGTTTCCTTAGCACTTAGCACTGTGCCTGGCACATAATAGGTGCTTAATAAAAGTTCTCAATAAAGTTAATATTTAATAAAGGTTCTCAATAAATAAAGTGAAATTCAATAAACAAACTCAATAGAGTTCTTAATAAATCTTTGCTGAATGTATGAATGGAAAGATGTTTCTTCTCCAAAGAAGAGTAGAGAAACCAAAACGAGAAGCTCTGCTTTTAGTCAATCTAAATTCAGTGCAACTGTCATTCCCATATTTAATGAGCTACCCTCTTGCCATAATGCTCTGATGGTTCCTTGTGTTTTTCTTTCACTTTCTTAATATTTTCTCTATTGTAGTTTATGAAAATACAGTAACAACACTCTTTGACACTTAAAATATTTAATGGAATGTATTAATCTCTTTTCTAGTATTAAAATGGCCATATAAGGAGACATTATATTCTTTTTTTTACAGCAATTGGGGTTAAGTAACTTGCTCAAGGTTACATGGCCAGTTATTTTGTGTGGGTGCCAAGTATCTGAGGCTGGAACCGATACCAGGTCTCCCAATGCTGGGGCCGGTGCTTTTACTCACTGCGCCTCCTGGCCACCCTGAGACATTATATTCTTAACTTCTTTTAAAAGTTGTGAGAATGTTACATTATATATACTTTTGACAGATAAGGGTAAGGTAAAGAAAAGAAAAAGTTAAATGTCTATAGAAGTGAAAATACAAGCAGGAAATCTCAGGGTCAATTTTATAATGACGTTGTATGGCAATTCAGGGTGTATTGCCTCCTGTGGCCCTTTTTTAATTTCTGGATAATACACTATACCTTAATAATCTGGATGAAGAGAGCAGCCTTTCAATTTTTAAAGAGAGTTGGTTGATTGGATTCATCATATCACTGGCAGAATTAAATACCTGGAAATCAAAATCAATTATTTATCACTAGAATGATTGAGTTTCAGGGGGTGGAAAAGAACAAAACCACATTTCTAGCTTTGCCTGAGAGGTTGAAGGGCAAATGTGATTACTATAGAGAGCTACTCTGAAAACCAAACACCAGAACCTTGGTTCATGGTAAATAATTATTCTGTTCATTGCAGAATAATTTTTCCACATCTGCAGGCTGCTTTTGAATGAATGAAGACATTTATATCACAGATTGTCACATTTTAATGGGGTCGATGAGCTAAATTATGCTTTCCAGTGTGTGCTTAGTTGAAATAACTTCTCTATTATTTTGGACTCCCCTGGCTGTTCTTCTGTTGAAGAGCATTAATCTAGACTTGGGGACCTTGGTTATCACAGTTTAGTGCCCTTTGTGGTTCATCTCATCATCCCTACGATTCTGAGTTATAGGTTACTCAGAACAAGCCTTCCTTTCAAAGCCAGTGCTATCTGCTCCTGATAGCCATCTGTGTCATCCCTATCACTCCCACAGTCCTAGTCAACTCTCTTCTCTTCCACTGAGCCAGGTTACTTTTTGAGGCTGATTGCACATCACTTCCCCTTGTGTTTCAGCCAATCTGGCCTACTTGTTTCTTCATCTTCCACCTCAGAATCTTTGCACCAGCTGTTCTCTAGGCCTGGACTTCCCTTTTTTCTCACTTCTGCCTCTTGGGACCTCTACGTCTTTCTAAGTTGTAGCTGAAGTGCCCCTTCAAGAGTTTATTTCTGAGTAAAAGAGATGTTAGTAACCCCTCACTTCAGTCACTATATAGTTTTTGGTGTATTACATATTCACTTATTTGTTTTTTAATTTATTTATGTTTAGTTTTCAACATTCACTTCCATATGTTTTAAATTTTCTCTGCCTCCCTCCCCTCCCCAAGACGATGTGCAATCTGATATAGGCTGTACATATACATTTTTATTAAACAAATTTTTCACATTAGTCATGTTGAATAGAAGAGTTAGAACAAATGGGAGGGACCATGAAAAAGAAAAAAAAACAAAACAAAACAAAAAAAGAGAACAAATAGTATGCTGCAATCTTTTTTTCAGACCCCATATTTCTTTTGAGTTGTTTTAGGTCCTTGCACTGTTGAGAAGAGCTAAGTCTATCAAAGTTAGTCATCGTACAATGTGGCTGTTACTGTATACAGTGTTCTTCTGGCTCTGCTCATTTCACTCAGTATCAATTCATATAAGTGTTTCCAGGTTTTTCTGAAGTTCACTTGCTCATCATTTTTTTATATCACAGTAGTATTCCATTACATTCATATATCACAACTTGTTCAGCCATTCCCCAATTGATGGGCATTCCCTCAATTTCCAATTTTTGGCCATCACAAAAAGAGCTGCTATAAATATTTTTGTGCATATGGGTTCTTTTCCCATTTTTCTGATCTCATTGGGATACAGACCTAGAAGTGGTATTTCTGGGTCAAAGGTATGCACATTTTTATAGCCCTTTGGGCATACTTCCAAATTGCTCTCCACAATGGTTGGATCAGTTTACAACTCCATCAACAATGCATTAGTGTTCCAAATTTCCCACATCTTCTCCAGCATTTGTAATTTTCCTGTTTTGTCATATTAGCCAATCTGATAGGTATGATGTGGTACCTAAGAGATGTTTTGATTTGCATTTCTCTAATCCATAGTGATTTAGAGCATTTTTTCATATGACTACAGATAGCTTTAAGTTCTTCCTCTGAAAACTACCTGTTCATATCCTTTGACCATTTATCAACTAGAGAATAACTTGTATTCTTATGAATTTGACTCCATTCTATGTATATTTTAGAAATGCAGCCTTTATCAGAGACACTGGTTATATTTACTTATTTATGAATGGGTTGTATTCAATGGAATATAAACTCCTTAAAGGCAAGGACCATCGGTTTTGTTATTGTATCCTTAATGCTTAGTTGAGGACAACCTATGTATGTATTGTTATTATTAAGTCATGTCTGACTCTTTGTGACCCCATTTGGAGTTTTCTTGGCAGAGATACTGGAATGGATTACCATTTCCTTCTCTAATTCATTTTACAGATGAGGAAACTGAGGCAAAGGGTTAAGAGACTTGCCCAATGTCATACAGCTAGTAAGTGTCTGACCCCAGATTTGAAGTCAGGTCTTCCTAGCTCCAGGTCTAGCACTATATCCACTGCACCACCTAGCTGCCCAACTATGTGACTGACATATAGTAGGTACTTTAAAAAATGTATATTGAGTGTATCAGAATTTTTTGAAGCTATTTACTTCACATAAATAAAAGATAATTATACTACCCACCCATTTCAGTTTTATCATATGTCATTTAGCATTTGTTCTCAGTGGGATTGTTTCATTTATATACAGGTAGGTGACTTCCAAATATATGTATTTTACCACAATTTCTCTCTTGGACTTCTAGTCCAAACTACATGTTGGTTATTTCCACTAAGTTTCCTCACTAGTACTTCATATTTAACATGTCCAGATTTTTTAAATTTCCTTAAAACACTGTGTTTTGAACCCTTTTGTCTTGATCACATTCAACCTGGAATTATATTTATTGTTCTGAATGTCTTATCCTATTAGATTGTAACCTTCCTGAATGTAGAAACGATGTTGTTTTTCATATTTGTATCTTAGTGCCATCTGGGCATTATTAAAGTCTTAATAGATATTTATTGGATTGAATTGGAAAAAGATCACAGATGGTGGCAATTCCAATAATTTGTTCCATTTAAATAATAGATTATTGAGTTAAGGAACCAGATTTATTTTTGTTATGCTTCATAGTGAAGTATAGTCCCTAAATTTCATATTTGACCATGAACAGGTACTTTTTTTTCTGAATAAGGTTTTAGGTTTGATAACCTTATTTACCTATCTCATTTCAAGAATTTTTTTAAAACCTATTGATTCTTTTTCTATATAAATTTTTTTTAGTAATTATTGATTAAACGTGAGACCATTCATATACTTCTTGGACATTCATGGCAGACCTACATTTCTCAAAGAAATTGAAGCACTTACCAACAGTAGACAACCTGTGACCTCAAGGACACATGTGGCCCTCTAGGTCCTCAATGTGTGACCCTTTGACTGAATTCAAACTTGAAGTTTGGGAACCTGGACTTGAGGACTTAGAGGGCCACATGTGGCCTTGAGGCAGCAGGTTCTCCACTCCTGTCTTAAATAATTATCCTGTGAATCCAGTTGCTTAGATCAGTGGTGTTAAGTTCAAAAAAGAATGGGCCACATACATAAGAATCCCTGCAGCATATTGATTTAGAAAATGATCTCTCTTAACATTATCTGTATTCTGTTGTATTTTAATTTATTTTGTAAATATTTCTCAATAAGATTGTAATATGGTTGGGAGGTATGGGGGGTAAGGAGGTGATCAGTGGCCCTCAGAACGTTGCCCAGAATGCTGTTCCTATTTTGGACATCTCTGGTTTAGTTAATCCCAGCAGCAGTTGGTACTTAAGCCCTACTTTTTCACTGAGATCTGATTATGTAAATTTTTGCACTTTTAGAAGACTTTCACGTGATACATTTTTATATTTTTAATTCCATTGAATCTTATCCCATTGTGCAGTATACCTCAGTAGGTCCCTAGGGCTCAGGGAAAAGTAGAGGAAACATGTTATCAGTTATTAATTGAGAGAAACTTCCATTTTGTTTGGACATCATTTGAAAACTGTTGAGACAGATTCTTACCTTACCTACCTATATATAAATAAAACAGTCCCATGAGACCAAATGCTAAATGACATATGATAAAACTGAAATGGGTAGGTAGCATAATTATCTTTCATTTATATGAAGTAAATCTCTTTTTAAAAAATTCTGATACACTCAATATACATTTTTAAAGTGCCTACTATATGTCAGTCACATAGTTGGGCAGCTAGGTGGTGCAGTGGATATAGTGCTAGGCCTGGAGCCAGAAAGACCTGGGTTCAAATCTGGGCTCAGATACTTACTAGCTGTATGACATTGGGCCAAGTCATTAACCCTGTTTGCCCTAGTTTCCTCATCTGTAAAATGAACTAGAGAAGGAAACAGTAAACCATTCCAGTATCTTTGCCAAGAAAACTCCAAATGGGGTCACAAAGAGTTAGACATGACTTAACAATGTGGAATTTACCTTTTTCAGTATGCTATCTGATGGAAAGAAAGACTGCTGGAAGCTGGCATCTTACCCCTTAGATTTTGGTTGAAGTTAGGCTCATTCAGTTTAGTGATATCACCTTGTCTTTCCAGTAGTTCTTCAAGGGCAGGGTCTTTTGTGTTTGCTTCCCCAATGCCTAATACTCTGTAGAGCTTATTAAGTATTTGTTGACTTACTGGTTGATTAGTTGATTGATATGCTAGGATACAGTAGATGGATGGGAGAATTTTCGCTATTGTACTCCTGGTTAGTCACCTCATTTCATTTTAGGAGCATGCAAGACTTTTCTATATAAGGCTCTATAGGATGTACAATGTGCCATTTTGCCAACTGTTAAAAATGGGGCAGAATCTTCCTGTACCTGTGAAAAAAGAACCTTGCAAATACTTGAGACTCTCTTTTCACTTTAAACATAGCCTTACTTTGCTGCTTATGGAGGTGAAAGCCATTCTGCTTTGGACAGGCAGGCTTTTAGTTTTGTTTTGTTTTGTTTTTTATCTGGGAGGAGGGAGAAATTAGTTTTGGCTAGTTTTCATTGAAACTGAATTCCTAAAGCTGAATGATTACTTCAGTACCAAGGATCTTAAGATTAATGCTACATTTGGTGGTTTTGAAGTGTTTTCATAGTGTTCGTTTCAGATAAGAAATGTATTGAGCTATTTGCCATTCACAATTATGTTTTTTTGAAAATTTTAAGTCCTAAAACTATGGTATTTATATAACTCACCTTTGAGAGAAAAAAAAAACGCAACAAACTATTGCATAGTCCAGTAAGCTGAATGCTTAATACAAGTGTGAATTAATGCAGGAATTCATCACCTTCCCTCTAAGCACAAGAGATTTCTTTGGGACCTTTGGAAAAAGGAAACCCACTCCCTTGGTTTTTATGGGGGTGACATAGAATTTAGTGGTTGTACCCAAGAGTGGGGCAGTAGCAGTGATGAAGACAGTCTGCAGGACCATGTCCATTTAAAATACAACCAAATTAAACATTAACATAAGCTTTGTAAAATGAATGCCCCCTGCAGAAAGTTTACTTGGTTGAAAAAGATTACAAATGAAAGCTCTGGTTTACTTTTACATTATACTCAAAAATTTAATTCATCATTATTAACTGAATGTGAAAATGCAAACTCAGCTGTTCTATTTTAAAATGCTCCTTTCCTCCAGCATTTGAGAAATCAATGGTGGCACCAAAGATTTTGGAGCAATTGTTGAATTTCCCTGGTCCCTTTTCTGTCCCATGCTTTGACCCAGTTAATACAAAATGCTTGAAAAGCAATTATCATATATCTTTCAACTTGATGAACAAGTATTTTCATTGCAAATGAAATATGTTCTGCAAATGATTAAACATTAATAAAAACAAGAATAAACCTGATTTGTTTCAACAGCACTATCACTCTGCAGGAGGTCACATATTTCTGTCAGTTTGTCAAGTGTTGTTTTTATAACCCCCCATTAGGCTCAAGTAGCAACGTATTTCATTTGTGTATTCAATGGAAGCTATAATTGGGTACTCAAATAAAGAATGACATTTTTATTTTCAGATTTTTATTAAAAACATTCAGAATGGTACACAGATGACTATAACAAATTGATAGTTTTGCAAACCCCCTTTCCTTTGGGTAGATCCACAAATCTACTCTGTGGTGCTTGTGCTTTTATCTTTGTTTTGTTGAAATATGATCAAAATAATACTATATCTGGCAGCTCTGCTTTGCATTGAATTTAAGCAGCTTGTCCCAATGCATTATTTTACCTAAATGGGAAGTCACTTTTTCCCAGTGAACAGAATTCAAGTTCTACCTTTCAGATGCTATCATGCAGAGGTTCTTTGTATATGTGGGATCAAGATCTGGTGGATGCTGATGGCTTGCCTTCTAGTGTTTGAGGGTCTCTTGGAGAGGGACTAGCTTTAAGCTCTATTTGTCTCTAAGGGCAGAAGTAGGAATAATAAATAGAAGATGCAAAGCATCAGAAGTTAGCTACATTTTGAAAACTCTTAGATGCCCAAAGAGGAAGTTGTTTCCCTTTCCTGGAGGTCTCCCAGCAAAGGCTTGATAAACACTTGGAGTACCTTGTAGAGAGGATTCCTGTTTAGAAATGAATTGAATCAGATGGCTTTTGAGACGCCTTGCCAGTGATATTCTATGATACTCTCTTGATTTCTATCTTAGAAAATAGTTAAAGAGAAGCGGGGGCAGATATTTTCCTTCTCATGAAGAGGCTGCCATTTTAATAGGTCAATACAATCCAATAAACATTTGTTAATCACTTGCTGTATACCAGGCACTGTGCTAACCTCTAGGGATACAATTAATAAAAATCAAGTCCCTGTCCCCAAGGAGCTTACAGTCAAAAGGGGGAGACAACACCCAAGAGGAGGCAGGAAAAGGTGAGGAGGGCAGGATGCCTAGGGTACCTGGCTCCAAAGAGTTGAAACCAGGCAGAGCAGCAGATGCAAAGTGGAATGAGCTGAGAGTCCAGTTTCTGCCCTCTATAAAAGAAGTCATTGGGAGGAGTCTGGTGCTCTACCCTCTAGCCCTTTAATCAGAGGGATATGTCAATAGCCCTTTGGCTATATGACTGAGGATTTAGGGGAGGACTTTGACTATAGAGACTTATACCTTAGGGAAAGGCAATGTTCCTTCTTTCAACACCAATTAGATCACTATTAATCAATTAGTGGTGAAAATGGCTGGTTATATGTAGGCTTGGAGAAGAGACTTAAAATTGAGTCCCTTAAAAGACTGCAATTCTGTCATCTACTCCCACTGTCATGCTAATTATTAATGACAGTATAATCATGAATCCCACAGTGAATAATTTTTATTTAGGCCACTGTTAATATGAATTCATAAATTTTACTTCATCTGAAAGGTTTAAAACCCTTCTTTTAAAATGTTTAATCTGAACCTTGGTAAAGGTGAGAATTTCTAGCATCAGTTAACAGTATAGGAGAGTCTGTGATTGGTTCCTGATTGGGCTTTTCTTTCTTAGAATTTAGGAGCCCAGGATAGAGAGTGGATTGGACCACCAGGGTATCTGCATTATAATCTTTCTTGGAGCTTTCCTGATCTTTATCTCCTATATTTTGAGTTGGCAAGGACTTCCTTCCAAATTTATTAGTCAATTCCTAACTTTGCCCCTCAGAAAGGGCAACCTTTCCTTATATAGAAAAAGGAAAAAATCAGCTTTAGAAGTATTACTATCAAATAAAATTTAGTGATTTGGCAAAGACCAGAAAATGGAATGGAGCCAGTGATAAACATGACTGTCATGTTTTAAGCTAAGGCTTTACCCATCATACCAGCTTCAAGGTGTTATAAAATGCTGATATTTTATATGAAGATTAAATATCTTTAAGAAATGTCTTCAATTTTTTTATTTAAGTAAATTAGCTTGTAAATAAAGGCTAGAAAAGCAGGTGTAGAAAATAGAGTTTTGGGGGTTTGATCAAGGAACCCAGGTCATTTGAGTTTTCCCTATTTGAAGATATTATAGGAGGTAACAGGGAAGTAAAAGCATCCAGATATTGAGCTTTCGAAAGAAGTCAGCCAGGCAGCCAGTAAGCATTTATTAAGCACCTACTATGCCAGGCACTGTATGCTCAGTGTTGAGGATACAAAAAGAGTCAAAATATAGTGTCTGCCCTCAAGGAGCTTACATTCTAATGGGGGGAGTGGTGAAGACATTAAACAAATATGTACAAACAAGCTGTATATAGAATGGGTAGCAAATAATTAAAAAATGAAAGGCACTAGAATTAAGACGGGTTGGGAAAGAATAAAAAATGTACTTCATTGTTTCTTTAGGAGGCATAAAGAAATTCCTCCATCATTTTGGTTAAATGATAGGATGGCTAGCTGTTAGCTAGCCACTAGATCAGACATACCTCTGGTAGTCTCTTAAAAGCCAGCTAGTTGGGGCGGCCAGGTAGCACAGCGAGTAAGAGCACTGGCTCCAGGGTCAGGATGACATGTGGATAGAATCCGGGCTCAGACACTTATTACCCACCCAGAAACACCTGTCTGTGTAACCTTGAGCAAGTTACTTAACCCCAATTGCTTAAAAAAAAGCCAGCTAGTTCTACAGGTAGGACATTCTCTCTGGGAAGTTAGTCAAGACAGGAGAAACTCTGTCATTTGTGTGAGAAACATCTCTGAGAGTCGAGAGAAAAGCATTTCTGGGAGTTAGAATTATCCCTTGTAAAAGTAAGGTAGATTTTAGTGTATGTAAGGTGGATTTTTGTTATTCTTTCATATAGTTTAAAAGTTCCCATGATTCCATAGCCATAATAATCTCTTGTTCACAGGTATTAAATATGAGTTCTACCACACTTGTGCATCATTATATAATGATAAATAATATAAACATTTGTACTTAAATTGTAAATATCCACTGTGACTGCACAGTGAGATATAGGGATGAGGTAATATAAAATTGTGAGGCTATTGTTGACAATGTGCCTTCTTTTATTTGTTCCCTATAAAGCAGGTGGGCAGGTCAGTGAGTGGGGAACCGTTAGGGTTGAATGCACAAGCTGGAATTCTGTGTGTGCCTTGGTCAGCCACCATCAAGGCTTGGGGGGAGTCTGTGTTTGCCTCACCAGGCTCCCCTTGAGGCTTGAGGGATTTAGGGGAGTGTACAAGCTGTGCCTGTTTTGATTGATGCCATCAAGACATAGGGGTAGTTGTCCCTGCTTCATGCTGGTCCCTTTGAGAAGGGTGATTAGGGAATGCTATAGGAATTGGTGTGCCCATTAACAGCAACCCCTTTGAGAAGAATAGATTAGATTATAGTAAGATTATTAACCTCTTCAAAGCTGTCTTCCTGTCCAGACTGAGAGTAAACCCGTGCTAGCAGCCCTCCTGTGTGTTTGCCTGTCTTATACCCCAGAAGTCAGATTTGTGCCTCAGAGGGGAGCAGGCTCAGGGAACTCAACTGAGTTAGCTGCCCAGAAGTGCAATTATGCCTTGGCTCTATTTGTTCCCTGTGTGGGTGTTTCTTCACTAGGTTCTCTGTGTGCACTTTCCACTGATGCTGTATGTATGTGTAGGCTAGTGCTCAGTGTAGAGTCTGTTACTCTTGTTCATACTATGCTATCTCAATTACATCAGTTATAGAGGGCAGTCCCATGAATAGGGCTCATGAGCTATAATTTTATGAGTATAGAACTGACCGGTGTGTGTGTGTGTGTGTGTGTGTGTGTGTGTGTGTGTGTGTGTGTGTGTGTGTGTGTGTGTGTGTGGGTG
>NW_027186492.1:1843914-1867390 GCF_028583685.1 Petaurus breviceps papuanus | reverse complement strand
GTGGGTGGGTGGGTATGTGGGTGTGGGTGGGTGTGGGTGTGGGTGTGTGGTGGTGATGCTGCTACTGCTGGAGTCAAAATGAAATCAAGCAGCTGGGGGCAAATAAAGACTTACCTGGGATTTTGAGTCTTCTACATGAAGCTTTGGGAAGAGCTTTTGTTCTCCAGCCACCTGGCAGCTAGGTGGCACAGAGCCTTGGATCTGGAGTCAGGAAGATCTGAGTTCAAATCCAGCCTCAGACATTTATTGGCTGTGTGACCCGGGGCAAATAATTTAACCCTGTTTGTCTCAGTTTTCTCATCTGTAAAATGAGCTGCAGAAAGAAACAAACCACTCCAATATCTTTGCCAAGAAAACCTCCAAAGGTGTTTTGAAGAGTCTGAAGTGAGTCAAAAAGAACTAAACAACCAGCTTTCCAGTCAGGGGCCATTGAGGGCGCTGAGCAAATGTGAGTACCAAAGTTGGAGGAATCTCAATGATGATGAGGTTCCTTATGAATGAAAAAGCATTTATTAAGCTTTTCTTAAATGTTAAATACTGTGCAAAGAACAGGGGATACAAATGCTGGTGGCAGAGTCTGCTCTATATCAGACAGCCTATGCATTGGAAATTAGACTGAAATGATTAAATCATTTCTGTTACTGTGGAATTTTATATTGGACTCTACTGTACCACATAATTGTGTATAGAAACATGACCTTACCCTTAAAATACTGGGAATTTTCTTCTTGTAAATATCAAAATTAATCTTTTCAGATTTTATATTTTACTTAAGATCAGGTAGTAGACTGAGAATAAAGACTGACTTCTCCAGTTCATCCTCCAACACAGCTGCCCAATTGATATTCCTAAAGTACAGGTCTGGCCATACCATCTTTGCTCAGGAAGCTTCACTAGTTGCCCATTTCCTCTAAAATTACACACACACACACACACACACACACACACACACACACACACACACACACACACACACCCTTTTCTGTTTAGCATTTAAAGCCCTTCACAGTGTGCCTCCAACTAATTTTTCCAGGCTGATCACACATTATATCCCTCAGTCATTCTGTGTTCTAGCCACATTGGCCAGCTTGCTGTTCCTTCTACATGACATTTCATATCCTGACTCTGCCTAGAATGCTCCACCTCCTCACTTCATTCTCTTGAAGTGACCTTCAGGGCTCAGCTTAAAGACTACCTCCGTCTAGAGGCCTTTCTTAATTTCCCCTGTTGTTAGGGTCTCCCTCTTCATATATTTACTGTGTGTGTGTATATCTATATTTACATATCTTGTATTTACTTATCTGTGAACTTGTCATTTGTCCTCAGTAGAATATAAGTTCCTTGAAGGGAGGAACTGTTTCATTTTTGTCTTTGTGTACCCTTTAACAAGTGCTTGGTGATTGAGCAATTGATTGATGAGTGACAAGGAAAATAACTGTTTCATTTCCACAAGTTGAAAAAAGTCTAGCCTGCTCTAATAAGTTTCAGACACATAATGATCATGGGGTTTCAGCCTATTTTTAATACAACTGATCCTTGCCATATAAATGGAACTATTGAAATGTCACTGTAGTGACACTGTAATTACAAGAGCTATGACACATTTTAAGCTTTTATTTTTAACTTTTCTTCCAAAGTCGCTTGGGATAAAATTCTTAAACTTATCAGAGAATTACATTAATGGAGAAAGTTTTTTTCCTTCTTTTAAATCAGACAGTTTCTTCAGAGGAATAAAAATACATTTCCATTGTTTAAAGTTATTAAGATACTGTTAACTCAAGTGGCTCAAATAAGGGTGTTTTCAACATTTATGATCGGCAGTCAGGTATTATAATTATTAAATAGCTACCCAAGGAAGTAGGATGGTTATTTTTTATAACAATGCTTCACATTTATATAAGGCCTTTAAACTTAACAGCTTTCACGTTCATTATCACTTTATCATCATAATTATCTTCTGGGTAGGATAATGTAAGTGGGACTTGACCAGACTGGCCTATGCTGTGCTGAGCTAGTCTAGGCTACACTAGGCTGGCCAGCGAGAGGATAGGATGGATTTAGCTAAGTCAGACTAGGTGGTATTTTTTTTAATCTCTTTAGACAGAGAAAGAAATTGCAGCTGTAATTTGCTCAAGATTATATTGTAGTAGAACTGGAACTAGGGTTCATGTTTCCTGACTCCCATCCATATGATCTTTATATGATAATATTCTCAAGCTACAGTTGGCATTTAAAAAAATATATACTTAGGAGGAAAAAAGCAAGAAAAAGTAATATGTGACCAAAGTCTGACTAGAAAGAAGTTCTAGTAGAAAACAAACAAAACCTAAATGACACAAAAGGAACCAAGGCAAAAAATGCTAATCCTGAAGATGCTTCAAACTTTGTAGGGTGAATGACCTTTTATTTCTAATACTTCCTCTTTTCCTTTGCCTAAATCTTAATCTAATGCCTCATTGTAGGTGTGTGTGTGTGTGTGTGTGTGTGTGTGTGTGTGTGTGTAGGTTGATCCTACATTCTTAGACTCTGCCAGAACAACCTCTTTCAAAGTTCTAACAAGTTGCAAAGGCTTTGAGTAGGTCACAAAGTCATATTGTACTCCTTGTATGCAATGACAACAAGTCTAGTTTAGAGAGGTTTGTCACCTTTTTGTTTAGAGAGGTTACCCAAAGGATTACACACTTTTTGGCCACAGAATCTCTTGAAATCTATCTACTAA
The DNA here is from genome assembly GCF_028583685.1 of Petaurus breviceps papuanus. NCBI lineage: Eukaryota > Metazoa > Chordata > Mammalia > Diprotodontia > Petauridae > Petaurus > Petaurus breviceps. Next base: position 1,864,671 of record NW_027186492.1, on the reverse strand, counting down.
GGCACAGAAGGCTTGGAACCTGCATCAATGGAAGGAATACCTATACAGACTAAATCCCCATTCTAAAGTAATGAAGTATTTAACACCATCTCCCGCCCTTTCCTTTTAAAAGAGGGACAGTGTGGAGTAGTGGGTAGAGACCAGCCTCAAAAACAGGAAGATACGGGTTCAGGTCCTGCCTCTAAAAAACAGGGTGTCCCCAAAGTCTTAGTTCAGTTTTAAGTTGTTTTTCAGTTATGTCCAACTTTTCATGATCCTGTGGACCATAGCACTCCAGTGCTGTCAGTGGGGTTTTCTTGGCAAAGATACTGGAGTGGTTTGTCATTTCCTTCTCCAGTGGATTAAGGCCAACTGAGGTTAAGTGACTTGCCTAGGGTCAAACATCTAGTAAGTATATGAGTCTAGATTTGAACTCAGGTCTTCCTGACTCTAGGCCCAGCAGACTAAACACTAAGCCACCTAGCTACCTCTCTTCCAAAGCTTAAAAGTTTCACTAAGACTTTTGGGACCCCCTGTATACTGGTTATGTGATCCTAGACAAGTCACTTAGTCTTTCATTGTTCTTCAGAACTCTCTTAAACTGTATTACTCAGAAGGTTATGACCTGCATTGGTAAAGGGAGTTTTCTAATCTGGGAGTTCCCTGTAGGAATCAAATCACAGGTCCATACTCTATCTCCTTTTAAACTCTTATGAAATGAACTTTCAGAAGAATTTATTTGAGATGGATAATAGTGGCATCTATTAAGTCTTATTCCATTGTAGAAAATTATAGAGAAGATTTAAAAAAAGGAATAGGAAAGAAAGAGTTGAAGTGGGAACTTGATGTTATTTTAAAGATAATTTAATAATAATAAATGATAAGCTTGAATAATAAAATATTGAAGCACTGGTTCAAAATTTTGGCCAAATCATTTAGAAGGATAACATCAGAGAGCCTTTAGGGTGCAGCTTAAGTCCTGAGCAGAAAGGGATCATAGCATGGCATCATGGAGCTAGAGTTGAAGAGGACTTGCAGGCCATCAAGTTGCCACCCTTCATTTTACATATGAGGGAACCAAGTCCCAGGAGAGACTTATGATTTCCTGAAGGTCACACAAGTAGGAAATGTCATAGTAGGGATGATGGGACAGAAAGTGGTCATAATAAACCCATAAAGGGAAGAGGAAGCAATGGAGAGAGGCACAACAGAGCCCTTCCTAGACTTTTACACTTCTATTTGACTTTCCCATTTAATGGGACGGGAGCTCCTATTGCATTTGCTGTCCTAAGCAGCTTCTCCTCTAGCTGTCTGCCTCTTGGCTGACTGTTGGCTCTAATGAATGTGATATATTTGGCTTTCTATCTCTCTATTTACAAGGGGCTCCCAATCTGATACTACTAATATAAGGGGCAGCTTTCTTCTTTTCATATTCAGAGATTTTCTGATATTTCTGAACTTTTCAGTATCTTTAAAGACGAGCAAACTGGGCCTCAAGGAATGTATTTACTTCAGTATTTAAAATTCTCTTTAATCAGTTTATTACAATACTAATTGGCCACTGGTTTGCTTCTGGAATGTTATTAGTTGTGAGAACCTTTAAATTCCAGCCAAATCAGTTATTCCTTTTTTTCCCCCCTAACATGGCCACTCTTTAAAAAAGAAAATGCAGAACAGTAACATTCCTTTGATTTTTTTTCTGCTGAAAATTGTTTGAATCGACAATGTTTCAATGGTAATCTTTCTCCTTTTCCCCCCCTACCCTACCAAGCTCCTTGTAGTTTCAAGTGTTGTGCTGATGCGTGAATTACTGAGAAGCATAAATATGAATCCAAAACAGATAAAATTCATGAAGCATTGATTAAAAGAGAAAATGTAAACTAACTTATAACAAGGTCATGGCTTGTCCACCTCTTGCTGTTAGGAGTCTATGTTGAACTACTTCCAAATGGGCATTTTCTGTTTTTGGAGGAGGCAGATGGAATGTCTGGAATCCTACTTAGAAAAAAGAATCTGCATCACCCTGCTGCAAAGAAGCAAAATACTTTCTTGGGGTACGGGTGGGGTGCTTATTGAGCCACTAGACTGTGATGCTAGAGGTATCCTAAAATTTAGAAAGGATTTACTCTGAAGTTTAATCTTGCTTCTTAACTTAGGAGACTATACAAGTAACAAGGAATATACAAAAATCGGATTTCTATTTTGAGAAATAGTTTTCAAATGTAATGTTATATTTAATGAACTCTAATAGGGTTATTTAGTTTGTACATTTGTTGTTTATATTAAGTTTTGCAAACCTTTGTGTTATAACAATATGACTGTAGTGAGAGAGAAAGGGGCTTAGTAGATAGATTCCTATTATGAAAATTCATTTTCTTACTGAAAAAAAAAACACCTAAATCAAAGAGATGGCTTAGTTTTGATTACTTTTAATTATTATCATGCACATCTAATTGGTATAAATAAGTTCAAGCAATTATTTATTCACTGATAAATGGATATTTCGTGTTTGGAGGTATAAATGATAATCTTAAAAGTATAGTAGGAATAATTTTATTGTATCTAATTTAGCATTTCTTTTATATGACAGTTGAAAACGCTCCTTGTAGAGTCTCAGTTGGTGCCATTTTAATGTAAAATTAATACTTCTGGCTCCTGATCATTCATTCTAACTTGTAGGTGAATCATGGTGAGTAGAAGGCACAAATTAGCTCCATTGATATGGTCATATACTCTTCTATTTTGATTCCTTTTCCCTCCCTAGTAACCATTCACTTTACAAATCATCTTGGGACATTCATTAAACCAGTAATGGAGTAGCTGTTTGTACTGTTGGCTACCTGTATGAGTGACCTGCACATCTGAACTTGCTGATCTCATGCTTTCTTTTATGAGCTGACTATATTTAACGAATGAGTGATTGTCTACGGCATAATTTTCCACTTTATGGATCTGTCCTCTCTTGGGAGACTCAGGAATGCAAGAGAAAAGGGAATTAAGTATTTTTTTCTTTTATAATCATTATCTCTTCAGAGTTCACAGAAAAAAGCAGCTATTGTACTCAGACTTTGGGATAAAAAATTTCTTCCCTTGCTTAGCTTTGTGTGTAATGGCCTAGAAAAAAAGAGCTCATTTGTAAGATTTGTGTCTAAACTTACAATGTTGATTACTCTAGAATGATAATTCAAAAACTATATCTAAGTAGGATTTAATATGTCTCCTGGTAGCTCAAGATAAACTCACATATATCAAAGGTTGACACCAAATATCAAGATGATAGAAGCATAGGATGGGTGTACATTTTATGGAAGGTATCCTTTTCTTATAGTGTAGCTCTAGTTTTTCTTCTACATTTTTTATTATTAAATTATATATACAACCCTTATTATCTATAATATTGTTATTTATCATTTACTTACAGTCTTTGGACCTGGAAATTACCTAAGAAGTCATCTAATCCAGGAGTTTTTAACCAGGGTCCCCTTAGGGGCCCATGAATAAGAGGTATAGGGGATCTGTGAACTTGGATGGAAAATAATTCATCTTTATTTTTGCTAATTTCCAATTTAAATTTGGCATTTCCTTCAGTTACTTGAAAACATTATTCTGAGAAAAGGTTGACACAAAAAGAGTTAAGCATTCCTAACCTTATCCATTCCCCTCATTTTACAGATAAGGAAATGCAGACCTGGGAAGATTTTATTAAATACATATTTATTGAGAATCTAATATTGTTTCTAGCAAAATATTATTATTAATAATAACAATTATTTTAATAATCTTGAAATGCAGAAATGTTTATCAATGGGGAGCACCTTGTTCTAGTTATGATAGGAGGATAGGTCTCTTTTAGAGCCATCATCTTGCATCTTCAATTTGTCACATTGGAGAAATTCTTTTATTGAATCTCTTTTCTCATTTATAAAATGAGAATTTTTTGGACTGGATCTGTGATTTCATCAATGTTGAGGCTAGTTCCTGGTGCACCAGTTCACCAGTGCAAATGAGCACCTTCTCTGCAACTATGAGTTTTATATTCTACCATATTAAATGACACTGTAGTGTACTCTTGTGTAACATTTGTATTTTTCAGAGCTTTTTGGCTCTACAAAATTATTACAAATGTTTTGAATCGGAAATATTCCACTATATACATATTATATTTACATCATTAATCTTTGCTTTCCTTTTTGGGGTAAGCCAATTTATCTTTATTTCCCTTTTAGTACCTTGTTCACAATGGGCAGTCAATAAATGCTTGTTGAATTGAATTGCATTGAAAGAAAGGGGATAAGAATAAGTGAATTATTTTTTTTAAACTTTGTATGACTTTATCTTGTTAGAATTGAATACTTTGCTATAGCAAATCAAAGAAAGCAAAATTTTCAGACATGAAATCTGCCTTTGATTTGCCCTCTATTGCAGAAGTATTTGAGAAAAATTCAGTCTTAGTAAGGGTTTTGCCTCAGAAAGCATCCCATTAGGATTTACCTCTAATTACAAACTCATGGGGAGGAGTGATCCCATTAAAGTTATTAGTATCCAATTGTAAAGCATGTGGGGAAGGGATGGGTAACTCTGTGCATACCCAGAGTTCATCTTTAGTCCACTTAGGTTGTACTTAAATGTTACAAAGAATTTAAAAGATTCCTGTCATTAAAAATACTGGTCATCCTCTTTGGAGGCTAGTGAATCATCTGAACTGGATACATGCGTTTTCCAAGGGCCAGCATGATGCAGTGGAAATTATACTGTATTTGGAGTCAGATGACCCACATTCACATTCCAGCTCTGCCATTTACTACCTCTCTGCCATTTACTACCTATGTGATCTGGGGCAAATCAAGTCACATCTTTGGGCCTCATTTTCCTTGATTGCAAAATGAAGGGACTGGATGACTTCAGAGGTCCCTTCTGGCTCAAAGTCTGTGATCTAACAAAAACTGCTCCATTTTTCAGAAATTTTTCCATGTTGTAGATATGATAAACAATTATGAAAGCCTTATGCACAGTGAATGTTCTGATACTCAAATGGACCTGTGATCTCTTCTGCACGATATTACCTTTAACGTCTAGTGATGTGGATCATAACTCATCCCTGCCCACCTAGCAGGTGTTACAGCATTCTTTCACAGTCATCCCAGAAATTTGCCAAAGAAGGTCTATGAAGCATGCTAAGGCTCTTGCTTGAGTTCCTATGACATTCTGAGGATACCACATGACCTGTCTAGCAGGTCTACTTCTTTTTAACTGGCAGCCATTTTCTTTTTGTGTCATATTTTTTTTTGATGGCATCAGTGACATTGCTTCTTCTTCCTAGTTCCTCATTTGTAATGTGAAGCAGCCTGCTCATGTTGCCTAATAAAAGGTTTAAGGAGTTAAGATTTAATTATAACCAGAGTAGATTTCCCAAGTCTGATTACTTTCTCTGACATGCCCTGATGGCTCTTTAAATCTCCCGCAATTCCCCTTTAATGAACATGTTTAAATCGAGTATTGCTTTAAATTAGGGTATAAATCCTGACCCATAGTTAGATTTCAGGGAGTCTTGTAAACTTGGGTGGGAAAAAAATCACATTGTTATTTTTCACTAATCTCTAACTGAAATTTTAGTATTTCCTTCACTGTTTCAAAACCTTATTCTCAGAAGGGGTCCACTGACTGCCAGACTCCTGAAAGGTTTGGGTACAAGACACTGGAAAATTAAGAACTCCCTCTTTAAGGTCACTTTGGTGTCCTTGACAAAACTCTATCAGTCAATAGTTTGATTATAGTTCCTGAAAACTTATCAAATACCAGTAATGAGGAAAAAAAGTCCTTCCTGTGTCTTGCCCATGCCATATATTAAAAAAGAATTCCATTTATTCAAGGCTAAGTTTTTTCTTCTTTCTATAGGCCATAAGCTTTGTTCATTTCCTGACTATCTCCTAGAGGTTTTCAATTCAAGAACTTTTAAGCCAGTTACCATTAGGGAGACTGGATTCCAAACCAGGAGGCAGAAGTAAATGGACAGCAGTAGCAAACAATGCTTTGCTTGGTACCATTGGACAATCCCTACCCAGATGAGATTCTCTTATTTACTTCAAAGTAGGGTCTAAATAGAGCACAGGATCACTGAATAATGGCTTAAGAAACATTTGAAAAATCAGTTCTTCTTTTGACACCTTTGTTTCTCTATCAACAGCACTCAGACTGTTTTTATCCTGTAAATTAATTCTTCATCCCCTGTTGTTTTGCCTATTATTTTCCTCAATACATTTCACATTGTTACTTCTGCCCAAGTTACCCTCAATGAAAATGGCTTAGTCGGTTTTCATTCTTCACCTCATCTTCTAAGGAAGTATTGTGAGTTCCAAGTACAGTTCCTATTGTGTGGATATGAATATACTGTAGATAATAGGTACTGTAGAGGCACCGGGGTGTATTTTCATTAACCTTTCACCTTTCCATGTGAGATTGGAGTTGGACTAGGTATGAAGTCTGGCAATATTTGAAGTGTATACATGCAGACACATTCACACATATACAAAAGGAGAGGTAGAGATACAGATGCAGATTATAAGGGAGTAGAGAGTAGTGGGAAAAAAAGACACAACATTGGACAGAAAGTCAGGAGGCCTGGGTTCTAGCCCTGATTCTTTCACATGGCTAGTTAATGTGACCTTGGGAAGGTTAATTCACCACTTTGGACCTCAATTTCCCCCTGTGAAAGATGTGGGTTTTGAAGAAGATGGTCTCCAAGAATTTTGACATTATATAATTTTTGTACCTCCATCAGAGAAAGATTACTCAGTTATTGGGTTGTATATAATAAGCAGACTGAAATTCAATGATAGTGGATTTTTAGTTTTGGATTTTTTAATGGAAAAAGTGAGCCTTGTAGGGCCCTCCTCACTCCAGAGCTATGATCTATAACTCAAACAAGTAGAGTCCATAAACTTTGGCTAATATGCTGTATCTTATTGGTTTTGAAGTGGGGAAAAACCATCATGACAGAATTTCCTAGAGATGACTGGATCACATAATGTTAAATTTAGAAGATGTCCTAAGATACAACGACATCTGACCTCCTTATTTTATAGATGAAATTTTTTAAAGAGCCTAGCATATGTCCATGTAGAACTGCAAGGTTTTCTGGGAGAATGGTCCTGGCTTCACAAGGGTATTTTAATACCAAGATCGCAGCATAAAGGAGACATTTCATATTTCTGCCCTGTAAGCTTTTTGGCAGTTATAAAATTTACAGGGTATTTGAGCCAGTAAAACTTGGGCAGTTTTTTTTATTTGTGGTCTTTTATTGGATGTTATTTGCCATATCTATTCGTGTTCTCAGTCTTCAGGGATTCATTGTGCTTTCAGAAGTGCTATTCAATAGGTTCCACATATGCCTTTCATTAGAAATAAATAATATCTATTAAAGTTGATTAACATGAAATATTTTATTTACACTGCATTTAACTCTGAGTCTAAAGGGCATTTTCTCATGAGAGTTTGCAAGGGGCAGTAGTATTATCATTCCCATTTTACAGGAAGGAAAACTAAGGCATACAGTGCTCCATTTAATTCCCCAATGTCATATATTTTTGAGAGCTGATAAAGAGGTATCATGGTGTTAGATAGAGCTCTGGACTTGGAGATTAGAGTTCTGGCTTTAGATCCTGACTCAGATACTTACTAACTGGGTGACTCTGAATAAAGTCAGTTATTCTCTGGGCCTCAGTTTCTTCATCTGTAAAATAAAAGGGTTGAACTCAACAGCTTCTTATGAATTCAGTTTTAAATCCAGTGTCCAATGGCGTTAAAGTCTATTGGTGTCCCCAGTTCATTATACTTCATTACGTTGGAAAAATATTGTGCATGTAAGTTGAGAGGGAAGTTTCAGTATAGTTGGTGGAATATTTTAACCTAATTTGAAAGTACCTACAATGTTGTAAACATTTTCACCACATATGAAATTTTCACTGGTCCCTTTGACAGTTACCAGTGCCATAATGATGATCAATAACCTGAAGGACAACAGAAATGCTATATTTTTAACTTTTACAAAATGTCATCCACAGCTTTTGTAAGTTTGTGTTCTGACTTGTTCAGACACTGGGCCCAGATAACTCATGTAACTATGTTAATTTTTAAAATTAATGTTAATAACATTTAATAAGCTTTTTATTTATGTACATTTGAGGTTTTCATTATTTGGGGCTTTTTTTTCCTTCAGAAGAGAGAGGAAAGTAACAGAATGTGAAACAAGGATAGGTTTAATGGAATAGTTAATTCAAATTCACAAACCCAAATGTCATACTCTTTTCTGTCCTGGGACTCTCAGTCTGAGATTCCATGAGCTCTCCATGGGGCAATCCAATACCCCTCCAAGGAAACAGTTGTAAGTCATTACCTCTCCAAATATCCATCTAGAATACAAAACCTTCTAAAATACTTAGAATAGGCTAAGAAGGTGTTAATGGAATGGAGGGAAACTGGCTCCTGAATGACTGATGAGGTTAGTTTTTATCCTGGGGTAATGTTAAAACCAGACAATTTCCCTAGAGTGATGGGGAAAATGGAGTGATTTCCAGCTGTGTAGAAGTCTCCTGAATGTGGTTACTATTTGTGGTTGGGAAGATATATCTTCTATGGGGTGAAGTTTTTTTTTCCTAGTATGCAGTTTGGGTAAAAAAGTAAGAAAGAAAAGTTAATTAGCTTTGGCATCTTTATTGAAATAGATCTTTGGAGTCAGATCTCCAAATTTTCCAAAGCTTTGGATGAATCTTCATTTTATTCTGAGTTACCCAGAAAATGATATCCATCCTGGTGTTTATTGTAAATGAATCAAATAAACAGTCCTGCATTTGGAATCTGAAGACTTGGGTTCAAATTCTGGATTTACTTTTGTCCTCTTGTGTCCTTGATTACATCCCTTCCCATCTCCTCTGGAAATGTGTCCCTTTGATCATGCCTTTTTACTCTCTAATAAGATTCAGTCATTCCTTTACACTGATGCCTTTCCTGTTGCTTACAAACATGCTACCATAATTAAAAAAGCTTCACTTTATCCTATTACTCCTTTAAATTATTATCTCATAGCTTTCCTTCCTTTCAAAGGTTAATTCCTAGGAAAAGCTGTCTACACTTGTCTATACTTTCCCACCTTCCACTCCCTTCCCAACCATTTGCAATCTGATTTTTTATTTCATCACTCAATTAAAACTGCTCTCTCCATGGTTGATGGTCTCTTAATTGCCAAATTAAAACTGACTTTTCTTCATCTTCTTTCTTCTTGATCTTTCTGCAACATTTAAACCTCTTCGCCTAGATAGTACTTCTTCCAAGGGTTTTCATGACACTACAATCTCCTGATTATACTCTTACCTTTCTGTCTACTTCTCTGTCACCTTTATTGTATCATCCATCATCCACTTTCTACTTTCTCTGTAAGGGTTCTGAAATTATCACCCTGATATATTCTCTTGGTGATCTCATCAGCTCCCATGGGTTCAGCTATCATCTTTATGCAGACAGCTCTCAGATCTATATGTCCATCTTGGGTAACTTCAACTGGGTTTCTTGCATAGGTATCTCAGACTCAATATATACAGAACTCATATATTAACTAGTTAGGTTTAGAAGAATTAAAATTTTCTAGTAGACTAGTAGAAAATATAGCTGACTAGACTTTCTAGTCATTAATTCAGACTTTTCTAACTACCATTGTCATCATTTGGATAGTCTAAGTTTGATTTTCCTTCTATATTCTATATGAAAGGAGTTTATAAAAAACTAGCTATGTTATACCAACCTCATTTCCCTTTTTATTTGACATGGCTATTAGGCTAGCAGGATGAGAAATAATATAGCTGGATTTCAGTATCCTTATGGATAGTCATTCCATTGAGCTTCTAACCTCTTACAATTCCATACTAGATGCCTTGCTTATGTAGGGAAGGAGAGGAAAATCCCAGCCTCCCCAGACCTGCCATTCTATCATGCTCCTAGTCTCTTATAATTCCATACTAGTTGCCTTGCCTCCATTAGTAACTCCTTTTCCCTTCTTCCCTTTCGTTTCCCCTCTCTCCCCTGCCACTTCCAGCTACATATCTGTTGCCTAATTCTCTGACATAAACTCTACCACATGCATATAAGTGAGGAAGATTATGACTTCCAAAATCAAAGATAAATGCCACTGTATGCTAGTTGCGCATCCTTACTACATTAGAGTGAAGTAAACCTCCATTTTGTTAATTGTCCAGTGACTTACACCTCATTTTTTCCTAAAATCAAACCTGACCTAAGAGCACTGAGTGCTTATACTATACTTATACTCTTATACTAGGGGACTTCAACATACATATTAGTACTTCTTCAAACACCCTAATCTCCCACTTTCTCAACTTACCCATTACTCACAACCTACTTCTCCACATCACCTCAGCTGTCATGATCTCTTAGCTGCCCAATCTAATGGTCTTTTTTCAACCTTCCACATTCTTGACTTTGGTATCCTTTGACATTGTCAATCATTCTTCTCTTCAATGCTATCTTCTTTTGAGGGTTTTGTGACTTCTGGGTCTTCTCCTACCTATCTAACCACTCCTTCTTTGTCTTCTTTGCTGGATCTGCATCCAGGTCATGTCTGCTTACAGTGGGTATCCCCAGAGGCCCTATGCTGGACCCTCTTTTTTCCTTCTATACTATTTCACTTGGTAATCTCATTAACTTCTATAGATTCAGAGATCTCTATGCAGATGATTCTCAGATCTGTTTATTCAGATGTTCAGTATCTCCTTGTAGACAACTCAAATTGAATGTCCTATAGATATCTTAAACTCCACATGTCCAAAATTTATCTTAGAATCTCTCTCTCAAAGCTCTCCCCTCTACTTCCCTGTTATTTTTTTTCATTTTTCAAATGCTTTATTAACTTCTGATTTACATCATTTATTTCCACCAGATTTTGAGTTACAAATTTTCTCCCCATTTTTCCCCTACACACTGCCCCAAAATAGCAGTCCCATAGGATATCCCCTCCTCCAATCTGCTCTCTTCCATATTTTCTCCCATACCCCTTTCGATTTTTCCAGTGGGGTATGGTGGATCTTTATGCCCCAGTGCCTGTATATCTTATTTCCCAATTACATGTAAAATAGTATTAAAAATTGTATATATATATATGTATATATATTTAAACATTTGATTTTAAAACTTTGAATTAAAGATTCATTCCCTTCCTCCCTTGTCACCCACCCTTACTGGGAAGATAAGTAGTTCAGTATAGGTTGTACATATGTAGCTAATGAAAAACAATAACATAGTAGATATATTGTAAAAGAATGACTATATTTCCCTTCCTCCTATCCCACCCCCACTTGTTCTATTCTCTACTTTAATCCCGTTCCTTTTCAAAAGTGGATGCTTCCAACTTCCCTCCCCTGCAGCCTGCCCTCCCTTCCATCATTCCCCCTCTGATCCCATTCCCCCTACTCTCCTGTAGAGTGAGATACCCTATTTAGTGTGTATATCATTCCCTCCCCAAGTCAAATTCAATGAGAATAAGGTTGAGCCATTCCCTTTTGCCTTCCTATTCTTCCTCTCCATTGTAACCCTTTTCCCTTGCTTCTTTTTTATGAGATAGTTTACCCCATTCTATCTCTCCCCATCTCCTCTCATTATATTCCTCTATCACCTCTTAATTTCACCTTTTAAGTATCATCCCTTCCTGTTATATTGGTCCTGTACCCTCTATCTATGTATACCTGTGAACATATATACACACATTCACATATGTATTCATATGCCCATATACCCTCATATTCCCTTCAACTATTTTCATACTGACAAAAGTTTTATCAGTTACAATTATTGTTTTTCCATATAGGAATGTTAGTAGTTCAACTTTGGTAAGTTCCTTATGATTTCTTTTCCCTGTTTACCTTCTCATGCTTCTCTTGCTTCTTGTATCTGAATGTCAAATTTTCTATTCAACTCTGGTTTTTTCCAGCAAGAATGCTTGAAAGTCCTCTATTCCAACTGAATGACCATATTTTCCCCTGAAACATGATACTCAGTTTTGCTTGGTGGGTGATTCTTGGTTTTAATCCCAGCTCCTTTGAATTCTGGAATATCATATTCCAAGCCCTTTGATCCCTCAGTGTAGAAGCTGCCAGATCCTGGGTTATCCTGATTGTGTTTCCACAATATTCAAATTGTTTCTTCCTGGCTGCTTGTAATATTCTCTCCTTAATCTGGGAATTCTGGAACCTGGCTATAACATTCCTAGGAGTTTTCTTTTTGGGATCTTTTTCAGGAGGTGATTGGTGGATTCTTTCAACCTCTATTTTGCCCTCTGGTACTAAAACATCAATGCAGTTTTCTTTGAGAACTTCCTGGAGGATGATTTCTAGGTTCTTACTTTGATCATGGCTTTCAGGTAGTCCAATAATTTTAAAATGATCTCTCCTGGATCTATTTTCCAGGTCAGTGGTTTTTCCCATGAGATTTCACATTGCCTTCTATTCTTTCATTTGTTTGGATCTGTTTAACAGCATCTTGATTTCTCATAAAGTCATTAGCTTCCATTTGCTCCAATCTAATTCTGAAGGAATGATTCTCCTCATTGAGCTTTTGAGATTCTTTTTCCATCTGGCAAATTCGGCTTTTTAAGGCATTCTTCTCCTCATTGCCTTTTTGAGCCTCTTTTGCCATTTGAGTTAGTCTATTTTTAAGGTATGATTTTCCTCAGTCAGGCTGTTGACTCTCATTTCATAATTTTTCTTGTAGCATTCTCATTTCTCTTCCCAATTTTTCCTCCACTTCTCTTATCTGCTTCTTAAGGTCCTCTATGGCCTGTAACCAGTTCATACTTTCCTGTGAAGCTTTTGGTGCAGGAGTTCTGACTTCACTGTCTTCCTCCTGTTCCAAGCTTTGCTCCTTTTTGTCCCCAAAATAGGAGTCTAATGTTGGAATCTTTTGTCTCCTTTGTTTCCTTTGCCTGGTCATGTCTCTCCTCAGTCACTTGACCCCTGGGCTTTTTGCCACAGTAGGATTCTGCCGCCAGACAGGGAAGCTTTCCTCCCAAATGCTGGGGTTTTCTCAGCTGCCGGAGGTATTAGATGGGTGCCCTTTCTGAGGCCTCCACACACTCTGGCAAGCTGGACACATGCCCCAGGACCTCCACCCTAGACTGCAATCCAGATCCAAGCAGGTTAAAGCAAGAGTGATTACCCCTTAGACTGGTCGCTTGGTCCCCCTACACTCTGCAGGCCAGGAGCTGAAGCTGCCAAGTGGTGCTGGCTGTGCCAGAGTCTCAGAGGCTTCTTGCCCTGGGGGCAAAAGCTGACACACTCCCACTTACTGGGTCCCAAAGTCTAGACTGCACTGACCTCTCACTTTGTCTTTCACATCTGTGTGTTGATAATTCTGCAAATCAGCTGTTGCTGATCTGGAGTCCCTCAGGCTGGCGGCTGGTCAGGCCTGCCCTGGGGTTAAAACCTCTGGCTTGTGGGGCCTGGGCTCAGCTCCCAGAGTGCTGTGCTGGCTGATTCCTGCCGGACTTCCTGGCTGTCCTTAGAGGGAGGTTAGCTTCTCTTCTCTCTGTCATTTGTGGGTTCTGCAGTTCCAAAGTTTGTTCAGAGCCCCCTTTCTACATGGATTGGGGAAGGTGGAAGCTGGAGCCTGCTTGGAGGTCGTACTTCTACTACACCATCTTGACTTTGCCCCCTACTTCCCTGTTATTGTTGAGAATACTCCCTATTTACATTTGAGGTTCCTTCCAATCATAGCGTCCTTCCAGTTGCTCAGGCCCACAAGCTAGGTGTTATTCTTGATTGGATGCAGTGGGAGACCTTGGCCTTTTTAAGCTAAGCCCTCTCTCGGGTCTCAGTTTGACTGAGGCAGTGACTCTTCCCTAGTTAGGTCACATCTGGGATATTATATTTAATTGGGAGTAGGGATTATTTCATATATTGCATTTGTTTCCCCAATGCCTAGAATAGTTCCTGGAACAGAGTAGGTATTTAATAGTTTGTTGATTGATTGACTGATTCCAGGTTCATATTTTAGGAAAGATGATAAGTGGGCTGAATAGAAGGGAGCCAGGATGCAGAGGAGACTTGAAATCATGCCATATGAGGGCTGGTTGATAACACTTGGTATGTTTAGCCTGGAAAAGAGACTTGCAGGGGGAGGAAAGGAAGGAGGGAGGAAGGATTGTCTTATGGAAGAGGAATTAGATTTGTTTTGCCTGGACCCACTGGACAAAGTTAGGAGTACTCAATAAACTAATTAACAGGTATTTATTAAGTGTTTACTATGTGCTAAGTCTTGTACTAGGTACTGAAAATACAAAGACAAAAATGAAATACTTTGTTTTGCACTCAAGGAACTTATATTCTGTCAAGGGAGACAATGTTGTGTCCATGTAAATATATGAATATTAGAACATATACATATGCACAGGGTACCTTGGGTGGCTGGGGGAGGGGTGGGGTGGTCACATCAGCAGCTGAAGAAGTCAGGCAAACCTCATGCAGGGGCTGTCTTCTAAACTGAGCCTTGAAGGAAACTAGGAATTCTTTTTAAAAAAATTATTTTTTATTTATTTTATTAACTATTTCCTAGTTATGTGTAAAAAACATTTTACCAATCATGTTTTAAACTTGTGAGTTCCAAATTCTCTCTGTCCCTCATTCCCTTTCCTTGAGAAGACAAGCAATTTCATTTTGATTATACATGTAATGTCATGGAAAATTTATTTCTAGATTATCCATGTTGCAAAAAACAAAAAACAAACCCAACACAAAATAAAACAATAAAAATAAAGTAAAAAATTGTGCCTCGATCTGCATTCAGAGTTCATCAGTTCTTTCTCTTTGGAAGTAGATAGCTTTTTTCATCATGGGTCCTTTGGAACTGCTGTGGATCATTGTCTTGATCAGACTAGCTAAGTCTTTCACAGTTGATCATCTTTACAATATTGTACTGTATACAATGTTCTGCTCACTTCACTTTGCATGAGTTCATGTAGGTCTTCCCAGATTTTTCTGAAACTACCTAACTTGTCATTTTTTACAACATAATGGTATTCCATCACAATCATATATCACAACTGGTTCAGCCATTTCCATATTGATGGGGATCCCCTTCATTTTCAATTATTTGACATCACCAAAAGATCTACTATAAATATTTTTGTACATAGACCCTTTTCCCTTTTCAAAACTAGGGATTCTAAGAGCAATCAGTGGAAGTTTCGGGGAAGTTGATTGTGACTGGCTATAAGGAGAATGTCCTGACATTTGGATACTTGTGATAGATCCATGACTATTAATATTGGCACCCTTCCCACTGGCTGAGAATGCATCTATTCCACAGGAAGCTGTGACTCTTGTCCATGTCCTCCATACATGTTTCTAATAAGATCTACCAGACATTCTGTGGGTCATTACAAGGACCTAAAAGGGACGTGGCCTCTTTTCTGAAGTAGTGACTTTTCCATCTTTGGAGATCTTCAATAAGAAGTTAAATGACCAATTGTCAGGAATGTGGTGAGGGAATTTGTGACTTGGTATGGAAAATTTTTATGATTCTATGACTGTTTGCTTAGCAATTAATAGGTAAACTATTTTTTAGAGGGATTAGTTCTCTTACTTTTGAAGCACTTTATTAGTGCCCATATTAATAAAAATCACAAAATACTAGATAGAAAAAAGGAATTTAGAAATCATCCAGTCCAGTCTTGCCTTTTTTACAGATTGGGAAACTGAGTCCCAGAGAGGCCTAGTGACTTACTTAGGTAACAAAGCCAGGAGGTTAAAACTGTTATTCACACCCAGGTCTTCTGAGCTAGAATGTTTTCTCCATTACAGTGATTCTTATCTCTTAATTAAAAGAAATCATTGAGCCTTCTACTTGGCAACATTTCCTCAGCCATTATTTTGCATCACAGTATGTACTCAATCATGAACACTTCATTTCCTTTAAAATATTCCTATGATAAAATTTTATTTTTTCAAATAACTTTTAGAGCACTGCATTCTTCTCTGCTTTTATTCTAGATAAATGAATTTTTTCCTTATTGACAAATCACTTTTGTGGAAGGGGGAGGACTTAAAGTTTATTTCTCATGTGCCGTATTTACATGGACATTTTCCTTCATCAGCTATTTTCTGCCCAGTTTGGATAGTGTATCCATTTTGCTAAAGACACATCTCAGTCTCTGCTCTGCCAAAATCAACTCAGCAGGAAAGTTTATAAGCCAGGAATTCACTGGCTTATTCTTAGTCCAAACTATCCCCACATTGTAGAATGGAGTGGTGCTGTCTTTGACAGGGCTCAGTAGCGCAGAAGGGACCAGTATTAAGCAAATTCCCATATGGTACAGGGAGAAAGCAGTAGTCTATGATACAGAAAAGTATATTACCCAAACTATGTAAATTAACATGTAAAGAGACCCGTTGAAGTCCTTGACTATTTCCTAATGGTTTTCTGTTTTGTAACTATAATGCCACTCACTGTTTAGAGCCTTGTTCTGCATCTGTTCTCTGAGACTGAAATTTAGTCTCTTTGTGTTTAGGCAGCTCAGAGGAAGTGAATAAAGAATATGACAGATGGAGCAGACTGGTGCCCAAGCAAGATTTTGTTATGGACTAGACAGTTGTTTCTTCCCTAATTATTGTCACTTGGTTTGGTCCAGTTGAAGAGCATCTGAAATAATGCTGTCTGGATGGCCTTTGAACTACCATCCATTTGTGCCTTTATTGAAATGATCCCTTGCTATATTTCTTTGAAATATTGTTCCCTTTTAGGATGAAGGCAAAAAAGGTTTTTTTCATTCTTTCTCAATTTTATCATATGGAAATGTTCTGCTAATAATAATAGTTCATATTAAAGTTTACAAAGCACATTTTTTTTTACAACACCTCTGGGAGGTAAGTGAGACAAATGTTATTTTTTTTGTAGATGAAATTTAAGAAAACCTAAAGATACCTTTGAAAATACACCAGACTTCCTTGGAATTTGTAGTATTAGGGTGAAAGGCAAACATGTTCCTTGGTGGCGTGTGCCTGGCCGGTGTGTGGTATCCGTCTCTAGTTACTACACGGCTGATCTTAGGAACGTTGCTATGTGCATTTTTTTGGTGGGAAAGGTACAGTACCAACTATCTAACAGCCTACCCTGGTTTTCAGAACAAATTCAATTCAATTCTACAAACACATTAAGTGACTGCCTACATATGTATGTGGACACTGGGCTAAGTAAATAGACTCTGTTGTTGAGGAAGCTATATTTTACTGTGAGAACATGGCATATTCACAAATAAGTAAATATAAAATGACTTCAGGAGGGAGGAGCCCATGCCAATAGAGGATGGGGAAGGTGTAAGGTACCAGAAAATACCTGAGATGATCTGGGGCCCCTTAAAAGGTAGAGGTAATGAAGGTGTGCCTTCCTGGACTGGGGAAGAGCCTGTGCAAAGGCACAGAGACAGAGATAGCATGTCAAGTACAGAGAACACCGAGTAGGTCAGTTTGTAATGACAGGAAGTGACAGGAAATAAGCACCAAGAATGAGATTGTGGAGGACTTTAGGTGTCAGAACAAGCAGTTTTTATTTTATCCTGGAGACAACAGGGAACCATTGGACATATTGAGCAGAGAAGTGGCATGATCAAACTGTGACTTAGAAATATCCACATTCATTGTCGACATAGACTATGTCGAGCATGTTTGGGGGATAGGAGAGACTGGAAGCAGAGAGGCCAGTAAGCAGGCCATTGATGATGAGATCCTGGACCAGGGTAGAGGTTGCATGAGTAGTAGAGAGAAGGTGATGAATGTGAGTAATGCAGTGGATAGGATATGGGGGATGAGGGAGAGAGAAAAGTTAAAAATTACTCCAAATTTGTGAATCTGGAGTGGCTAAAAGTATAGTGGTCCCCTTGACAGAAATAGAGCAGTTTGCAAAAGAAATAGATTTGAGGAGAAATATGAACTCTAGACTCAACATTTTGAATTTGAGATGCCAATGCAACATCCAAAGGGGAAGTCTCTAGCATTCATCTGATGATATGATCCTGGAGGTAGATTAGTTTTTCATATTTAAGTTTGGGGACCATGAATAAAGGAACGAATGAAGCATCTATTAAGTACTTACTATTTCCAAAACATAACCAATAAGCACTGGGGATAGAATTAGAAAACACTGTCAAAGAGCTCACTTTTGCAAGAGGAGACAACACATAAGGAAGGCTTCAGCTGCAAGTCTGATGGAAAGGCAGCAGCAAGGTAGATAGAAATGTGTCATCTCCTCTGAAAAAAATCATATCAATTTCTGATGTTGAACCATTTGAAAATGCCAAGAATTTTGGTGGCAAGACCTTTCTAAATCTTTGATAGATGCAGCTGTAGCACTTGCAGGAGTAGTTGCCAGGCTGTATCTCAACAGGAGCTGCTTCCTAGAATGATGGCTGCAGGCATCTGGGGTCAGAAGCATTGCTATTGCAAAGGCTCTGGGTTCAGGGTCCTGGACTGTCTCCTTTGGTGTCTAAGGGAAGATGGTGCTTAAGGTGGCAGAGGTGGTGGTGCTTTGACTTGCCGGGCACATGATGTCTCCTCTTTCCCTCAGGTGCCCTTCCTCTTGAGCTGCTTCATCTAGTTCAAACCACCTGCCCTGTAGAGTTGGCCAGAGTTGGTGGGGATGGCTGACCTCTTTTCCGCAGGAGTTGCTTCTTGGGATGATGGCTGTGAAAGCTGGGCTGTGGAAGCAGGAACCAACTTGGGGGTGCTAACACTTTAATAACTATAGTGTTTATCTGTTTATTGGTGGCAGTTGATCAGCAATTGTTGCTGGTGTCATGGTGGAAGGTGAGTCCCTTTTCCCATCAATCTGCATAGATATGGATCATTTAATTCATTAGGGGCTGAGTGTGAAATTAATGGAGTGTGAAAAGAAAAGAGTAGGTGGTCTAAGACAGAACTTCAGGAAATACCAATGACATAGTCTGGACTAGAATTTGTGACCTCTTTCTTTTGATCTTTTAGTTATGATTCCTCAGTGAAGTATACCTGAACAACTTTTTTTAAAATTATATTTTATGTTTATTTTTAGTTTACATCTTTCATCTCCACAAGATTTTGAATTACAAATTTTCTCCCATTCTTTCCCCTACCCTCCACCCCAAAACAGTGATCCCACTTCATACCCCCTCCCCCAATCTGCTCTCTCCTACATCCTCCGCCATCCCTCCTCTGACTTTCCAGTAGGGCAGGATGGATCTCTATACCCCAGTGCCTGCACATCTTACTTCCCAGTTGCATGCAAAATATATATATACATATATATATATGTATATATTTTAAACATTTGATTTCAAAACCTTGAATTCCAGAATCTTTCCCTTCATCCCTTGTCACCCACTCCCAATGGGAAGACAAGCAATTCAGTATAGGTTGTACATGTGTAGCTATGCAAAACATTTCCACAGTGGATATATTGTGAAAGACTGACTATAGGGGGGGCGGAGCCAAGATGGCGGAGTAGAAGCAAGACCTTCCCGAGGCTCCGGCTTCCACCCTCCCCAATCCATGTAAAAAGGGGACTCTAAACAAACTTTGGAGCTGCAGAACCCACATAATGACACAGAGAAGCTAACCTCCCGCTGAGGACAGCCCAGCAGGCCGGCAGGAATCGGCCAGCGCAGCGCTCTGGGGGCCGAGCCCTGCACCACGTCAAGGCTTTAGCCCCAGGGCGGGCCTGACCGGCTGCCTGCCAGGGGGACTCCAGATCAGCAGCGGCTGTGGCCATTTCCAGATTTATCGATACATAGATGCGAAGGACCGGGTGAGAGGCCAGTGCAGTCTGGACTTTGGGACCAGTAAGTGGGAGTGCGTGGCTTTTGCCCCCGGGGCAAGAAACTGCTGAGACGCCAGCACAGCCTGCCAGCGCCACGTGGCGGCTTCGGCTCCTGGCCTGTGGAGTGTAGGGGGACCAAGCACCAGTCTGAGGGGTGATTGCTCTTGCTTTGGCCTGCTTGGATCTGGATTGTAGTCTGGGGTGGAGGTCCTGGGGTGTGTGTCCAGCTTGCCAGAGCATGTGGAGACCTCAGAGAGGGCACCCATCTAATACCTCCGGCAGCTGAGAAAACCCCAGCGTTTGGGATGAAAACTCCCCTGTCTGGTGGCAGAGTCCTACTGTGGCAAAAAGCCCAAAAGTCAAATAATTGAGGGGCAAAATGAGCAGGCAAAGGAAACAAAGCAGACAGAAGATTCCAACATTACATTCCTATTTTGGGGATAAGAAGGAGCAAGGCATGGAACAGGAGGAAAACAGTGAAGTCAGTACTCCTGCACCAAAAGCTTCAAAGGAAAATACAAGCTGGTTACAGGCCATAGAGGACCTTAAGAAGCAGATAAGAGAAGTGGAGGAAAAATTGGGAAGAGAAATGAGAACAATGCAAGAAAATTATGAAATGAGAGTCAACAGCCTGACTGAAGAAAATAATACCTTAAAAAACAGACTGACTCAAATGGCAAAGGAGGCTCAAAAAGGCAATGAGGAGAAGAATGCCTTAAAAAGCCGAATTTGCCAGATGGAAAAAGAATCTCAAAAGCTCAATGAGGAGAATCATTCCTTCAGAATTAGATTGGAGCAAATGGAAGCTAATGACTTTATGAGAAATCAAGATGCTGTTAAACAGATCCAAACAAATGAAAGAATAGAAGGCAATGTGAAATATCTCATGGGAAAAACCACTGACCTGGAAAATAGATCCAGGAGAGATAATTTAAA
>NW_027186492.1:1832996-1843514 GCF_028583685.1 Petaurus breviceps papuanus | reverse complement strand
TCTGGAATTGAAAGTTTTAAAATCAAATATTCAAATATATATATGTGTGTGTATAAAAAAAAGATTAAAAAAAGTTATACTATGCACCTTCTAAGAAGGTATCGCAAGAGATTACAATGTTATTTTTATTGTATATATGTATGTAGACAGATACATATGTACGTGTAATAAATACTAGTTGACTGATTAAAAAATATAATAAAAATAAAAAAATAAAAAAAGAAACATTATATTAACTGGCTGAATAATACATCTATTTGGGCTCATATACACATATGTGCACATACAGGGTGTCCCACAATTATAGTATAATTTTCTGGTATTAAAAGCTTGAAAAAAAAAAGAAAGACTGACTATATTTCCCTGCATCCTATCCTGCCCCCCCACTCATTCTATTCTCTACTTTGACCCTGTCCCTTTTCAAAAGTGTGTGCTTCTAACTACCCTTCTTCCAACCTGCCTCCCCTCCATCATCCCCTCTCTCATTCCCCTTCCCCCTTACTATCCTGTAGGATGATACCCTATTTAATGTGTATGTCATTCCCTCCCTAAGCCAAATTCAATGAGTGTAAGGTTGATCCATTGCCTTTTGCCTTCCTGTACTTCCCCTCCATTGTAACAATTTTCCCTTGCCTCTTCTATATGAGATAATTTATCCCATTCTGTTTCTCCCCATCTCCTCTCATTATATTCCTTTCTCACCTCTCAATTTCACCTTTAAAGTATCATATCTTCCTATTCAATTAATCCTGTGCCCTCTGTCTATGTAGATGTGTACAAAAACATACACACACTTACATATGTATTCACATGCCCATATACCCTCCTATTTAGACATATATACACATTTATATTCCCTTCAACTATCCTCATACTGAGAAAAGTTTCATAAGTTACAATGATCATTTTTCCATGTAGGAATGTAAGTAGTTCAACTTTGTTAAGTTCCTTATGATTTCTTTTTCCTGTTTACCTTCTCATACTTCTCTTGCTTCTTGTATCTGAGTGTCAAATTTTCTATTCAACTCTGTTTTTTTTTTCATCATGAATGCTTGAAAATCCTCTAGTTCATGGAATGGCTATATTTTGCCCGGAAACATGACACTCAGTTTTGCTGGATAGGTGATTCTTGGTTTTAATGTCAGATCCTTTGACC
Source organism: Petaurus breviceps papuanus (assembly GCF_028583685.1). Lineage (NCBI taxonomy): Eukaryota > Metazoa > Chordata > Mammalia > Diprotodontia > Petauridae > Petaurus > Petaurus breviceps. The sequence goes on along the minus strand of NW_027186492.1, from coordinate 1,842,358 downwards.
TCCAGAATATCATATTCCAAGCCCTTCAATCTCTCAGTGTAGAAGCTGCCAGACCTGTGTTATCCTGATTGTGTTTCCACAATATTAAAATTGTTTCTTCTTGGCTGCTTGTAATATTTTCTCCTTGATCTGGGAACTCTGGAACCCAGCTATAATATTCCTAGGAGTTTTCTTTTTGGGATCTTTTTCAAGAGGTGATCAGTGGATTCTTTCAACCTCTATTTTGCCCTCTGGTTCTAAAACATCAAGGCAATTTTCCTTGAGAATTTCTTGAAGGATGACTTTTAGGTTCTTTTTTTGATCATGGCTTTCAGGTAGTCCAATAATTTTTAAATGATCTCTCCTGTATCTCTTTTCCAGGTCAGTGGTTTTTCCAATGAGATATTTCACTTTGCTTTCTATTTTTTCATTTGTTTGGATCTCTTTAATAGTATCTTGATTTCTCATAAAATAACTAGCATCCATTTGCTCCAATCTAATTCTGAAGGAATCATTCCCTTCAGTGAGCTTTTGAGATTCTTTTTCCATCTGCAAATTCGACTTTTTAAGGCATTCTTCTCATTGGCTTTTTGAGCCTCTTTTGCCATTTGAGTTATAGGTTGAGTTTAAGGTGTTATTTTCTTCAGTCAGGCTGTTGACTCACTTTTCTTGATTTTCTTGCATCATTCTCATTTCTCTTCCCAATTTTTCCTCCACTTCTCTTATTTGATTTTCAAAATCCTTCACAAGCTCCTCTATGGCCTGTAGCCAGTTCATATTTTTCTTGGTAGCTTTTGGTACAGGAGTTCTGACTTTGTTGTCTTCCTCCTGTTCCATGCTTTGATCCTTTTTGTCCTCAAAATAGGAATCTAAGGTTTGACTGCTGTGCTTACTTTGCTTCCTTTGCTTGCTCATGTTGCCACTCAATTACTTGACTTTTGAGCTTTTTTCCACAGTAGAACTCTGCTTCCAGCGAGGAGAGCTTTGTCCCAAATCGTTGGGGTTTTTGCAGCTGCCAGAGCAATTAGTTGGCTGCCCTCTCTGAAGCCTCCACAGCCTCTGGCATCTAGTCACACACCCCAGGACCTCCACCCAGGATGGCGATCCAGATCCATGCAGGTTAAAGCAAGAGTGATTACCCCTCAAAATAGTTGCTTGGTCCCCCTACAATCTGCAGGGCAGGAGCTCTGAAGCAGTCATACAGCAGTGGCTGCCGTGCCTCAGCCACTTCTCCCTCTATGGAGCAGAGGCTAGACTGCACTCCCGAACTCCCTGTTCCCAAAGTATACACTGACCTCTCACTTTGTCTTTGGAATTTATGGGTTGATAATTATGGAAACCACCACAACTACTGGCGATCTCCCGAACAGAATTTTAGCTTTTCTTTTTCATGCATTTCTAGCTGAATGTGGAAGAAAGAATTTTAACTTTTCTTTTCCATATGTTTCTACCAGCTCCTTTGAGAAGAAACTTCTCCAAGCACAGTCAAGAGATTAGATCTGATAGAGGTTGGCAGACCCAAGACTTAGGGTTTCTGTCTTTCCTGAAAGAGTATAACACTACCTTGGCAGCCTAGAAGAGTCTCAGCCTGAGTGACTCTGCACAGCATTAGAACAGAGCAGAAAAGGAGCTACTTGACAGGAATGGCTAACAGAGGAGCAGCCTTGCATTAGTGAATTTTTGTGCTTACTGTGTCTGAGGTAGAAAGAACACAGCTGACAGTAGAGTTGTGAGTTGCTCAGTGTTTTCCTATGGATGTTTCTTTGCTGTGGTCCTTTAAGTTTACATCCACTCTTGCACCCTGGACACTGGATGCATTGGTGGGAAAGTGTGTCCCTCATTTCAAATGGAATCATATCATTTGTGATTTGCCTTCTGTGTAGTAAGTGTTTCAAATGGCATTCAGTTGGTTCCTTTATTAAATGAACACACTGATGGAGGCTTTGTCTCTGACTCTTTGTGACCCTTTTTTGGAGTTTTCTGAGCAAAGTAACTGGAGTGGTTTGACATTTCCTTCTCCAGCTCATTTTAGCTTACCCGCATTGAGTTAGCCTGAGAGAATGAGTTGTAGCAGTGTGTGTGTGTAGGGGGAGGAGGGGCAGGGAAAGAGCACAGGAGGTACTGATGTGGTGACATACTGGAGAAGTGTGAAGGTATGCAGTCAGATGGGAAATAGAGAGATGGCTGCCCTGGGTGCCCTCCTTAAATGGAAGCTTTGGGAGGAGCTCTGCCCTCCAGTCAGAGAGATCATAGGATGCAGGGCATTGCTGAGGCATGAATACCAGGGCTGATCTCTGGGCCAATGAGCACAAACAAAAAAAAAATCACTTTTAAAAAACTCACCAAAGGTTTATTGAGTTAGCAGATCCAAATTGGAGTTCTGCTTCTGTCAAGTATCCTCAGGCTTCTCAACTATAAAATGGGAATAATTAGGAGTATGTTGGCAAATATTTAACAACCATGTCTCAGGGCAGTACAGAGATATACTTTTAAGTTTCATCTTCATTATTAAAAATTTCTCTGATCATTTTCTTAAGTCTAGACAATCAGCAAAACAACAAATCAAGCCCTAAATTGAAACATTCTCTGATTTCTGAGGTGAGAATGCTAACAATGTCAGCTTATCTCAGAATTGTTTTAAAGTCAAAAGGAACAGAATTTGTGAAAGGCTTTGTAAACTGCATACAAATTTAATGCGCTAATTATTATTGGTGGAATGCTATTGAGATAATTTAACATGAATTATATTTCATTGATAACAAAATACCAATAATAACTGATGACAAAAATTAATTATTCCAAGAAAATCCCCAGAGGCATGCCAATGAATTACAGAATACAGTTTAAAATTTGTTGAGTTGTTCACTAAACTTCTGAATTAGAAGGCAAGGGTTTTTTCTTTTTAATTTTTGGATTTTGTAGCCAGTTCCAAAGACTAGTCACTTAATTTATCTCCAGAGAATACAAAGGGTGAAAAAGATAACTTTAATTCTAACTTTAAAACATTCACAGATCATTATTATTTTATAACATGAGATGTAGAATCTAAAAAGACTTGCTGTTTAGTGATATAATACTGATCCTAGAATCTGATAGAAGGAGGTGGATCAAATACCCTAAAAGCATTTGGTTTAATTTGCATTATCTGCAATATTTTGTCACAATTTTGTTTAACAAATGATCTCGCTTAAGCTCAAAAGAGAAAGAGCATCCTTTTCTTCCTCTATTTTTCAGGGATAGGGTAAAGAAACATTGGAAATGTCAAACTGTATAAGTAAACACCCAAGGGGGACATAAGTAACCAAGAAAACACAATTAAAAGTTAGGAATTAGTCATACTTTTATTACACTAAATTTTTGTATAGATTCATAAATGTATTTGTGTATATCTTTATGCGTCTTCAGCAATTGTAGGTCCTTCTAGAATCCTCTTCTCGAATGAAAAATTGAGCAAATCACCAATTAGCTCTTTGACATTCGCTTGAGAGCTTCCTTTTGTTACTCATTTCTTCCCTGTTTGGATCTGGAGTTTTCTCTTTCCACAGTAATTTTTTTTTTCTGCTTCTACTTTTGCCTTTTGACACTTTCTCTTATTTCTCTAGATCTCTTTGCTATACTGGTTGCCACATTCTGGTTGCACAGGGTCCTTCCTCCCTAAAATGTAGTTTTCCCAAACTGGACTCCTGATTTCCAAGCAGGGCAATCCACAGTGCCATTGTTGACTTTTTTTTGGTGTTTCAAGTGTGGACTTTTCTTCAAATAGAAGAGAATGTTAAATTCCTTATTTAAAAATTGATTTCTAGAACAGGATTTCTCAGTTAATCCCCTTTGTTAGGCTTGGTACCAGACTTTTCTCCCTTAAAGATAGATTGCCTCATATGGTAAAGCATTTATAGAATTATGGCCTGAATTCGAATTTGTGATTCCAAGTTATTTACTCATTGCTGGTTCTTATTGACTTGGGTACTTTCTTAACTCTGTATAAGAACAAATTAGCAAAGGTGTTGCCCTGTCTTCTGATGATACCTATCAAGGTGTATTTTCTTTGATTATTCCTAATAATCCCAACGTACTTAAATTTTTTTTTTGAAGATCTCATATTTTAAGTTCTGTGGAGCTAGATGCTCTACAGTTGACAGTATCATGCTAACCCGTGAAACTTCATCCTCCTTAAAGGATATCAACCTACCAAATCCTTGTCATCCCAAACATTTGTGACCACAGCACTTGCTCTGATTTGTCTTTGGGAGGAGTCTAGGGGGAGGGGTGTTAAAAAAAAATGCGGAGTCTATTTTAGCATGTTACGGTCAACAGAGTTTTCCTGTGCAAGGGGTTGAACCAGTACTTTGCTTTCACAGAAATTAAAGGCAGAAATACCTTTACTGGTGGAGTTTTTTTTTTGTTGTTGTTCTGTTTTTGTGTTTTGTTCTTAATTTCCCAATTTTCTGCTGCTGTGATTTCAGTACTCAGGGAAATAGCATTTGCTTTTCTTACCAGATGTACTCCATCAGATGGAATTTTGTGGGATGCCAATTCATGGTTTCAGTAACCTTGCCAACATTTGAATGTTTCACCTAGGTGCTAGAGGGATTTTTTTTAACAAACTATTCTGCTGTGAAGGCTTTCTGCTGCTTGATATTAAAATAACCCTTGTAGAAGAAGATGATAGAAGAATCATTACAGAGAAAATAACTTGCCCTAGTCATTTTTTTTCTCATTATTTGCTGATTTTTTTTTCCAGCTCATTATACAAAGATAGAGGACAGGATTGACAGGAATAAGTTTTTCAGGAAACAGGAATGAGGATTGTCAAAGTTCACAGACTTATACTCCTATGACTTCTTTCTAAGATGTTCCAGACATATTTGGTCTTGAATCCGTGGGAGGTCTATGGGAGCCAAGCCAGAGAAGGTCCGAGGCTCCAAACCTCAGAAAGCAGATTTTGCTCAGATGACAGTGCTAATGATTTTTAAAGGGTATTTCATGGACAATATCCAGCAAGAAGAATTTTATTTTGAGCTTATTCCTACTAGTCATGATTCAAAGTGAATCTAAATGGCAAAACATTTTTTGGTACAGGCAAGATTTTACGAAAAAAAAATTAAAATGTCCTATATGATTCGTTCTGTGAAATAAAGATGCTGTTTATCAAGGTCCATTTCTGCACTCTCTTGAGTGGAACTTTCAGCAGTGTAAAAAGCAACAGCAGCACAAAAGCTGAAGTCTTCCCCTTTTCTTTCTCTGTGTTTGTTTTCTTTCAGTGATTTCAATAGCTCCTATGGGTCTAATTCTTATCCATATGCAGGACTTTCAGATCTACACACATAACCCTCATCTCTCTTGATCTACAATTCCAAATGATAAATTATGATGGATACCTCTACCTGGATGTCCCAAAGTATCTCACATATCCCAGACATGACTGGTTATTCCACCCTTTCTCTCTGCCTCTACTTCTCTCTTTCTATCTCTCCTCCCTCTCTCCCTTCCTCTCACCTTTCTCCGTATGCATATATGTACTTATACATTTATATGAACTAATGCTACTATATGTACATGTGTGTGTGTGTGTGTGTGTGTGTGTGTGTACACATGATCACTATGCCTTAAGCACTTTATGGTTAATGTCTTAGAGCTATAAATGCATCATCTGAGTTTGGAATGTCTGCTTTGAAAACAGCATATGATATAGTAGAAAGTGTTCTGTACTAGACTAGGTTCTCATCCTAGCTCTGCCACTAAAAGGTTTTGTGACCTTGGACAAGTCCCTTGGCCCTGTTTTCTTATTTGTAAAATGAATGAATTGGACAGGATAATCTTTCAAGTCCCTTCCATCTCTAACATTCTATATAGTTGCTCTAAACTTCATATTCTAAGGAAAAGTTTTAATGGGAAACAAAAAAAACTGAAATTGGGCAACAACCTATTTCTTCAGTTCTTGTCTGATGAAGATGTCTGTGTCTTTCCCTTCTCCCCATGTCCATTTGGAAAGATATTTTGTTAGATAATTAGCAAGTATTTAGTGAGACCCCATTATACTCCCAGCCAGCTCTGTGTTGGTTGCAAGTATACAAGGAAATACAAGGCGTGGTCCCTGCTGTCTAGATGACAACCTTCTTGGGAAGACAAAAGTAATGTACGCAAGATAATTAGAGAGCAATTATAAGCTCTAGGCAGCTAGGTGGCAAAGTGGTTAGAGTGCCACACCTAGAGTCAGGAAGGCTCATCTTTCTGAGTTCAAATCTGGCCTCAGACACTTACTAGCTGTGTGACCCTGGGCAAGTCGCTTAGCCCTGTTTGCTCAGTTTCTTCAACTATAAAATGAGCTGGGGGCAGCTGTGCGGTACAGTGTCTAGAGCACTGGGTCTAGAGTCAGGGAGATTTAAGTTCAAATCTGGCTTCAGACACTTACTAGGTGTGTGAACCTGGGCAGGTCACTTGCCTTGGTTTCTCATCTACAAAATGGGGACATCTTGGAGAAAGAAATGATAAACATTCCAATACCTTTGCCAAAAAAAAAACCCCATGGACAAAGTCTGTGGGGGTCATGTAGAGTTGGACACGATTGAATGACTGAACAACAACATCAATAGAGGAGAAGAATCAAAGATGATTTGAAAGCTTCTAGCCTCAGAAATGGAAAGGATGGCGGTAGTGCTGGCACATGTGGAGTCTAGGAATGTCGACATTTCCTGGGCTGAAATATGATAAGCAGAAAAGATTGTATCTGAGATCATGTGAAAATTTTAACAATTGGCAATGTGCAAGGCAGGGGAATCTATTCACAAGTTATTGGTAGTCAGCTGCTTAGACTTAGAAGGATATGACATTGGCGAAGAGAATTAAGGACAGAAAAAAAAATTTGGACTGTATTGGAGGCAGTAAAAGTATTAAGAAGGACTAAGATGGATGGAAAGAAGAATAGATGATGGGCTTTTCAACTTTTATTTGGCTTCTATTTTCTCTGCCAGGGAAGGTGACAATTTTCACAGATAAGGAAAGAATAAAAATGGTTAACAGAGAGATAAAACTGAAAAATGTATAGACATTGTAAGAAAAGACCTAGCTTCCCTCACTGAATTCCTGGCAAAAGAAGACTGATGAACTACACATTAGGATACTAAAATAATAGATTTATGTTATCACTGAGCCATTTTAGGTGATCGTTGAAAGATTCGGGGAAATGAGAGTCACAACATGACTGGAGAAGGTCAAATGTCCTGATTTTCCAAAGGGTATATAGCTAACCATAATCTGGTGAGCTTGACTTGTATATCTGGTAAAATTTTAAAACACATTATAAAATGATTGCTTATTAACATATTTTCTTCACCTGTAAAATAAGGATAATAACACTAGGGTTAACAACAATAACAACAATAATAATAGTTACTCCCAGAGTTGTTGTGAAGATCAAAATGGGAGCACTTAACCCCGATTGCTTTTTAAAAAAAAAAAAGAAGGGAAGCAGTGGTCCCTGAAAACCAGCTTCATTGAGAATACATCATGCCAGATTAAGCTCACTGAGTTTTCTGACAGTAGTTTACTACATTGGTTGATCAAGGGAATACCATAGAGTATTTTTAGAATTTTTGAAAAGCCCCCAGCAAAGACTCTTATGCTTTCCTTGTGAACAAGATGGAGAGATACAGACTAGACGATAGGATAGTTAAATGGACTCAAAAGTTGTCACGACAGGTTGATATCAGTTTGAGGAGAGCTGTCTATGGGAATACGCCAAGGATGTGTCCTTGACCCTGTCGCAAATTTTACATATTTTAATGACTTAGAAGAAGCCGTAGGAGGGATGATTAACAAATGTGAAGATAACTTGATACTGGGGGTGGGGGTGGGGGGGACAACTGAAACACTGAATGAGAGTCACAAATCCTAAAAGGTCTATATAGGCTAGAACTATGAACCAAACAAGCAATTTAATAGAGATAAACATAAATTCCTACTCTTGAGTTAAAAAATCATCTTCATCGATGGGGAAAACATGATTCAGTTTTACAGTTCCTGTGAAAAAGATCTAGGAGTTATACTGGACATCATGTTAAATCTAAATAACCATTATGACATGGCAGCTAAAGATGCTAATGTAGTCAAAGGGTGCATTGAGTCATGGTGTTTAGAACAACGATAAGAAGTCCTTGGACAGGCCACAGTTAGCATAGCTTGGAACACTGTATTTTAGGAAGAAAATGGACAAGCTAGAACTCCCAGAAGATGATGAGGTGAACAGGATGTTGAGAATGCTGGAAACCTTGTCATTTGAAGATTGAAGGAATTAGGGATTTTATGTGTCTCAGGAGGCAATAATTTGGGGTTGGTGTTAGTGGACATAAATGCTGGTTTTAAGCATTGAAGTGCTGGCATGGTGAAGGAATACATATAGTTTGCTTGATTCCAGAGGTCAGAACTAGGAACAATGAACGGACATTGCAAAGATGTATCTTTAGGCTGAATGGAAAAGAAAAATTCTTATTATGTTGTCTAAAAAGGAGAATGATCAGATGTATTTGATTGTTTTTCTTTGTCACGAGGGAGAGTTTAATCTTGGTGGTGGGTTGGAAAATGACTGTGATGTCAAGTCAAAAGTCATCAGTATTTTAGAAAATAAAAGTTGAATGGGTTCCATAGGACATGATAAATTTCCTGTCACTAAAGATCTTTGTGTGGCATTTGGATGACCGCTTGTTATCAGTGTATAGGGGATTCCATGATCAGGTATGGGTCAAATTAGATGGTCTCTAAAGTCCTTTCCAAATTTTAGATTATATGATTCTGTAATAATTAAATTCTAGCTATGAGTAGTGACCATTTTGTTGTAAAAGGGGATAAAGAAGAGCCATGTATGGGAAATATTTTTATCAAGCTACCATTTCGGGGTGCACAAAGTTATGTATTTAAATTAATGTCCTTATAACCTAATTATGCCAACTGCTAGTAAATGAACCATTCAGATCCTATCTGTGACATATGAACTCTGACCTCCTAGATAAGGAAATGTTGTGTTAGTCCCATCTGAGTCACCTGGCTTATAAGTGCCTGGTCTGTTTACTTAAGGTTTTTCTAAAGACAACATTTTTTCCTCCTCAAAAGAAATAAAGCTTCAAGGTTCTAAGAATATTACCTTTATTCTTTGTCAGAAAAAATTATTTATAAGTTGAGATCTTAAGTTGTCTTGAAACCTTTTATTTATTTCCATAGCAACAACTTCAGTAACATTAGGAATGGGAGGAATTTAGAAGGGTTCTCATCCATGACACAAATGACTTCACCTGAATGAAGAACAACTGCATTGTCCTCCATCTCTGGATGTCAGTGTTAAAGCTTCCTTCCTTCCTTCCTTCCTTCCTTCCTTCCTTCCTTCCTTCCTT
>NW_027186492.1:1829824-1832986 GCF_028583685.1 Petaurus breviceps papuanus | reverse complement strand
CCTTCCTTCCTTCCTTCCTTCCTTCCTTCCTTCCTTCCTTCCTTCCTCTTCGTGTCTCACCCAGGAAGTTACAGTGATTATTCATAGTACAATCCCTACTACTAATTAACACAGAATCTTTGACTCACTCCATTTCTAGCCTGGGCCAGATCAGTCTTCCTTAGGCAACCTCTTCCACTTTCCCCACTCCCAGGGATTCATCATATTGTTGCTGGAATTAGTGGGGACACCTAATGGGCTTTAGTTCTCTGAAATTCAGAATGCTTGAGTTTGTTTCCACCTCCCTCTGCCTCCTTGGTAACAAGAATTATAGGCATTTACCACCATACCTAGCATGCTGCAAGTTTCTAGGTACTGTGGTTTCAGTTTGTAAGATTGTATATATATATATATATATATATATATATATATATATATATATATATATATCAATGAATCTAGTTTTACAGATGAGGAAATGGTCTCAGAGAGGTTAGATACCTTTCTCGGGGTCATATAGCTAATAAGTATTTGAGGTAAGATTGAACATAGATCTTTATTCCAGTCCTAGTGCTTTATCCACTATGCTACCTAACTGCTTAATTCAACCAGCATTTATTAAACATCTGTTATGTGTGAGACTCTGTGATAGTTGGGGAGAGAGAAAGATGAACTGAAAGCTGAAAAGATTGACTAAGACTTCATCTCTGCCTTCAGGTTTCTTATAGTCTAGCAGAGGTCATAAGACATGCATCTTTAATATGAAATGGAATATGATGGGTACAGAGATAAGGTACAAAGTACTCAGAGATCTGTGAAAAGAGACATCAGCAAACTGACTTTAAGCAGGATCTTGAAAGATGGGTAGGATTCTGGCAGATGGATGATAGCATGTGGCAGGCATGGGTGATGAATGAGAGCAAATTCATGGCAGGTGAAGAGTGGGATGTGTTCATAAAGACTGAATAAATAAGATTGACAGCATGATAGACTAGATGAAAGGAGGCAGGATGTAAGTCTATAGAGGCAGATAACATGGACCAAGATTAGGAAGGGCCCTGAGTGCCAGACCAAGCAGCTTTGACTTTATTTGCTAGGCAATGGAGTACCACATACATCCCAACATTAGGGAAGTTAAGTGATCAGAGCTGTGCATTAGAAAGATTACTCTGTCAGCTATATGTAAGACTAATAAGAACAGGATTTGATTTCACATGAAGAAAAATATTAGATATCATTCCATGGAAAAAGTCTCCTTTACAAACGTTGTGATTTACCTGTCCTCCAGAGACTAGATTAAAAAAAGTTCTGTTTTCCATGTGGCTTGAAAGGTCTATGAAATACTTTAATGGTAGGCAACAGAAGAAATACTGAACCTACTTCTCTTTTCTGATCTGTACTTTGGATAGTAAGACCATTACAAAGACATGGTCTTATATATTTTTCTTTGGTAGTTTTTGCTTAGATAAATTACATGCAGTTTGTTTGGGGCAAATTTTCACCCTGGACCTGCTTTATCTTTAATTTAAAAAAATTCAACTAACAAACATTTATGTTCTCTCCCTTCCACTCCCAACCCTCTGCCTTTGGAAAAAGAAAAACAAAACCCCTCTAACATACATAAATATTACATAAATTCAAGCAAAAGAAATTCCTACACTAACCATCTCAAAAATCTATTTTTCATTCTGCATATTACCTCTCTGAGGAGATGGGTATAATGTTTTATCATAGATCCTTTAGAATTGTGATGAATCACTGCAATGAAGAGAACTCTTCATTTGAAAAAGAAGTCTTTCAAAATTGTTTTCAACTTTGTGTGGCTAGCACAGTCCCTAGGTTGCCCTCCACAATTGTCTAGATGAACAAACTGGGGAACCATTTATGAAGTATCTGTTGTGTACAGAGTACTATATTAGATGCTGGGGTGGGAGGTTGTATTTCCAAAGTTTAGCTTTGGAAATGGCCTCATCCTTCATGGAGTTAATGGTCCTGTAGGAAAATATGATACAAATGCAGACAGATATGGCATCCTTGTTTCTTTTTCTTTTTCGATTTTTGGAGGGCGGAAGTCAGGGCAATTAGGGTTAAGGGACTTGCCCAAGGTCACATGGCACCACTTAGCCACCCCTCTCTCTTTTTATTTTGTGGTTTTGTTTTTCTTTTGTCTGGTAGCAAGACTGCAGCTCCCACTTTTTTGATACACCTGATGTATAGACAATTTTGTTCCATTCCCTTATTTTTATTCTGTGTAAATTTGTATTTTGTTGTGTGTCTTGTATGTAGCAGATTATAGGGTTTTGGTTTCTTATCTAGTCTGTCATTCTTTTTTTGTTTTATTGGAAAGTTTAACCCATTTACATTTAAAGTTACATAAGTTAGGTTTATATTTACTGCCATTTGTCTTTAGTATTGGGGTTTTTTCTGAACTAAGATTTTACCCCCTCTTCCTATGTAAAGGCAATTCTTTGCTTCTTCAGTTATTTTAGCCTAATCCTTTTTAAAGAATGCTATTCCCACTGACTCTCTTCCCCTCATCCTCAAATCTGCCTCTTCTTGTTTGTTACCCCTTTCCATAGTTTGGGCTTTTTGCTTTCCTTTTACTTTCTTCCTTTTATCTTCTTATCTAATTGTTCACCTTTTTTTCTCTCAGTAAGTAGTCAAGTAAAATCTTCCTTCATATCTTCCTTTTAAACTTTTTTTTTTGATTTTTATTTCCTTTTCTGCACCCTTTTCTAAAAACATTTTCTCATTATTTTTCTTCCCTTTCTGTCTGTTCTAGGCTTTCATTCTTTGATTCATAGACCTTATACTTACGTATTCCCTTTTATTTGGTCTCTGTATTCCCGATAGAAAAAAAAAATCTAAAATACCTACATTTACTTTCCTCTTCTAAAGAATTTCCTTTTTTTTCTTGTTGATCTTGCCCCTGGTCCTTTTCTTAGAAATATCAGTTCTTGAAGGTGATAGAGAGGGTAGAAGTATTGCCCCATGGTAGGAATTTTCTTATATCCCAGGTTATGCAATTCATTATTACCCTTTGCCCTCCCCATTTTTTTCCCCATTGGCCATGAAATCTTCTTTCCTTCTTTATTCCTTCCTTCCTTCCTTCCTTCCTTCCTTCCTTCCTTCCTTCCTTTCTTTCTTTCTTTCTTTCTTTCTTTCTTTCTTTCTTTCTTTCTT
>NW_027186492.1:1786945-1829814 GCF_028583685.1 Petaurus breviceps papuanus | reverse complement strand
CTTTCTTTCTTTCTTTCTTTCTTTCTTTCTTTCTTTCTTTCTTTCTTTCTTTCTTTCTCCTCTCTCTTTCTCTCTCCTTCCTTCCTTCCTTCTTTCCTTTTTTTTATTTCCTCAGAACTATCAAAGACCCCCTTCTTCACAAGCACCTATGGGTTTTTGGTCTCACCATTTCACAAAGCTTCATTGGCATCAAGTCGTTAATTAGTGATAATCATCATTGTCATCATCATCATCCATTTAATGAAAACCAGCAGCATGAAACTGATTATTTTCTCATACCTTTCAATTTCTTTTCTTAAAGTGTTTCCAGAGCAGTCAGGCTCTTAGATAGCATAGTCAGTAAAATATCTTAAGTCATTTTTCAGATTCTTACATTTGCTAGAGAAAACAGGAGGTGGGAAGCCTGAAAAATTTGGGGAAACTAGAATAGAAGGAAATTCCACTAAGTAAAAGTCTTAACTCCTAGCACCTGAAACACATTGATTAGTGTAGTTGTTGAGAAAGTCATGTGTCTATTTAAACAATACCATATGATTTTAAATGCTTGTTACTTAGTGATTTGCCAGAGAAAACTCCTTTTTATTGGCTAGTATAAACACACCTTGCCTGAAAATTAATTTGTTTCACAGAAATAGGACTTTAGGTGAAATGGCATTTTGTGAGTAGTTTCATGGAGACACTGTTAGAAATAGGACATGTTTTTCTGGGTGGCCAAAATTTGGACCAAAAATCAGGCTTTTTAGAGATCCAAGACTATAAGGAGTAATAAGAATTCAGTTTTATAAAGCATTTTACAACTCAAATACTTCTCTCCTCATGACAACTCTATAACGTAGATAGTAAAAATATTTGGATTTATACATTAGGAAGCTGAGGCAATAAAGGTCAAATCACTTATCTAAAGTCATTCAGCTAGTAAGTGGTAGAGTTAGTTCTTGAATTGATGTTTCCAGAATCTAGATCTGGTAGTCGGGCACCAGGCTGGGACAGGTTACTTGGACAGGTTAATAGCTCCTAGTTATAGAGCCTTAACAACCAAGTCATGAGGTACCCCTGAGATTTGTGCTTGGTATATAACCAGTGTATATGTGACTAGTGGCAGAGAGTTGAGGACTCTATATGGATGTCATCCAGTCTCTTAGCTATCCCTCTCAGCTTTGTTGGGACAGGTAGTGGATAGAGTGGATAGACTCATCTTCATGAATTCAAATGTCCTCAGACACTTATTAATTTTGTGACCTTGGATAACCCATTCAGTCCTGTTTGCCTCAGTTTTCTCATCTGTAAAATGAACTGGAGAAGGAAATGGCAAAGCACTCCAATATCTTTGCCAAGAAAATTCCAAAAGGGGTCATGAAGAGTCAAATCCGATGAAACAACAGAACAACCCAGCCTTGTATTAATTGCAAACTTGTAAATAATCATTCCTTAATAGTCTCCTTTGCTGGATCAGCATACACGTCCCACCTTCTAACTGCATGTTTACCAAGGTTCGCTCTTCAATCCTCTTCCTTACTTTTACTCTTTTTTTCAGTGATCTCATCGGTACCAATGGGTTATCTCTATGTAGATTATTCCTAGATTACTTAGCCCTAACTTTTCTCCTAATCTGCCTGTTGGAACATAGCAACTGCCTCTTGGTCATTCCAAGTTGGATGTGATGTAGGCATTTCAAAGAAACATCTAAAACATAACCCATTATTATCCCTTCCACCCCCCCCCCCCCATTTACTCCTCTTCTGAACTTTCCTATTTCTGTCACTCAAGCACATAGCCTCAAAGACATCCTTGAATCTTCACTTTCAGCCCTCCCTTGCCCATGCCCAATTAATTGCCAGCTCATGTTGGTTGTATCCCTGCCACATTTCTTGTATGTGTCCCTTTCTCACATAGCCATCATAATGGTTTAAGCCCTTGCTGCCTTTCACTTGGACTATTGAAAGAGGTTCTTAATTGGTTTCCCTGCCTTAATTTGCTCCCCTCTCCAATCCATCCTCCCTGCATCTGCCAAAGTGATACTCCAAAAGTACAGGTCTGGCCATGTCAGTTCCCTGATCAGGAAGCTCCCTCTTGTCTGGAGGATAAGCTACAAACTTTTCTGTTATGTAAAGCCCTTTTACAGTCTGGCTCCAGCTGACCTTTCCAGGCTGGTTACACATTACTCCCTTTCGTGCCCTCTACATTCCAGTCAAACTGGCCCTCTTGCTGCTGCTCGTACACAACATTCCAGCTTCAGCCTCTGTGACTTTGTACAAGTTGTTCCCCATTCCTGAAATGTACTCCCTCCGCCCTGCCACCTTGTAGAATCCCTAACTTTGTCTAAATACCACCTCCTTCAGGAGACCTTTCCTGATTCCTGCAGGTGCTAGTTTACCTTCTTCCCTCTTATCATTTTGGCAGCAGTGGGGAAGATGGATTGATTACCTTGGTATATCTTTTGCATTAGCTCAGGAACCATCAGGTATGATAACGTTTGGAGGTTTAGGTTGGAAAGCAAAAGAGAAAGAAGTGGCACTTGTGTTTCTGATTCCCCTTTCCACTTTAGGAATATGAACAGGTAGACTTGCTCTAAACCACATCTTCCTTTTCCCACTGGGCAACCCAGGAGGCTGATTCTCCTGTGGTCCACACCTCTGCTTCACTCCTTGTTTCTGAGACCAGAGCTTCACTTTTGATACTTGCACTTAAGCAATCTGAATCTGGTTGACCAATGACTCCATTATCCTAAGGGTACACATTTCCAAGTTACATCTTTTGCTTGTCTTCTGTCTAACTTATAAGACTTATTAGTAAAATCAAAATCTTAAGATTAGGTCTCAGGTCAGCCCCCAAGTAGGGAAGAAAACTATCATTCTGGACAGAGGTTTAAACCACAGACTCTTTATTCTTATGTATACCAAGCTAGTCATTGGCATCCTCCATTGTACTTCCCCCACATGCAATTAATTATCAGATGTGAGTGAAAGATCAATTATGACTGGCCATAATTGATAAGAGGCAAAATAAGGAAATAGAAATAGCTTAAGGAAACAGAAAAAAAATCATAGAAAATGCTTACCAACTCTAGGCTGGGGGAAGGGAACTAAATCTTCTTTAGCTTTGCTTTGATCTCCAGGAGTAACCACTAACAACAACATCTGTCCATTCCAAATGCCTATACCTTCTTTTTGCTCTAGAGAACAGAGGCCAAGGTCAGACCATCTGTTCAGTTCCCTTATTTGAATATTTGCTATTGACATCCAAAACAATTCTAACTCATTTGGTATAAGGAGTCAGTAAATAACATAACTATATAGTTCCTGGGGAACATAAAGACCATTAGAGAGAGAAGGAGAACTGTATTTGACAATTTATGGCCTCAGTGCAAGGCCTTTACATTTTTTTATTGGGATAAATAAAATGTGAATGTTTGCATGAAAGATGAGCACCCTTTTCAGATTTTTCTGTAGAGACCAATTTATGAACTAAATTCTGCTGTTTCCTGGGGATACTTTCAGTGGGTCACAAACAATACAGTATGGCTGATGAGCTCAGAGTTTAAACATCAGTTGTATAAATACATACAATCCATATGAATATAAATCCATATAAATGGTTCTGGTCCATGGGTTACATAAATATTAAGGAAAAGGTGAAGATACTCTTAAGGTAAACCTCTATGGTTAAGTTTGTGTTGTCTTGGTTTATTATATTGCTCCAAAATGTTTGAAAATAACATGAGAAAAAAGAATAGTGATCATCTAATATCAACTAAGACACAAAATTTCCAATATTAAAGTCATCAACTTAAATACTCCAACTGACCCCCCTTTTTATTTCTCCCATTTCCTGTGGCAGTATCACCAATTTTCTAGTTTCTAACATTGGAAACCTTGCAGTCTTTAAATCTTTCTGCTGTATCTGTATTAGATATGCAATTGGGTAGTTATCACCAAGTCTTATTATTACTTTCTTTAGAATTCATGCTTTCCTTTCTGTTCCCATTGCCACCATTGCTTAGCACAATGTATTAAATGCTACCTAATGCTTAGGTAGAATACATTTGCTAAATGTACATAAATGTATTCTTTGGATCCTTGATTTAGAGCTAGAAGGGGTATTCTAGCCCATCCCCCTTCTGTGAATCGCCCAAAGTTATATATATAGGTAGTAACAAAGAAAGGATTTGGACTCAGGTCATTTGATTCCAAATCCTGTTCCATTGGACCAGGCTGCTTAGATTTATTCCAATTCCAATTCCATTGGACCATGCTGCTTAGATTTCAGTGGTAGCCCTTTTAGCTGATTTTACAGCTTTTAGCTTTTTCTGTCCCAGTCTGTCCTGCCCATCATGATTAGAAACTTCTTCCTAAAACATTTTTAGGCCAAAGGATATGAACAAGGAATTTTCAGAGGAAGAAATTAAAACTATCTATAGTCATATGAAAACATGCTCTAATCACTATTGATTAGAGAGATGCAAATCAAAGCAGCTCCGAGGTACCACATCACCCCTGTCAGATTGACTAACATGACAAAACAGGAAAATGACAAATGTTAGAAAGCATGTGGGAAAGTTGGAACACTGATTCATTGTAGGTGGAACTGTGAGCTGATCCATTCTGGAGAACTATTTGGAATTATGCCCAAAGGGCTGTAAAAATGTGCATACCCTTTGACCCAGGGCTGTATCTCAAAGAGATCGTAAAAATGTGAAAAGAACCCACATGTGCAAAAATATTTATAGCAGTTATTTTTGTGGGGGCCAAGAGCTGGAAACTGAGGGGATGGCCATCAATTGGGAAATGGCTGAACAAGTTGTGGTATATGAATGTAATGGAATACTGTTGTACTATAAGAAATAATGAATGGGAAGGCTTTAGAAAATCCTGGAAAGACTTATATGAACTGATGCAGTGTGAAGTGAGCAGATCCAGGAGAACATTGTTCACAGAAACAGCCACAGTGTACAATGACTGATTTTGATAGACTCAGCCCTTCTCAGAAATGCAAGGACCTAAAACAATTCCAAAGTATTCATGATGGTAAATGCCATCCACATCCAGAGAAAGAAGTATGGATTTGTAATACAGAGTGAAGCAGACTATTTTCTTTTTTGTTTTGTTTTGTTTTTTCTTTCTTATGGTTTTTCCCATTTGTTATAATTCTTCAGTGCAATATGACTAATGTGAAAATGTGTTTAATAGGAATGTATATGTAGAGCCCATATCAGACTACATGCCACCTTGGGGAAGGAGTAATGAGGGAGGGGGAGAAAATTTAAAACTTATGGAAGTGAATGTTGAAAACTAAAAGTAAACAAATTAATACATTAAAAAATAAAAACAAAAACATTTTTAATCATTTCACTCTCACATTTAAGAGGAATCTATAATGACTCCCTATTTTTTGCCTTCCCCCTCAAGTCCAAATTCCCCTAACAGGTGAAGTCCTCCATAATATGTTATCATTGTGCCTGTGCACCTTTATTTAATTTCCCATTACTCTCCAACATGCATCTTCTTGTCCATGTAGGCTGGTAGTCTTGCTATTCTGTCCATGAACAATCTCTTCCCACTCTCCCTTCCTTTGCTATTCACCTTGCCTGAAATTTACCTTCTCCTTCTTTCCCATGTATTCATACAATAGATTTGCAGTGTAAATCCCATTACTTCCATGAAGCCTTCTCCAATGTCTTCATATCTGGAGGGACCTCTCTATTCTTTGAACCCTTTTAAAATTTACAGTCATACTAGTTTACACTTATTCTCCAAATAGGTGAGTGTGCCCACTGTCCAAATTAGTTTTGTCTCCACAAAGACCTTGTAAATTCCTTGAAGTAAGAATTACTAAGAACTTACCATATACCAGTTACTGTGTTAGATGCTGGGGACAGAAAAACAAAAATCAAACAACCCCTGCCCTCAAGGAGCTAACATATTAGAAAGAGAAAATATGCACATGGATAAGTAAATACCACCCTCACAGCCACACCCACACATGCACAGTAAGAGTTGATTTGTGGTGGAGGTGGAGGGATGGAAGACCTGGGTTCCAGTTCTACCTCTGATATCTACTGGTCTAACAGTCAAGTCACTTAACTTCTCAGTGCTCTAGGCAGCTCTCTAAGACCTTAGGTTGTCAAGAAGGTGCCAATCTATATTATTAGAGTTTTCTTATCTAGGAGTTCCCCATAATAATGAAATCACAAGTCTATCCCTAAGCAACATTAGTGAAGGAAGCTCTAACATCTGGTATAGAGAATTCAGGAGAGGGGGAGAGAGATAAGTTTATATAGGTTTGGTTGGCCTGATTGGGGGGAGCCTTAAATGGCAAAGATTTTAGTTGTTACATAAGCTCTGTAACCTTGGACAAGTTACTGAAACTTCCTGAAACTTGTTTCCTCCCATATGAAAAGAAGATAATATTTACTCTGCTTACTTCATAGGATGACTATGAGAAAATCACTTTATAAACTCTGTATAAATGTGAGTTATATTGTCATAATAATAATAATGATGATGATTAATTCAAATGGTAATAGGGAGCCATTGTTAGTTTTTGAGCAGGGGAATTATGGAGTAAAAGCATATTTTAAGAAAATTCATCTATTAGTTTTATAAAGAATGGGTTGGAGGGATGAGAGACGAGTTTAGAGAGATTATTTAGGAGGCTATGGTGATTCTCCACATCTAACATGACAGTAATGACAATAAAGAAGAGATTAATTCAGGGCGGCCAGGTAGCACAGCAAGTAAGAGCACCGGCTCCAGTGTTGAGAAGACCTGGGGATTGAATCTGGGCTCAGACACTTAGCACCCACCCAGAAACACTTGGCCGTGTAACCTTGAGCAAGTTACTTAACCCCAATTGCTTAGGGGTGTCCAGGTGGCTCAGTGAGTAAGAGCACTGGCCCCAGTGTTGGGATGACCTGGGGATCAAATCTGGGCTCAGATACTTAGCACCACACCCAGAAATAACTGGCTGTGTAACCTTGAGCAAGTTACTTAACCCCGATTGCTTAAAAAAAAAAAAGAAGAGATTAATTCAAGAGGTATTGTGGAGGAAGATTTGACGGGTTTTAATGAATAATCAGATATGGAGAAAAGAGAGTCAAGGGCTTCAATCATGAAAAGAGAATGGTCGTACAACTGACCAAAAAAAAAGCAAAATAAACAGAACTCCTGATTACAAGAGACTGTGCAGGTGTTTCAGCTGCCAAACAGATTACAAATTAAATATTTACTCAGTAGAGAAAGTAGGTCGTGTTTAGGGCTTTCTCATGCACATTCAAAAGGGCCAAAAGTAGAACTTTTTTAAAAAAATTAAGAAAATAAGATGGAATGTTCCAGAACAAGTATTACATGTTCACCCCATGTGTTTTAAAAGCAAAAAAAGATATTAAAATACAATTAATGTAATTCATACTGTACCTTGATAACTATTATATAATTATTACCAAGCTTTTATTAGTCATTTATTATTTTTCTAGAGTGTGAAATGTCAACATGAATTAAGGCCACAGATTATTCTCTGCAGAAATGCAGCAGCAGACTGTCATTCTGGTAGTGAGACCCACACTGACCTCCCCGGCATGCTCCAATGTCCT
The DNA here is from genome assembly GCF_028583685.1 of Petaurus breviceps papuanus. Taxonomy (NCBI): domain Eukaryota; kingdom Metazoa; phylum Chordata; class Mammalia; order Diprotodontia; family Petauridae; genus Petaurus; species Petaurus breviceps. Next base: position 1,822,226 of record NW_027186492.1, on the reverse strand, counting down.
GGTACTGGCTGTAGAAATTCTTTTTGCGAATGCATCTTGTTGGTGTTCCACATGCCTGGGACACATTAGTCTGCTGCCTTTCCAAATGCCTTAAGCAATGCTCTATTTTCAATCAAATACATAAGAATTTATTTCTGTCATTTTGAAAAATATAAGATTTTAAGGAAACCTTTATACTAGAGATGCAGTAGAAAGGGCATGGCTGGAGTCTGAAGAAGTCTTGGTTTACATTCTGCCTCTTAAGTTTACTAGCTGTGTGACTATGGTCAAATCACTTAAACAGTATGACCCCCAGTTTCCTCATCTGTAAAAAGGGGATAATATCTGTGGTACCTTCCTCATGGAATTTTCAAGAGGATTAATGAGATAATCTACTAAAGCACTTTTAAAATTTTAAATCAGTTTATAAATTTCAGTCAATATTATTATTATTGTCATCAGCATTGATAGCTAACATTTACTGAGGTCCTATTGTGTGCAAAACATTGCATTATGTCTCAGGAGACAAAGAGGTATGACACAAGCTTTACCTTGAGTAACTTATAAACTAAAATCAAAGCATGCAAGAGAGCCTAAAGGTCATCTCCTCTCCCCCCTTCCCCATTTAAAGTTGAAACTGAGTCCTACTGCGATTAACAGCTCTTAGATGGCCACACAAGAACCTACAATAGGTTCCTTATTGGCATTTGAAGCAATAATTGTGTTATTTTAATTAACAATTTGGAAGCTCAGATTTATACAGAATTTTAGGGTTGACAGTCTTTTCCTCATAACAACCTTATGAAGTAGTTAAGTATTATTTTCTTCATTTTGGATATGAAGAAACAAAAGGTGCAGAACATGGAAGTGACCTGCCCAAAGTTACACAGCTCATATCAGAGCCCAGATCTTCAGACCTGCCAATTCACATCACTAGTGCTGGTCAGAATCAGTAGTGGCAGACAGGTGCCCTGACTTCTCATTTCTTGACCCCTTCAGTATATTACATCTAGGTGTAAAAAGTACTGTTAACGAGCATTTATTAAGTACTGTGCGCCAGGCATTATGCTAAGTGCTGGGGATACAGAGAAAGGCAAAGAACAGTCCCCTCATATGAAGGAGCTCTAATGGGTGAGACAGAAGCCTAGGGACTGTAGAAACAGGAGATAATCTCAGAGGGAAGTCAGTATCAATAAAGGAGGCTGGGAGCAGCTTCCTCGAGAAGATGAGATTTTAGCTGGGACTTAAAGGAAGCCAGGAGGTAGAGATGAGAAGAGAATTACAGGTATAGGGGACAGCCAACGAATACCAAAAAGAACATTTGTTCCAGGAGGCAATAGGGGGCAGCTGGAGTTTATTGAGTAGAGGGGAGTGATGTGGTTGGACCTGTACTTTAGTGGATTAGAGTAGGGAGAGACTTGAGGCTGACAGACCCACCAGCAGGCTATTGCAATACTCCAGGCATGAAGTGATAAGGGCATGTACCAGAGTGGCAGCAGTGTCAGAGGAAGCAAGGGGGTGTATTCTGGACATGTTGTAAAGGTGAAATTTATGGGCTTTGGTAACACCTTGGATCTTGGGGGTGGGGTAGGGGTAGGGGTATGACAGGCTGGTGAGAGATAGGAGTCCAGGATGACTCCTCGATTGTGTGCCTATCACACTTGGAGAGACTGGCAGGATAGGGAAATTAGGAGGTGGGGAGGGCTTGGGAGAAAGATGGTAAGTTCCATTTTGGACGCAGTGAATTTAAGATGTCTCTCGGATATCCAGTTTGAGATATCTGAAAGACAGCTGGAGATGTGAGATTGGAGTCAGCAGAGAGATTGGGGCAGGAAAGGTAGATTTGAGAATCATCACCATAGAGATGGCGATTAAATTCATGGGGGAGGATGAGATCACCTAATGAAGTAGTATAGAGGAAGGAGAGAAGAGAGCCCAGGACAGAACCTGGAGGTATGTGTGATTAGAGGATGTGATCTGAAAGAGAATACTGCAAAGGACACAGAAGGAGTGGTCAGATTGTCTCTCTAAACCTAAACTCAGTTCAAAATCCATATCCTCCAGGAAGCCTCACTCCATGGACATAAGACTATCTTCCACCTCATACTATACCTTTGTATATAATCTCCAATATGTAATTTTGTAAAAAAATCTATTAACATTTCATTTGTGTATGGTGTGAGCCAAATTTATTTCCCAAGGCAGGTACAAGCATAGCATTAAAATACTTATTTTTGAACCAAGAAAAAGAAATGTCACCAATTTTATAAGGTTGAAACTGTGGGTTACATGTATCTACAGCTAGAAGGGCCCTCACAGGCCATCTAATCCAACCCTTAATTTTTATAGGTGAATAAACTAAGTCCCACACAGGTTAAGTGAGTTGTCCAAGGTCACACAGCATGAAGAGTCAATATCTGATCCCAGGTCCCTTGATTCTAGAACTTGGGTCCTTTAATACTGTTACCATGCTGCTTCTTACAAGGCATACATTGTAATAGTAAAGTCTATGAAAAATAAAAATTCACATTGGACTTCTCCTTGTATATATTCTAGTCCATTTATATATTGGTATAATTCATTTGTCCCACTTTTCATCCAACTAGGGAAAATGCCTAATTTAAGCTATGAAAACTCTATAGATAGGACAGTGCTTTGCATTCCATGAACATTCAGTAGATGTTTGATGATAAGAAATGAATTGACACAGTCTATTTGTCAAGGAGAAATTTAAGGTCTCTAGTGTAAGTTCAATTTTACATCTGTTTTTAATAGCTATTTTATGTTACAACACACAGATTTTTGTTTGCACTTAATGCAATATCATTTTGCTAGCAACTTGGTACATTTCCCCCCTATTCTACAGGAAAAGTACATAATGCCAAACTCAAGAAAACTGATTTTCAGATCTAAAGTGTACGAAGGCAGTGAACAGTCCTGACCAATTCCATCTTCTCCTATGTAGTACAGAGAAAATAACATTAATATCACCTTAGAAAGGTACTGTAGTTTAGTTGGGAGTAAAAACCTCAGCTCTGCCAATTACCAACTTTATAACTTGGTTTAATCACTCCTTGAGCCTCAGTTTACCCATATGTTATATGGAGATTATACCTTCCCTGCCTATCTCAAAAAGTTGTTGTGAAACTCAAATAAGATAATGAATGATGAGGTGTGTAAGTACCAATATAATTAAATTCCTTCCTCGTAAGCCATCATTGCTGAGAACCTGTCAGCATCTATTTGCAATTCCAGCAGAAAGACTACCGAATCTGGAATTAGAGAACATGGGTTTGAATTGTGGCTCTGCTACTTACTGCCAGGGTGACCTTTGGGAAAGCCATCTAGCTGTCATGGACCTCAGTTTCCAAATCTATAAAATGAGAGGGCTAAACTAGAGATGTTCCACTAGAGAAGCGAATCAGGGAAATATGATCCTTACTGCAGTCTTAAGGTACCTGAAGGGTGTTGCAGTGGACAGGAGAAAAGCCTCATTCTCTTGGGCCCCAGAGGGTAGAACTAGATTAGGAGCAATGTCTGGAGGTTCTAAATAGACAGACCTAGGCTGTTCTAAGGGAGAACTTCCCAGGCAGTAAAGCTTTTCAGAAATGGAAAGGACTTCCTTGGGAGGTAGTGGGTCTTCAAGGAAAGACTCAATGATCATATGCCTGTATGCTGAAGAGGGAATTCAGCTATGAGTTTCCTTCTAATTCTTATTTTCTATATTCTGTAGTGCTGTTCTTTGTTTGTCTGCATGTGCATGCATGCATGTGTTTTTCCAATAAGTTGTAAATTCTTTGAATAGTTCTGTAGTGGGAAAAGCACCAGGTTTCAATTCTGAATCTGTCACTTTTTAACTGTGTGCAGTACGGCCAGTTATTCAGCTTGTCTGGGCCTCAAGGTTTTTTTAAATAAATTTTTATTGATATTTTCTGTTTCTTACAGTAACATAGCTAACCCAAATATTCTTCCTCTTACCCTCCCAGAGAGCCATCCCTTATGACAAATAGTATTTTGAAGGGGCAGCTAAGTGGCACAGTACATGTACATTCATCTTCCTGAGTTCAAATCTGACTACAGACCCTTACTAGCTGTGTGGCTCTGAACAAGTCACTTAACCCTGCTTTCCTCAGTTTCCTCATCTGTAATATGAGCTGGAGAAGGATATTTCAAATCTCTCTAGTCTCTTTGCCAAGAAAACCCCAAAAGGGGTAATGAAGAATCAGATATGATTGAAAAATTACTAAATAACACAATTTTAGAGAGGAAAAGAAATCAGTATAGCTGATTGATAAATTAAAAATATACTAAAACATATGCAATGTATAACACCTGTGGGACTCCCACTTCCAGAAAAGGAGAGATTGGGAATGTCTTCTCATATCACTCCATTCAAGTCTTGCTTGATCTCATAATTTTATTATATTTACTTCTGATTTTTTACTGTATCATTATCCTCTTAAATTTTCTTTTTTTTTTTTAGCTTTTTGGAGAGGGGAAGGTTGGGCATTTGGGATTAAGTGACTTGCCCAAGGTCACACGGCTAGTTTTGTGTTAAGTGTCTGAGGTCACATTTGAACTCAGGTCCTCCTGACTCCAGGGCTGGTGCTCTATTCACTGCGCCACCTAGCTGCCCCAGTGTATCATTATTCTTTCCATTTATGTTCTTATAGTTACTGTTTCTATTGTTTTCTTGGCCCTACTTATTTCACTCTGCATCAGTTAACATAGAACTCTATGTTCTCTGTATTCATTGCATATGTATTTTCTTAGCCTCAGTTTCTTTATCTGTAAAAAGGATGGGTTGGACTAGATAAATTCTAATGCTGTTGCCAGTCTCTCTCCATTTGGAAGTAATGCAGGCAGACAAGATTAGTTAGGCCAGCCTTGCATTCAGCAGCTGGAGACATAAAGGAAGATAGTACCTAGGTCTGGGCAGGGAAGGATGTTTTGAGCAAAGGCACCATATAGCCCAGGATATGAAGATCCAGACACACAGACACCAATAATAAGCCCTGTCAAAATCCATTAGAGTCCCTTGACAAAAGAGTGAATATATACATTCATATGAAATTAACATCATGCAGCTGCAGTATTTACCCTTTCCCAGCTACCCTCCCCAATACTCCTCTCCATGAGTAGCAACACTATGCGAAGAACTACCGGTGAATGCAAAAGTCTGTAATGTGGGCTAACATGAAATGGGATTCTAGAATACATAAGCCATTTAAAACAGGTCAGTGAAATCATTTTTCCTAATACATTTTTCCTCCACAGGGCAAGTGTTGAGGAAAGCACTTAACCATCCCTTCCCCCGCCCCCAGTTTGTATTTCCATTCCAAATGTGAACAAACCCTCTTCTTTGTGACTTATGTATTACTTGCTTATGGATGATGGTAAAGGGATGTTTATGGAATCCTATAAATCTGGTATTGTTCTTTAGCATGAGAGGAGGGCACTCTCCCCAGATTTTGAATTTAAAACAAATTTGGATGCTTTTGTGGTCTCTCAGAGGCCATGAAGCAAATTGCAAGCAATTAATGTAAGTCATGCTGTTCCACGCGTCTCAGATGAAACTAGCCAAAACAATGACCTTCTTGACGATTATGGACTGATAAATGGCTGCTTGTTAGGGAGGTGATGCATGGTGTAGTTGCCTAATAGGGCATTTTGACTGGTGGTGCTAATGGAAAGCTGTGGTGGGGCACACTTTACCAATGAACAAAGGCACTGTGCAATTTGGGTCCCATTAATCACCAAGAGAGCAGCCGTGTTAAACCCCTAAGCTAACTCACTAACGTCGACATGACTTAAACTGGGCTGCTGTGGCTGTTGGTTAATGCACTTGAGTAACGAATTCTCTGTCTGTAGTTGGGGGGATGTGGTTTTGAAATAAATTAGCATCCAGGAAGGGATACTACTATTCATTCAAGTGTGATCAGCATGAAATGCCTAAATGAGATGTTTGGGGCTCATTTGGAGCCCAAGAATATAAGGAGTATGGTTGAGAAATGGAAATGTTTGAGACTGTTGAATGCTTGATGAAAAAGTTGAAAGGTTTTTTTTTTTTTAATGTTCAGCAGACTGTTTTAATTGATAGAGAATTTTGGTTAAAGAAAATTAACTTCATCATGCTTTATTACTCTGGGCCTTGATGACTAGTTTCTTTTGAGTTACTGGGTGGTTTAATAGACCATGTAACTATATATTGCTCCTGCAGATTTTAGCCTAATTTATGACTGACATACTTCCTTAGTTTTGCAGGGCTTCCAATCATACCAAAAATGAATTGGAAGGTGGAAGCAGGTGAGATTAATATTTAGCTTAAATCCAATTTAATAACATGCTCATGAAAGAATATTTATGTCAAAGAATAAACTGTAAAAATACTTAAATGTTTTTAGTGTGTACCACATTGCAGACAAATCAGAAGTGCTGACCAATCCTGACATGCCATCTTAGTCTGGACAGATTTCCTAATATTAGTTACCTAAAACTTTTTTAAAAATTGAAGTAAGTTTAATAGATTTGTCCAGATGGTGCTATGAGTACCAGATTAAACAAGAAGAAATTTGTGAGACTCAACAATGTTGCCAGTTTTTGATTAACAGCGAGAAAGAAGTCTCGACGCAATCAGAGACCAGAAGATTTCAAATCTTTTCAGTGGTTTTTTCTGCAGCACTCTTTTTTGGACAGATTATGTCGATGTCAGAGCTGGAAAGGACCCTAGGTATCATGTAGTCCAATTTGCTTATCTTTGAATGAGGAAGTGAAGGCCCAAATAATATAGATAATAAGAAGCAGAACTGAGATTTAAACCTCAGTCCTCAACTCCAGCTCCAGGATCCTTTCTGCTACACTTCCTCTTATGCTATAGTTTATTTCCAAATCTAATTTTGCACATCTAGTTTATAGCATTGTTTGGGGGTGGGTATTAAGTTAGAATTTGTTTGGGCAAGTAGTTTCAAGACTTACTTAGCATATATAAAATTCAGAAATGACTAAGTCATATCAACACTAAATTTTCACTGGCCTAATGCCTTCAGTTTTGATGTGTAGAAGAGACTTTCATAGAACCATAGGACCTTAGCATAGAGATAATCTTTTTATTTTACAGATGAAGAAACTAAGATTAGGAGAGTCTGTGAGTTCACCAAAATAATCAACAAAGTGATGGGAGTGTTATTAGAACTCAGGGCTCCTGACTTAGAAGTCTAGCGGTCTTTCTACTTTACTCTCATAATTGAACTATGAGGATGTGTTTATTTGTGGACAATTAAATGCAGGGGGGGATGAGGGGACTGGGACCTGTGATTTCATTGGTGTGGTATAGGGGCTAGCTGCCAGTGAAGATGGGCACTTTGTCTGCAATTTAGAGAGTTTCTTGGAAAACAGTTGTTAAGTGACTTGCCGAGACACACAATGTGTCAGATGCAGCCCTTGAACCCAGGTTTCCATGATTCCAAATCCCCCTCATCCATTATGCTACATTCCCTCTTTTCCCCTCCACTCTTCTCTCTTTTCTCTTTCTCACATACTTTTTCTCCCTCTCACTATACACATATATTATATATACACACACATGTATATTTTTATATGTATGTATCTCTCTATTCCATAAAAATAAGTGCTCTCTGACTTTTCTTCCTCCTTCTGTTTGTCCCTTCCTGAACCAAGCTCTGCAAATGCCTGAGTGCAGTATTTCTTTCTATGACAGAAAATAAAAATTTTCACCCTGAAAGTGAAAATTACAGGTACTGTCTCTAGAGTGACCACTTTAAAATGAAATTCTCAGCTGAGTCAGACTGGTAATGAGTCAGAATTGCACAGAGAAGCTTTTTTTTTTCCTCCAAAACTTCTTGGTATGAAATTATAACACAAAATTCTTTTTAGAGAAAAAGATTCAAAGCAATTGACTTGAAGACACTTTCAGAAAAAAACAATAAAATCCCGCAGTTTCCAAGGAGAACACGTTTACTTATTATTTCTCATTTTCTTTAGACATTGACTAGGACTTCTTGTAATGCTACTGAATAATTTGCACCATATAGATAAAGCCGGATCATGTGGATATCTATTTTAAAGAAGTAAATATGTTTTCCTACTTTTGCTATGTATTTTTCACCAGAAATGAAAACAAAAACCAACCACTTAATAATTATCTAACTTTGACCTTGTAAGCTGAGAGCCACAGCAGGCCTGCATCCAAAGTAGCTGAAACCATGTGTGCATTCCTACCCCCTGTGGCCTGTTTATCCTATAGGTCCTGTCACTAAAGAATTCAACTAAACACAAAAGACCCTCAGGTAAAGAAAGGCAGTAGGCGGGTGAGGAAGAAAGAGAGGGATCAGTGGGGACTGACTATAGGCAGCTAGCTGTAGTCAGTGGCACACACAAACTGAATCTAGCAGGAAAGGTTAGTAATAAGCATATACTACTCCAGGCTAGGAAATAGCTTCTTGGACCATTAGCAGTCAAAAAAATAAAATAAAATAAAAAAAAGCTTAGCTGCTGAATTGGGCTTCTGTGTACCATTAAATACTAGCAAGAATAATTAGTGTTTCACTCATTATAATGAAAGTCAGACTTAACATCCCAGTTTATCTTTATGTCTTTCTGCCCCTATGCTATGAACAATTACAGTATTATGTAATGATAATATTACAATCATGTGAGTCACAAGGCAATTAGCATTTGTGATTCACTCCAATTTTACAACCATGGTTTAATAACAAAATGCTAAATGTTAGGTCATTGACATTTTGGTGGTCCAAAGCCACAACATATTTTGGAATGACTTTTATTGTGACTTTTAATCATAGAATCACATATTTAGATCTGAAAGAGACTTTAGAGATCATGTAATCCAGAGACTCTGAACCTTTTTTTTAATGTTTATTTATTTTTAGTTTTCAACATCCACCTTTACAAGATTTTGAGTTTTAAAATTTCTCCCCCTTCCTCCCCTACCTCCTTCCCAAGACAGTGTGCAATCTGATATAGGCCATCCATGTACATGTACAATTATAATAAACATTTCCACATTATTCATGTTGTAAAGAAGAATTAGAACCAAAAGTGAAAATCATGAGACAGAAAAAGCCAAAATTAAAAAAAAAAGGAAAACGAGTATGCTTCCATCTGCCACCTAGGTCTTCCTGACTCCAGCGCCAGTGCTCTATTCACTGTGCCACCTAGCCGCCCCCTGAGCTTTATTTGGGGTAATCCATATACCTTTGTACTGTAGCTGCCACTTATAAAGCCAAGCATGAGCAGCTTTCCAGAGAACTGCTGCTGTGAATAGCTTTTCAAGGTTCTGATTACACAATATAGTGAACTCTCTATTTATTCAGTAACAAACTAAGACAAAACACTCCCAACTTACAAAGTACAGCATTCAGAATGTTTTAGCTTCACAACTTATCACTAAAATGGCCACATAATAGTCACCAAAGTGGTCATATAGTTAAAAAAAAAAGATAACATTCATTTAGTAAGTCCTTCATTTGGTAAATCCTTAATTCAGTCACCCTTAATAAGGCAAGCCTCCTTAATTGACACAAAGTACAAAAGTCAAAGTCTCACCCATGGGATGCAATTAAGTTACAATATCATCAATCACTACTAAGTATCCTCTTAAGGGGTAGTGGAATGCACAAAGGCCATCCACCCCTAGGTCACAATTAAGTCACAATATCAGTCACTACTAGGTACCCTCTGTAGCGGCAAGCACCCCAAGCATCCTCAGGGTTGCTGCCAACACGGGTTCTTGGATCTGCTTTGATAAAGGAAAGCAACTCAAAATGGGTTAACAAGCTTACTTTAATCAAACATGTATCGTTTACCTCGTTCAGGGGAAAAAGGTCAGCATCCCGAACTTTAGAATATACAGACAGAATTATCAAGACAGAAACAGATCAAGTAGACAGATTTCAAACTGTCCAACCATTACATCCATACCAAACAACATCTGGGTTTCAAAGCCAGGGGGCTCTGGACAACGGCGTCCCATAATTTCATCTGATCACATCACAGAACACTTCTCAAAGTGAGCCCCAAAACAAAGCTACACATCAGGGCTTATATAGCCTTCTCCTGGCTCAGAGAATGTAACAACCTTATTGACTCACTGGCCAATCAAGAAGTATCTACTGAAAAACAAGCCTCCCACCCCAGGCTCCAGGTGCACTTTAGCCTAGGGGCAGGGAAGATCTTACAAATTTACATTCCCATTACACCCTCTTAAGGGGTAGTGGAAAGTACACAGGCCATTCACCCCTAGGTCACAAATAAGTTACAGTCTCATCAGTCAGCATTAAATACTCAAGGAGAGACCTTTTCATCTTGACTAGAGGCAGACTCTCAGCTTCTATGGTTCCTCTTCCATGTTCCCTGGTCCCAGCTCCTGCCCTAATCTAACCAACTGCCATCTGAATTCAAAGGCAGACGGCTCCCAGTTCCTTTTCTAGCTCTCCATGCAGCTCCTGTTCCATATTGAAGCTCACAGTGTCTAGTCTACCTCAAGTCCTTGTTCAAATACCAGGAAACTGGTTCCCAGAACCAGAAAGTCAAAGTCATTATAACAGAAACCACGAAGTTGGTATACATGTTTGATGCAGTGAGCACCCACATTCCCAAGCCTTCACAACAGAACAGGTTCCCTCAAGCAGGGATCCTCTTATCTCACTCACAGTAGCTCCGGCTGGCCCTCTGAAGTCATGGCAGCTCCAGCTGGTTCTTGGAAGCTCTCAGCAGAAGTTTTGGCTGGTTCTGGAAGAAGCTCCCCCACCATAAGCTCCATTCTCAAAATCAAAATCACTTTCTCCTCGAAGTTATGGCTGGTTCTCAGAAAAAACTCTGCCACCACAAATTCTATTCTCAAAATCTCTCTTCTCTCCAGCCTAGACCTCTTCTTATACATGGTATTAGCTCCTCCCTGTTATGTCAGCAACAGGAGTTCAGACCTTCTGTTTCTTAACAGAAGCTTGATATTTAACTTGAAACTAAGTGCTAAATATCTGTTTACTTGACAATACAAGGGGATCTTCAAATTCCATTACTATTATACCACTGTTGCTATTCTAGAGTTTTCCTTTCCTACACTTACTCAGAATCTCTTTTCTTTTGATGTTCGCTTCAAATTTATGTAAACCAATTAAGATTCTAATAGTTATTACCAACTGACCCCCGGGGTAATCTCCTTCCTTCCTCAGTGAATGCTCTGGTGTTTAGTATGGATGTTACTCATTGTTTATGGTTCCTTTTAGTTATATTCTTTCTCTTTGACCCAACTCCTACCCTTATATGAAGGGACTTCAGTATGTACATATACATATATTTATGTATATGCATATATATATACACACTTATACACATACATATATACTTTTTCAAGCCCTCTTAACTTCTCAGTCTGTCATTCTACTCAATTTTCATGACTAAGCCTCTTCACCTTAGCTATACACAGAGAAGACTGTGACTTTGGTTTTTCCTTCAGCCACAGGCATTCCAGTTTCATGTTTAGGAACTCTGAAAATCCTTTATTTGATCTCAATGTTTTCTCATTCCATCTTTCCCTTTGCCTTACAATTCAGTAGGGGCACAAGGCCCCTACCTCAGCTGAAAGCAGATAGCGGCTTGTCTCTGCCTATTAGCTGCTTCCCTGTTTCCTATAAAGATGCCCATGTCTCCCCCATCCTTCCTCATTTGGTTTTCCTGCTGCCTGTAATCCTGTATCTCTCCTCCTCTTCTCAGCAAAATTCCTTAAGAAGGCTATCTGCCCTCTCTACTTATTCCCAAAGCACTCCATTCTAAAACCTCTGCAATATGGCTTCCACTCTCATCATTCAACTGAAGCTCCATTCTCCAAAGTTATCCATGATCTAATTGCAGAACCTAATGGCTTTTTTTTTGCAATTTTCATCCTTTTTTTACCTTTTTGTAACCTTTGATCCTGATGATCACCCTCTTCTTCTAGATACTCTTTCTTCTTTACTTTTCATGATACTTCTGTCTTCTAGTTCTCCTTTCTGAACTCTTTCTCCATCTTTTTTTCTATATCTACATCATATAACTATAGTTATATCCCCTCCTTTCCACTTATAGATACAGTTGATATATGGTTTTAAAGTATATGAACAGGTGGTTTTCAAAAGAATTCAAAATTATCTATAGTCATATGAAAAAAATGCTATAAATCATTCTATTGTTTAGAGAAATGCAAATTAAAACGACTCTGAGGTACCACTTCCTACCTATCAGATTGGCTAATATGATAGAAAAGGAAAATGACAAATGCTAGAAGGGATGTGGAAAAATTGGGACACTAATGCATTGTTGGTGGACTTGTGAACTGATCCAACCATTCTGGAGAATGATTTGGAACTATACCCAAAAGGCAATAAAACCATGTGTACCCTTTGACCGATCAATACCACTGCTAGGTCTGTATTCCAAAGAGATCAAAGAAGAGGAAAAAGGACCTAAATGTACAAAAATACTATTTATAGCAACTCTTTTTTGTGGTGGTAAAGAATTAGAAATCAGGATATACCCTTCAACTGGGGAATGGCTGAACAAATTGTGGTACATGATTGTTATGGAATACTATTGTGCTATAAGAAAGGATGGGTAGGAGGCTCTCTGAAAAACCTGGAAAGACTTACATGAACTTATTCAATGTGAAATAAGCAGAACCAGGAGAACATTATATATAGTAACAGCTATATTATGTGATAGTCATCTGTGAATGACTTAGCTATTCTCAGCAATACAGTGATCCAAGACAGTACCAAAGGACTTAAGATGAAAAATGTTATCCACCCCCAGAGAAAGAATTGATGGAATGTGGATGCAGATTGAAGCATACTTATTTAAATTTTCTTTCTTTCTTTTTTTTTTTGGTCTGTTTTCTTTTATAACATGACTAATATGGAAATGTTTTGCATGACTGCATATGTATAATCTATATCAAATTGCTTGCCTTCTCAATGGGGGGGAGGGAAGAAAAAAGAGAGAAAATGTAAAACTCCAGATGTTTAAAATGAATGTTAAAATTATTTTTACATGTAATTGGAAAACATAAAATCATTTAAAAATAATAAAGGTGAATCAGCAACTGCTCTGTAATTAATAATCTTAGAGAGTTCCCTGGTGACCCCGAAAGGTTCAGTCTTGCCCAGGGTTGCTTACACAGCCACTGTGTATTAAGCAAGATGTGAATCCATGTCTTCCCGATTCAAGGGCTCAGCTATCTAATCATTATGCCACAAATGCATTTGTATCCCTATTTTGCAGATAACAATAACAACAACAATAATAGCTAACATTATGTAGTGCTTGCTATATACAAGGCACTGTCCTAAATGCTTTATAATTATCGTGTTCCTCACAAGAACCCTAGGAAGTGTTATTATTATTCCCATTTTGTAGATAAGGAAACTGAGGCATGTAGTTAAATGACTTTCTCAGGATCCAATAGTTAATGAGTATCAGAGCCACAACTTGAACTAAATTCTTCCTACTTGGAAACTAGTATTTCCTCTCTATATATCTTCTGTTTCCACATGGACTCTCCTTTCTCCCATTTCCTTACTTTCCTTTCATCCTTTGAATTTAATTGAACATGATACTTTTTAAAAGCATTTCTTATATTTATTGAATAAAATTTTATATTTATAGCTCTAAATTTTAGAAGTAATTTGAATATATGTATACATACATATATACATGCATGATACATATATAACATTCACACATACACATATATATGAAACTCCTAAATTAAGGTGCCTTCCTATTAGGTTTTGTACTTAAATTAGTTTTATTTTTCAGTGAGGCAATGGCCTTGGTAGGAAAGAACATTTGGGATGCCAATATTACTTACTGTCAGATAGGAGAGGTCCAAACCCAGGCCTTTCCTCTGCTGACTTGACTTCACACTCTTCTTTCCACTTTCTACAGGGAAGATTATACATACATATATACACACATCTATATAGTATGTGTATGTATATGGGTAGTATGTGCATATATATGTATATATTTGGATGGATTGAATGTAGGAAAAAAAGGCCATCTGAAAATAAGACTTAGGACAAGCCCCAACATATTAAGTCCAGCCAAGTGTGGTGTGAAGTACTGCCTGAAGTATCCTCTGGTGTAGTTTCCTGACTACAGCTTTATTTTTAAGATAATTGTAGAGCTCTTACCTAAGTCCCTGATCCATTCTGGTGTGTATGTGTATATGTGTGTGTGTGTGTTTTTCCTCCCTTAACTGAAATTGCCTTTTAAATTATAGACAGAGCTTGTGGTTTCCTATTTTCTTTCCACCCCCTGGCAAGCGACTGGTGTTTGCAAGGAGAGAGCTGAAAGCTGATAAACCGAGAGTCAGAGCAGAAAGGAAAATGCTTTCTCTGCCTCATCGCCTCCATCACACAGACATTCTCTCTCACATTCCTCAGGACCCCCCACATGCTTTCAAGAATCTTCAGCTAGGAAAAAAAAGGGATGAACTTTGGTCTTGATGAAAATGAAACTAAAGGAGTTTAGTGAATTATTAATCTTACATTTTGAAGTCCTCTCTGTTCCCCTATTCACACTCATTCTTTCCTTAAAAAGAGTTTAAAAAGGACTTATTTCAATTCAATAATGCCCCGGTGTTGTGTGGCTATTTTTTGGTTGTAATAACCCTCCTTTTGACCGAATAGATTGCATTTAAAATATGTGTTTACCATTGTGGTTTGTTTAACATGAAGCATCAGCTCTTCCAGAATTTGGCATTCTACATTTATTCTTAGAAAAAAAGGGGGTGATGTTCTTGGGAAGAATTTTGGAGTTCATGAATTATAGGAGTGGTAGAATTTTGCAAATTAAATCAGTTAGTAAAAGTAAGTAAAAGTAATCCCCTTGTCCTTTCTCTATTTCTTGCATTGTCCCCCCTTCTTTGTCTCTATTAAAAAAAAAGATCTGGTTCAAACCAAGTTTTAACTTTGACACCTTGCTTTCTAGGAGCCCATAGTCCAAAACAATGGTGTGGACAACAGATACAAATTCCAAGAAGTTGATAAATCCCATAAAAGTATTTTATGTTACATTTAGAATATAGACTGAATGTGCCGAGAAAGTTGAGTAAACTCTGCCCCCTTTTTTATCTCCTGAAAAACGATGAATTCTCTTGGTGAGGTATGCATTCCCCACATTTTAGATTCTCATTGTTATACTGACATTTCTTTGGGAAGCAGTGGGTCAGTAGGATCAGTGAATCGATTTTACGTTAATGATATAATTCAGTTATTTAATCTGGCCTTTGGGTTTGGCCTTTAAAAGGAGACAGATGCAAATGGAACTCCATTCAACCTCTACAGGTAACATGTGCAACTAAGAACTAATGCCAGATATAGATGTAGAAGGAGAGCTAGCATCTTGACAAGAAATAGAGGGGCAAAAAGGATTAAAAGCCTTAATAGGAGGTGGGAGAAGAGGTGGAGATGGCCAGTCCCATGTCTACCTGGAGAGATGATGCCATCCTCGTAGGATATATATTGGTGTTGTTCAGTGGTTTCAGCTGTGTCTGACTCTTCCTGACACCATCTGCAGTTTTCTTGGCAAAGATACTGGAGTGGTTTGCCATTTCCTTCTCCAGCTCATTTGACAGATGAGGAAGCTGAGGCAAACAGTTAAGTGACTTGCCCAGGGTCATACAGCTAGTAAATGTCTGAAGCCAAATTTGAACTCAGGTTTTCCTGATTCCAGTCCTGGCACTGTGCTACCTAACTGACCATAAGTTTATTTATCTATCTACACAAAAACACACACATATACATAACATGTAATCCAAAGATTGACATATGCCAAGATTATCATAGCAGGGAACCATGTGTACTGCAGAACATCCCAGGCCTTTCTGTCTGTTGATACTATCAGTTCAGAGGGACAGTGGGATTCACTAGATGGGAACATTGCTTGATGTCCTCCAGAACAGGGACATCTTAGCTGTCAAGGGGTTCTGCTGTTAGTCTGTTCTACATTTTGGGAGTGTTATAGAGAAACTGTCTACTGTGTGATATCCTGTTTGTTTCTCTGGTTGCAGCAGGGAGCTTAGGGCTGTTAGAATGATTCAATCCAAATTCTGATGTTTCCTGAGAAATTCTTGGTGAGGGCAAATGCCAGAGAGATTTTTAGAGAAAATCAAAGTAGATACATATGTTCCCAGGAGAGAGTCGGAGCAAAACAAAATATAGAGATAATAATTGAGAAAGGCCCCAGAGGATATAGCACTGTGCACTCTTAAATACTCAACAGAAGTTTTTGGAGTTTAACTGAATTGAAAATGAACCCAATGCCTGTGATAGGGACCAGGGTCCAATTGACAGTGGGTTGCAGGTATAAGTAATGTATGGTAAATGGTAGAGGGAGAGGAAAGGAAGAGATCAGTACATCACTACTTTTTCAGGATGCTACATTCTTTTAATAAACAAAATAGGGGGGAAATTCCCCCTTCTAGTTATTACCTACAACACACCTAAGATCAGCAAATGGCCCCAAATACTGAGGATGAGCATCCGTTGCTGTACCAACAGCTCTTACTGGAGTTCCCAGTAGGGAAGTATTTAATTTTGTGACTCAGTGGTGAAATCAAATGGAATTAAAGTATATTCATGATATTTCAATAACTTTATTATAAAAATAATGGTTTCCAGCACATGTTACTTCTACCCAGGAAAGTTTGTGACACTTAGTAGTTTATGCGGTGGTGGTGGTGTGTGTGGGGGAGGTATTTGGCAATTGTGGGCTGTGTCAGATTAAATCATCTGTGTTGCCAGATTAGAGAAGTTAGAGATGAAGAGGCAGTGTTGAAACCTTCTCTTGAAGGAGGAAGAAGAGGGCACGTTTTGTCTGCTCTGACCTTATTCATCTCAGAGAATGTTACTATGGTGAGAACTATTTATAAGTGTAAGGAAATTCCAGTCTAATGGTCCTCTGTCAAGTATACTTGCTTTTCCCATTCAAGAAAGAGGCAGCCCCCTGGCAATACTAGAAAGAAGATTTAGGAGGGGGCAGTCAGGAAGGCAGCCAGGGCCCAAGTCAAATCTTTTTCTCACCTTCCTCTCTTAGAAACTGTCCCGGCTGTTTTTCACTTTGGTTCTGACCGAAAATTCTGGTTTTTAATGAAGTCCCGACTTACCCATTGCTATTCTTGTTAGTGGCCCTTATATAGAAGATGAATTCAAGTAGCAAACATGTTTTCAAGGGAAGGAGGGTATCCAGTTACCCCAAGAATCTGCTTCTTTCTTTTTGATGCACATGTGAATGGGAACAGGTAGTAAATATTCCTGTCAGTCAGCCCAGGTGGAATTCGAAAACATTCAGAGGACAGCAGCAACCAAATATTTTAGATACGCTCTTCTGAATCAGCTTTTTGAGAAGTGGAAAAAAAAAAAGATGAGGTTTCAAGATTATTTCCAGATTCCCCAGAGCTGTAGGAGCCCTCACACCTGAAGCAACATTTTGCTTTTTCTTTCAGTTAAATCCAAGAACTGCTTTTCTCCATGCTCTTTCCCAACATCCAGTTTAAAGGAGACTT
The DNA here is from genome assembly GCF_028583685.1 of Petaurus breviceps papuanus. Taxonomy (NCBI): domain Eukaryota; kingdom Metazoa; phylum Chordata; class Mammalia; order Diprotodontia; family Petauridae; genus Petaurus; species Petaurus breviceps. The sequence continues at coordinate 1,804,663 of NW_027186492.1, read as the reverse complement.
TTGCAAGATTCTTTCCGTTCTGCTCTCAAACAAGGTTCTCAACATCTTGGCCCTAAGCATGGTATTTTCTGATATTCTCACAGGAGTTCTTCTCTTTTTATAAGGATGCCTTTCACTGATAGGGAGTCAATAGCAATATATATTTAGACCTGGAAATGTCACTGGTTTGTCTCTACTCTATCAAGTCTTGCATTTTCTCTGGATTGTTCTTAATGCAAGTGGTAGAAACATGCATTTGTACAATGATTTCGTATCATATAGGAACAGGTCAATAAAATTCTGCAAATAGTATTACTACATGTGGGTAATGGGAAGTTAAAAGGCTATGTGCAATAAGTGCTTTTAAATTACAGTGTTGCACGATGCATGGGGTAACTAGAAAGGGAGCAAATAGAGAACTGACCTTGAGCTAGGGAGAACTGAATTCAAGTACTGACTCTTAACACATACTGGCTGTGTGACAAGTCATTTAAACCTCTCAATGCCCAGGCCACTCTCTTAAGTCCATAAATGACATAGCAATTGTAAGTGTACCTTGAGAGAAGGAATTTCCTACCCAGGAACTCTCATCACCAACTAAATTACAGTTTTAAAAAAAATGTGCCAACTAATCTGGGATTTGGACCCTTAAGAATAGAATGAAACTAACACGTGACATATGCCCCTCTAGTTTATAGAAACCTTGCTTCCTAAACATTTAAATGAATTGGAATATACTCATTCATTCATTGTGTAACCAGTTATTAATCTTCTATCATAAGCCCTGGGGGAGAGACAAAAATAATTAAGACATGGTTCTTGAAACATTGTGGCTTCAGGTCAGACCCTTAATATTTACATGGCTAATTATTCTACAAATGAGCTGACTGATTGAGCAAATTAATTAGCTAAGCACTTTGAAACATTTACATTTGTGGGTTTCAATCTTAGCTTGTTAAGTTATAATATGGTTATTATAGTCTGTATTGGTAGACTCAGAATAAGGTTGTGTACAAACAGAACATCCAGTCCAATTGGTCATTAAAAAAAAAATAGGGGTGGCCAGGTAGCACAGCGAGTAAGAGCACCTGCTCCAGTGGTGGGATTGACCTGGAGATCGAATCCTGGGCTCAGACACTCAGCACCCACCCAGAAACACCTGGCCGTGTAACCTCGAGCAAGTTACTTAACCCCAATTGCTTAGGGGCGGCCAGATGGCTCAGCGAATAAGAGCACCAGCTCCAGTGGTGGGATTGACCTGGAGATCGAATCCTGGGCTCAGACACTCAGCACCACACCCAGAAATAACTGGCTGTGTAACCTTGAGCAAGTTACTTAACCCCGATTGCTTAAAAAAAAAAAGATAGTCCCTTTTGTAAAACAACCAAATTGATCCAGGCAAATAATCCTGTAAATTATTTTCTTCTCCTACTGGATTTTAGTTTTCTGCAAAGTTGCATAGATACAGCCTCTACAGGGGCTAATTCTAATGCTTAGAATTAAGTGCCCCTAATAAATGCAGTGTCCAGCTGATTGAAACCTACATCTTAGTTCATTTATCTTGCTTCTGATTTTTAAAATTTTATTTTATTAAATTTATTTATCTACTTTTAGTTTACACCATTCAGTTCCACAATCCCTTGAGTTCCAAATTTTCTCCTCCTCCCTTTCTTTCCCCCTTTCCTCTCCCTGCATGGTGGCATGCAATCCGATATAGGCTCTACAAATACCTTTGCATTATTGCTTCTGATTTTTTTTCCCATTTTTTATGAATAAATGCCTTTCAGCCTATTAAGTTCAATTTAGTTTATGAATCAGCAGATGATTTGGGGAAATTTAACATTTTTTACACAGTAGATTTAAAGCTAAAAGTAGTAATTAAAAATCATTTAGAAGAAATCTAGGAATGTTTATTAGATCTGACTTTGACCTCTTGAAGGAATGTTTCCTACATCAAACAGTCAAAGATGCAAAGATTTGAAACTCCCAGTACTATGTTTCTTTGCCCATCTAATTTTATACCATGTTGCTGTTAACAAAAAAAAAAGTCACCTAACTTGTCAGACTTTATACAATCCATATCCCATTCTAAATAAGTGACTCAGCACTACCATCTAGTGCAGATGCTGAAATTTCTTTCAGCAGGTGGAAGTTACAAAAGTCTCAAAATTGCCAATACTAACATTACCCTAAAGACAGAAAATATTCACATAAAAAGGTTAGTTTTTATTTTTGAGTATTTGCTTGTTATTAAGGGAGGATCTTTCTCTGCCATGGTTCTAGGGATTTTCTTTATGGCAAAAGCAGATTTTTAAAAATTAAAATATGAAATATATTAAGAACCGTGAGCTTTATAATGTAGGTTATAGTGAGACAGCAAGTTTTATTTCTGTGTGGGGATTGGAGCTAAGAGTAAAGAGGGGTTGTCCGCTTAGAACCAGACTTCCAAACTGAACTTTATAGTTAGCACTCAGTCTCTAGTATCTTTGGGTAAAGGGAACACCTTTGGACAGGGATGGCTTTAAATGCACATGGATTTGGCCACCTGAACAATATGACTCAGGAAATACCATAAGGACCCTTTTCCTCGCAGCTGCTTTTTTTCCTACTGGCCTACTCATTGTTCCTTATAATCTTGTGGGATCAGTGAATTGATTTCACCTTAATAATAGAATTCATCTATTTAACCTGGCTTGTGGGTTTGACCTTTAAAAGATCAAATAATAAAATTCCTTTCAGATTAAGGGATTACTAACTAATTCTATTGACTGACCTCACATCAGCCGGGATGAATTTACTGCCTCCTCACTTCAGCCTTCCCAGATCTCCCCACAGCTGGAAGTGATCTCTATTTTTTTTCTGGATTCTGATAGCATTTTCTTTGTGCCTTTCTTATATACACAGTCATCCAACAAGCATTTATTAAGGTACTAGGCTATATTGGTTCCTGCCTTCAAGACTCTTACATTCTACTGAAGGGACACAATATAGATAACACTTAAACATAAACTAATTTCCAAAAGTGGAAAGGAAGGCATCAGTACCTGGGAGGATCAGAATAGACCTTTTGTAGGTTTTGGCACTTGGACTGAAACTTCATGCAAGTTAGGAATTATAAGAGGCATAGGTGAAAAGGGAGTGATATCATATTTTATCTTGGATTACAGTTATGTATATATCTGTCTTATATGTTCAGCTACCTTACCAACTTGCAGCATGGTCTGTTGGAAAAGATGTTGGGTTTGGAGCTAGAGGACCTGGGTTCAAGGGCTAGATCTGCCACTTATTACCTGTTTGACCTCTATGGGCTTTAGTTTCTTATCCGCAAAATAAAAGGACCAGACTAGCTGATCTTTGAGGACCTTTTCAGTTCCAAATCTAGTGTCTTTGAAAGAAGGGACCTTGCCTTATTACTTGTGCTCTTCTCCACTTGTACCTTATAGGCCACCATAAATATTAGATGAGTATTTATCGTGTATTTATTGCTGAACTTTTATCAGGCATTCATATTAGAGAGGATTGGACCCTGAGGAACAAGAAAGATTCCTTTTTCTGGAGTGTGTCTAGGCATAGGTGGAGCCCCATCCTGGGTAGCCCAGGAGGCATGAGGTACTGAACATTTTAACAAGGCCACTCCAAAAGAGGCAGAAAATCCCCCAGCAAAGAATGAGAGTGAGTTCATAAGGATTCCTCTTATATGTTGCACCATTTTCTTCACAGTGGATCCTGGATTGGGTAGCCTTCATTGGAGATTGTTAATTTGGGGAAGAGAGTGGCTCTCTTCTCCAGAACAAGGTCCTATAAAATATGACACAAGGCTATTCTGCCCCTATGTTCTCAGTCAGTGGGTTTGTCTGGGACATGCCAGTCCTGTAGCTGCAGGGATTCTGGAATTTGCATTGAAGCTTCCATTTGGAAACTGAGAATTTGGGGATGAGTTGGTCTGTCTTAGCTTGAAGTTGATTCAGTTGTTCTGAGAATAAGGGGAGACCAAAGAGTCTTGAAGCCCCACAGAGATAGAGGCAACTAGGTGGTAGATGGGATAGAGCACTGACCTTGAATTCAGGAAGACTGAAGTTTAAATCCGACCTTAGACACTTTGCTAAACTGTCTGACCCTGGGCAAGTCACTTAACCTCTGTGTGCATCAGTTTCTTCTACTTTTAAAATGGGGAGAATAATACACTTACCTCCCAGGGACTTGTGAGGATCAAAGGACATAATATTTTTTTAGTCCTTAGTACCATGCCTAGCACATAGTGAACATTTAATAAAGGCTTATTCCCTTGCTCTTCTCCCTTGTTCTTATGTATGCGTAAAGTGCCAATGCAATATTCATTGTGAATATATATTCAATGTGAAACAGAATTAAACCTCATATTAAAAGAAGGCTGTGCATCATGACATCTAGATGCTTCTGAATTCAGTATCTGTTTTGTGTATGTTAACTTTATTTAATTTGTGTAGACAACATGACTAAAATCTGCCCCTTTTTGCTTAACCATCATTAGTGGTGTTCACATTCTTAATGGTAGCAGGGAAAAAAAAGTAAAGAACCAGCCGTAGCATATCATGGAATGGTCTCTGTATATCTTCTCTTAATTGGCTGTAGTAGGACTTAAATTGCAGATTAGCAAATCTAAAAGGACAGCTCCCTGAGCTGCAATGGTAATAACAAGTTTCATGTTTACTTAAGTTGTACTATATGTACTGTACAGACTGTATAGGGTAATTGGATATTACACATGCGCATAAACTCGGAGCAAACAATTAGCAGTATTTATCTAAAACTAGAAAATGTTCTCAGTCCATTTGTGACAGTAAAATCTCTCCTTTCTTGGCACATTTGACTGTGGATTTAAAACTGATAGCTCTAAATTTACTCCCAAGAGAAAATATGACCTGTTACTATTATGTCTGGCCCATGTTATCTATATGTAGAGTAAATGGTGATCTATGTGACATTTTCAGAGAGGGTAGTGTTGCCAATCTCTCCACGCCAGTATATTGCTCAAATATCTTTCCTTTCTTTGGGTTGTCATCCTGTCTCAAGAAGGATTCTGCTAAAATGTTATTTGAAGCAGTTATATATTTACCTTTTACATTTAGCAGGGGCCAGCTTTTCAGATTAGCCAGCCTTAGAGAACTGGATCCAAGGAAATGGGACTTGGAATAGAGATATTCTGAAAGAAGGCCAGTTGACCTAAAAATAGTCTTGGAGTTTAGGATGCTGTAGTCTAGTACAAGGATATTGGCTGATAAATTAAAGGACAAATCTTTCAAAGAGCCACATTATACCAAGAATTATATTTTGAGTGGAATTAGAGATAGCATGTGTGTGTGTGTGTGTGTGTGTGTTGGGGTGGGTGGGTAGAGTGAATGGGCAGAGCCAAGAGTGCCAAATCTAAGTCCAACAAGGGAGATCTTGATAGTTTGAACCAGGAACTGGTTAAAAATCCAAATAGCCTACAGGTGATTTTAGTGGAAATCATGGAACTGGCTTAAATTATTTGAGCAAAGACCAAGAGCTAGGACAAAAGGAGCAGAGTGAGGAATTGAAGTCAGGAATGATTTATAATTGATGATTCTGGGAAGTTTGCATACTTATTTCATTATTGTCTAGTCATCTTCACTCAGTCACAGCTCCCCAGCAGTGGGGTGATGTTTGAGGAAGTCAGACCCTGGAGGAAAATAGAAAGGAGGTAGTATAAAGGTATAGGGCACCTAAGAACTGTATTGAGAGTGACTGGGTTGGGAGAGGGAAGAAACCTAAAGGAGAAAGTAGAAATGATCTAAAACAAGTATCACCAACATTCCAGTAGGTATTCTGAAAGCTGGTCTTGGCCACTGGATTTTACTCTGAGTAAAGATAAAAGCTGACTATTTAAAATGCTGAATATTTTAGCATGAATATTATAATGTCTAAATTCAATTGGTGGCATAAAATGATATATGGATGGTTTTCTCTTTTTTAAGAGTCTATATTAAGATTCATACCTCACTTCTTTTTTTCTTGAACTGACTTTATACCAGATTCTAATAGCTACTGTTAATGCCTAAGCAACCAGCCATTACTGTAGTTTAGTTGTTCAGTCATTTCTCAATTGTGTCTGACTCTTCACGACCTTATTTAGGGTTTTCTTGTCAAAGATACTGGAATGTTCGCAATTTCCTTCTCAGCTCATTTTACAGATGAGGAAACTGAGGCAAACAGGTTAAAGTGACTTGCCCAGGGTCACAGAGCTAATAAGTGTCTGAGGACAGATTTAAACTCAGGAAGATGAGCCTTACTGATTCTAAGCTCAGTGTATCTATCTGCTGTACCACCTAGCTGCCTGTATTGTAGTTACTGGTATGGTAAGGAAAGAGTTCACATGGGAAAGTGTATTGACTGACATATAGTAGACTAATTTTAGAAGATTCTGCTGTTGCTGCTACTTAAACTAGCCACCATGAGACCTACTGATCATCTTGGCATTTTTGCTATTGTAGCTAGATACTTACTTAAAGGAAGTGGAGCTTAGGAATGGGACTGGTTGAGAACTGGCCTTGAGATCACAGATATTTGAAGGAGTTTTTCTAGTTCTGGAAGGCAATCCAGATTGCTCTCCTCTTTGTATTTGATACTGGGTCCAATTCATTGTCCATTCATAGTGTGTGATTTATGTACCTGTAATGATGGGAAATTTCTATAGTTTGTCCATCCAGCTAGATGTCATAATGTGGGCAATAGAAACCCTCCATCCATTTGGTCCTTCCTGTGTGGATAGTTAGGCTAAATTCTTCTGAGTGGTTATGAATATCTTCCTGGAGACTCTGATGTTTCCTGAGACTTGATACAATCAGTCCAATGTCATGCACTAAAAGGAGCAGCTGTAGAACTGCACCATCCTCCTCATTTTGGACTCTGCATTGTATGGCCTCCATCACTGTGGCCAACATCTTTGGTGAACACATTATCTCTCTGTTTATATGTCTTGTCCGATGTTTATGATCACAAGGTCTTTGAAAAACGTTATTTGTTTTTATATCTTTGAAGACTTGAATGATTTTAATGTCTGTGTAATAAAGGATTGGCAAATGAGATCCCAGCTCTTATAAGCATATGGAAAATGCTCAGCCATAGTACTTTTAGAATATGTGTAGGCATTTTGTGACTTTTCAGTCTGCTTACCATGTGGTGAGGAATGATGTTTTGACTGGCTAGAACTAGAACTGAGTTTGCATATAAAAGGTTCTAATCATTTGGCCTTATTCTATTACTTCCTGGCCATGTTCAAATGAGAAGGCAAGGACTGCTGTAAGCTTCCAGATGGGAAAGGAGAACTAAGGTGGGGGCCTATACTCTTCGCCTAGGTTGACACAAAGCCATGAGCAGACTTACTATTGCTTCCTTCCCTTTTGTGTCTATTTTTTTTCTGACATAGCAAAGGGAATATTTGAGATGGAATAGATCAGGCTACAAATCTGTGAGCTTTGAAAGAATGGGAAAGCACCAGGGGTCAATGAACTGGAGTCTGTGCCAAAGGTTGTGGGCAGCCGAGTCTGGGAAGGAGTGAAACCCTCCACAACCTGTTTGATCCAGACAACAGTGGATCAAAAATGAGATCCAGGTTTTTGTGAGCAAGAGAAATTTTGTCCATTGGATTTGCTACATTTGAAAGTAAATTTAATGGGATGAACTAATTCTTTGTAGCAACTACTTTAAATCTGATCTCATTCTCTCTATGGATTGAAGTGATAGAGGCTAGAATAATACCTAAACTTTTTTCCTGTATCTTCTCCGTAAATCTATCCCTATTCTAAATGCTGATTGGTGTTTAATTGGTGTTAATTGGTTGCATGTTACTGGGGGCACTAAGTAAAGGTCACTAATAAAACTATATAATCACTGATATAACTGTAATTGGCAATTCATATTAGGGAAAACACACCAGAATGGGCACTCAAGCAGATGGCATTAAAAAGATACCCCTAACTCCTCAGAGGTACTTGTAAGAGATTATGAGGAAGATGCAGCCAATCCTGTGGGATACCTGACTTGTCAATGCAAATGGGAGCTTATAAGAACTCTGGAACTTATAAGGTCTATATATAGAAGGGAGACACCTTGTTGAAAGACATCCTCTGAAGCAGTCCTGCACAACTTTTGGCCTGCCAAAGGATTTCTTTTACATACAAAGTATGTTTTCCTCTGTATTTTTCATGGGCAACCAGAAATCCTTTGGTGAGTCACAGGTTGCTTTAAAAGAACATTTTACTCTATCAAATAAAATACTTTTTTCATAGTGAACAAATAGACATAATGGAATTTTGTATCTTCTGCCTTTCAGTCAGTTGGGAGATGATAATGACATGGTCCACTGTAGCTTGTCCATTCCCTCCTAATGCTTTCATCAAGTATTCCCTCAATTCATGTACAGGGGATTTTGTATAGATGGAAAGTAGTTATATAGGTTGGTAGTCACTGAAGTTTTTGATCATCTTTTTAGAATATTAGTAAATTCTAAGATTCTTTCCCCATGTGGTATTGTGCTCTTTTCAGATACCTTACATAACAATCCTTCAATCCCTCTTACAATTGTATGAGTTTCAGCATGAATCTGTTCTATATACATTTGGTTCATCTTAGCTGCTTTCCTCATCTTTGTTCTCTTTAGTAACATTTCTATTTCCCCTATAAGTTTTTCCAAGACTGTGATGTTAGAGTTAGATTGTGGTGGCTCTGGCGCCTTTGTGGTGAAAATAATTTGTTGTAAACATCTTTTGCAGATCCTTTCCTTTTTTCTTCTGTTTGTTGCTCATCTATTTTTATTATTAAGAATCTTTGGAATAATTTTACTTAACTAGATCTTACCAAATTTTCTTGAAACCGATTTAACTCTCCACTGTCTTCCTCTGATTTAAACAATGATATTTCTCATAATAATCCCTCATCCTCAGTAGGATTTTACAAATGAGTTTATGTTCTACACCAGCATTGCTATTGACTGCCATCTCTCTTTGGCAAGGGAGTTAAAAGTTTACTGAGTAAGGTTCTTTCTGAACACTTGCTCTCTTTATTATCATTGTATTGGTTAACCTTCTTCATGAAATCATAGTTGGTTTCAATGTTGTTTCTGCTGCTCTTTACCCACTTTTATCATTTGCTTGCTTGAATAATGCATTGACAAATTATGCTTATTATAACTTTCTTATAAGAAGCCTAGCTGCAAGCTCTGGTATACTCAAGTTCTTTTTAAAAAATGTAATATTTTTGATCTCTTTAATTTGCACTTCACTTTTGCTTTGAAATACACCCCTCTCCATTTTCCTTGTAATAAATAAAAAAAGGAAAAGAATAAAAATTCTATAAAACCAACCAGTGTATTATCCAAGTCTGGCAGCAGCATAATCAATTACATGTCCGGACCACTTGTGCTGTACTGGGTAATGCTCCATAGATTATACTAACCACTTTTTCAAGTTGAAGCACAATTCAGGATGTTGGTTTCACCTGAGAATTTTTGTGCAGTTTGAAACTGATTTCGTAGAGATGGCCTCTCAAACGCTGAAACATCACTATCAGTTGTAATCAATTTAGCACTATTGCTTTGGGACCCCAAATTAGAATTTAAGGTTAAATGAAGGCTTCCTTTCTTTCCCTTCCCACAGCATTTGAGTTACTATTTAGTCAGATTGGTGGAGCTAAAGCATAATGAAGTTTCTTTGGTTGAGTTGATGGACTACAAGGGACAACATGTAGAAGTGCTGCTCCAGATGTCAAATTTGCATGACTTAAAATAGCAGAAGACGAGTTGATGAAATGCTTATTTCAGCTTCACAGTGAATACTGCCATTTTGGGTGCCATGTGCCAGTGACAGCTGCCTTTGACTTATGGTGCTTCTTTCATCTCAGCATGAGCTTGAGAAGTGGGAGAATGGCATAGAAATGGGATTGAGATGGACAGAGAAGAAAAAAATACTGGAAATAGATTCCAGGAGCATCTCATGTCCTGGAATCTTGAACCCAAAGAACTATTAATAAAGTGATCCACTTTGTGTCCACCAATCTCTGGGGGCTTCCAAGTTGAGCATCATGACTTTCTAGGCTAATGGCAGTCACAGGCTATCATTGGCACATCACTAGTCTCTTCTGAAGGAGAAAATATGTTGTCTTGAAACTTAATGCTCTGCAAACAAATCAGAACAGCTTTGCATTAAATGAATTTCCAGAATCTTGTAATTCTGTTTGAAGATATAGTTCATGTATGTTTTAATTTTTAATTGATCTCTATATCTGTCAATCTTTAGTGGTTGGTGAGATGTCCAAATTTCACACACTTAAGAGAGAAAATAGATTTTGGTAGTCTTTTCCAGTTTTTGGTTTACTACAGAAAGTTTTGGACTGACAGCTGTTGAATGTAAAGTTCTGACATTTCCTTTGAACAGTTAATGACTTTATGGTAAACACTTTGATACCTGGGAGTGAAGACCTTATGACTATTATAGCATCACTAATTCTTAGATGTTAGTGACAACATTGTTGTCACAACAAGCAATTGTAAACCCCATTCCTGGTAATTAAGCAGAGTTGGAAGTGCACCTTGGTTGTTTGATTTGAAACTGAATTCGATGTTATTTAAGGCTATTTACACATTATTCTCTCTCTGTGTTAATCATTCAAGACTCTGGCTTTCCACCCTTTATTACCATTGGCTTGATTCCACATTACTAACCAACTGGTGATAGTGTCAGTTTGTCAGGGTGGGTCTTCAGGGATTCAAGTGCAGGCCAAAAAATGATGTAATATCATATCAACTAAAAGATTACACTTTCTGTTTTATGATAGTGACTTTCCAATTATGTGAGTCAAAGATACAGGCTGGAGTGCCTTTTCAACAAGTCATAAATCAAATGACTCGAACCCCTTAGTGCTTGGGAAACTCTGGTTTTATGACATGGTAGGGGATTTGGGGATGTCCAAGTTCTGTTTTCCTCTGAAACTTCAATGAGAGTCAAGTGAACCCCCTTGCTTGCAAAGCAGTAAAGTCAAGACAACATATTTTATCCTTTAGCCTCTTAGGATGTTCTGGCAACCTTAAATGGCGCTTACTCATAAAAATCTCTAATTATTCAACAACTATTTATTACACACCTATTATGTAATAGGATAGGCACTTGGGATACAAATGTAAAAGTAAAATAAACCCTTTCCTCAATGAGTTTACATTTTATTGTAGCATAAACCCCTATCTCTAGGCATGCAAGTGTAAAGGATCCATATTTACCATTAATAACATCAACATTTTAGAGCTTAAAGGACTCTTTAATGATCATTTAGTCTTTATAAATGAAGAATATCAGAAAAGGTAGATGACTTGTCCAAGGTCACTCTGCAAATTTAGTTTAGACTAGCACTGAAGACTCCTGACTCACAGGCAGTGGTCTTTGCTCTATGTCCTGCTACTTTTAAAGATCAACATGGGGTGGGGTGTTATTAGATTCTTCCATTGTCCTCCATGGGAACAGAAATAGGTTGGCATAAGCCTCATGGTATGAATCTTTTATAAAATAGATCTGGGGCTATATAAGAGGTGTTTCTGGCTATTAGGGTCCAAATGCTTGGACATCGAATTGATGATGAGTTAGATTTTAAGACCTGAATCAATAAATCTCAATGCTATTCTTCTATTATTCCTTTCATTATATTTCATCAATTCCTTCAGCAAACATTCGAGTACCTTCTATGTGCTAGGCATTGTCTCTACTCCTTACAAGGATGTTTATTGGCTACTGACTGTGGTGTAGCCCCCTTGATATTCAAGGCCCACCATAATCTGACCATAATCCTATCAAGAAACCAAGTACCTCAGAATAGTCAGAAGGTTTTCCTAATAAGGTGGAATGGGTGGAGCCAGGTCAGCAGATACTGGTGATTCTTATTCAGGATTGTGACTGAGGTTTAAGGAATTTGAAAACAGGTGAAGCAGCAGCTGATAATTGGAGCTTTTGAGTGGATGCTTGGTCAAGAAAGTCAGGTATCAGGGTCACAGTAAGGTGTTGTCAGGGGAAAAGACAACCAGGGACTGAGGTAGGTGGAATGGAAGTTCCTTGCCAAAGTTGGTAAATGGTATAAGTAAGAGAAGAAGCAGAGACTTGGTCAAGAAAAAGTAGGCAAAGGGGTTGATAAGGTTAGAAGCAACAGGAGTAAAATTTTAAGGAGAGTAAATTTACCTTGACCACGTCTTCCTTCCATGAAGTGTGTCCTCTTAATAGGTAGTCTAGGACCCTCCAAGAAGCCCTTCCCCTGCTGAGTGGGATCCTAAGGCATCCCAGACATCTTACAAGTTGGATAGGCCTACATTTTAGGTGGAGATTACAGGGATGACCCTGGCTAAGTTGGTAAGGGAAGTGGCTGCACTGATAAGAGTTTTGACAGGAAGACAAAAAGGGGAGACCTCAGGCACACAAAGCAGTAAAGAACTTTGCTCCTTCAGAGACTTAAAGCAAACCAAAAGCAATAACTTGGCCTCAAGTTAGAATGTTGAAATGGTATATGTAGAGAGAACCATAACCCCAGTGAAAGGGCCTGGAATCTAAGGAGGAAAAGGAGAACAGAGATCACCTGAACTGAGCTATTTTATTTTCTAAATCTGGATCAAGCTAACCGAATAATGTGAAACTGGCAATAATTTACCTTTACATTTCGATCCTGTAGTTTTCCTCACACTGTTATCCCAAGTTTTGTTGTACATTTGAACTGACCATGTTGGACTGCAGTGGACGAGATTTAGGGAAAGGGATATTTATTGCCAGGAAAGGCAACAGGGTCAAAAGCCCAGATTTGGAGGAAGGAAGAAAAGAAGGAAGGGAGGAAGAAAGGAAGGAGGGTGGGAAGGAAGGAAAGGAGGGAGGGAAGGAAGGAAGGAAAGAGGGAAGGAAGGAAGGGAGGAAGAAAAGAGGAAAAAGAGGGAGGAAGGAAGGAGGGAGGGGAGGAAGGGAGGAAGGAAGGAATCATTTCTATCATATGCCAGGCACTATGCTAAACACTTTACAAACATTGTCTCATTTGATCCTCAGAACAACCTTTCTGAGGTATATAGTTATTCCCATTTGAATAGCTAAAACCCTTCCCAATAAGATCAGGGGTTTATGAAGCAGAGATGCCCATTATCACTACTATTATATACTAGAAATTTTAGCTAGAGCAATAAAAGAAGAAAAAGAAATTGAAGGAAGTAGAATAGGAAATGAGGAAACAAAACTATCACTCTGTGCAGATATGATGGCATACTTAGAGAATCCTAGAAAATCAGCTGAAGTACTACTCAAAATAATGAACAACTTTAGTAAAGTTGCAGAATATAAAATAATCCCACATAAAACATCAGCATTTCTTTACATCAGCATATTCTATATATTAACAAAGTTCAGCAGCAAGAGATAGAGAAATTCCTTTTAAAATAACTGTAGACAATATAATTATTTCCATTTTATAGTTGAGGAAATTGAGGCAGACAGCGCTTTAATGACTCGCCCAGGGTGACAATAACTAGTAAAAGGATTTTCTAGTAAGTGTCTGAGGCTGAATTTGAACTCAGGTCTTCCTGACTCCACTCCTAGCACGCTAACCCCTGTGATGTCTAGCTGCCCCAGAGAAATGCTTGATGATAGCAATGACAAGATAACCTGGGATTCACCATTTGACAATGTAGGGGTACAGCTGAGAGTTTGGGTGAGTTGTCCTTTCTTAGACCTAAGATTTTGTTCTTCTCCTGGAGAGGACTGATCTTGAGGTAATGAAGACCTGGGTCCAAGTCTTGCCTCTGACATGTACTGTGTGACCATGGAGAGGTCAATGAACCTCTCAGTGTTCCAAGCAATGCTCTTGAATTGCAGAGGAGTTTCTAATCTTTATGGTAAAAGGAGTTTTCACACCAAGAGTTTCTAATGCCAATAAAATCAGGGATCTGGACCCCTAAAGGGTGGGTGATCTCTTCATTCCTCTTATCTCCTTTGCACTAAACTCAATATTGGCCCTCAAAAGACGCCACAGATACTCCCTGGTTTAGTGACTAATCATATTTTTTATTTATTTCCTCAGGTGAAAGCACCACAAATTCTCTCTGAAGAGCAGCTGAAAACTCTTCTAGAGGAATGCATGTTGGAACAAAGATCGGGAAAGGATAGGCAAGACACTGATGGAATACAGTCTGAATCCATCCAACCTTCCATATCCTTCATCTCTCAGTTGCTAAATATGTCACCAGATCTCAGCAGTCTTGAGGTTGGGAAAGATGATATCCTTGAAAACAGAGAATGTGAAACACCCGGCTATTATCTTACCAAAGCATTGGGTGGCCAACATCACATAGAAGAATTTTTGGTCACTGAAAGAAAGGAAGAGGAGAGTCCCAGGCCTTCAGGGGATGTAGCTACTAGTGACATGGAAGGTTACTTTATGTTGAAAACCCTTGGCATTGGAAGACTGAAAAGGCCTTCTTTCTTAGATGATCCTTTATACTGTATCAATGTAGACAGTGGCCCATCATCTGAAGATGAGCATCTGAAACTGATTGATTGTTCCAGTGAAAGTCCATCAAAATCTGGTGAGTCTTAGAGAAGATGGTCCTTCATAGGTGATGATTACAACTAAGTCTGTTCACCCCAGGTGTTTGCTCTAATCCAAAGGTGAAATGAGGAGCTACTTTTACAAATCCCAAAACTTTACCAAAATCCATCCTTCCAAAGATAAGATGGGGAGCCATTTTTTCGAATTACTAAACCTTACCAAAGTTCTTCAGTATTTGCATGATTTGCCTTCTCTATCCACTGATAAAGGGAACATCCTTTCATATGTGACTTGGAGCTCCTCTGATCTCCTTTCTAATTCTTATACTCTCTGATTCAGCCCATCCATTCTTTCTCACTCTGAAAATCTTGTGCAGATAAGGGTGTAGCCTGAACAGAGAATCTGCCCAGTCCTTTCTGGATGCCTCCCTTTATGTCTTTTTACATTTTACATTTTATCAGTAACAGTGCAACACTTGGATCAATCCTTCTGTTATCTCTGGCTCCTAAGATATAACCAGCCTACCTCCTCTTCCAGTAAGACATTTAATCAATCAATCGTTAAGCATTTATTATGCCTCTACTATACTCCAGGACCAAGGATACCAAGACAAAAGCAAAAATTGTCCCTGTCCTCAAGGAATTTTTACATCTAATAAAGGAAAAAAAAAACAGGTATAAGTTTCATCCATGCAATAACATATCTCCTCAATGATAGCCCTTATAGCATTTCTTGAAAATAGGTCATCATTAGAAACATGTTGCAGCTTCCTTATAGCCATCAGGAATCTTTCCATTGCCCTTTAGGTAACCTACAACTTTGATTCGAGAGTTATATAAAATCCTTGTCCTGACATTGCATAGGATGTGTTTGGTAGTCACGAGCTGTATTAGTTTTAATCATAATTAATTCAGTCAGCCTCAAAGGAAAAAAAGTCACTTTCACAAGAGGAAATTAGAAGCCAGCTAATTATTTAGGAAATCAGATTTTCTGTCTTTAAGCTTGTTTTGATTATTGAAAATTTTATAAAAGTGAGAATTTAGAAGAGTACTATAAAGTGACCAGACACTATAAAATGACATCCACTGGGTTGCATTTCCATAGATTGAGTACTCATTTATACAAAATTCTCCTTGACTCTTCAATGATCCACCCATATAATATTAGAAAAATTTGTAATGATCCAATGCCCTCTTTATTATATAGACACAGGCAGAAATATCACAGACACTTTTGACGTGAGTTAAGAGTAAATTATCTGTTTGATTTAAAAGCATCTATGGTTTTGATGGTCAATTCCTGGGGGGAAAGCTATCACCATTATGCTGTTATTAGAGATTCCTATGGAGTTTCTATCTCCTGCTCTGACTTTTCTTCAGTCCTGCTCTCTATTTCTATACTTCCACTTGCCTATAGGACATTTCCACTTAGATGTCCTGCTTGCACCTCAAACCAAACTCCTCCGCCCTTTCTCTGACCATGAACCACTTCCTCTTCCTTCTCTGTTTCTATGAATAGCATGACCAAAGTTTGAAACCTTGTAATCTTCAACTTAAAGAAAGAGAAGATCTTAAAGATTGTCTAGTCTCACCCTCCTGGTAATTATCGCATGTTTTGGATTGTACCTGCAATTTCCTTGGAACTCCCAGTAAAGCAGCTTCTTCTACTAGTGCAGATGGGCACCTTCTTTATAATATGCATTAGTCTTAGAGAGTTGCCTGGGGCATCTGGTACTTAAAAGATTTTGTTCTGGGTCAGAAGAGTCAGTACCTGTCAGAGGCAGCACTGAGCTCAGGTTTTCCTGACTCTAAGTCTGGCTCTCTGTCTGGCCTGCAGGGCAGAGTTGCCACTTGCTTATCTCACATTACCTTTTATTGTGGTTATTGGTGTGCTTATCTTATTTCACCTACTAGACTGAAGCTACATGAGGACCTTCTTACTTAGCTTTGATTCTGCCCTACTTCCCATAGCTAGGTGACCAACACAGTGCCTTGTACAAACCGATGCTTAATTTTATTTGTTGTCTAACTGAATAATTTTGGTTTTGTTCAGTCACTTCAGTCATGTCTGTGTCTGTGTCAATCTTTGTGACTCCTTTTGGGACTTTCTTGGCAGAGATACTGGAGCGGTTTGCCATTTCCTTCTCCAGCTCATTTTATGGATGAGGAAACTGAGGCAGACAGGATTAAGTGACTTGCTCAGTGTCACACAGCTGGTAAATGTCTGAGACTGGGGGCGGCTAGGTGGCTTCACTAAGTCAGTGAAGGAAGGCACTGGACCTGAAGTCAGGAGGACCTGAGTTCAAAATCCAGCCTCAGACACTTAACACTTACTAGCCGTGTGACCTTGGGCAAGTCACTTAACCCCAATTACCCTCCGAAAATAAAACCAAAAAAAATTGGGGGGCGGCTAGGTGGCTCAGTGAAGTCAGTGAAGGCACTGGCCCTGGAGTCAGGAGGACCTGAGTTCAAATCTGGCCTCAGATACTTGACACACTAGCCGTGTGACCTTGGCCCCAATTGCCCTCCAAAAAGCAAAAAACCAAAAAAGCAAACCAAAAACCACACACACACACACACACACACACACACACACACACACAATGTCTGAGACTGAATTTGAACTTAGGAAGATGAATCTTCCTGTTTCCCAGTACTCTATCCACTGTACCACATTGCTGCCCATGAGTAAATAATAATTAGCATTTATATAACCTTTTAAGATTTGCAAAGTACTTTACAAATATCGTATCATTTGATCCTCACAACAGTCCCAGGAGGTGGGTGCTACTGTTATCCACATTTTACGCATGAGGAAACTGATTGGCAGACAGAGGTTTAAATGACTTGTCCAGTGCTAGTTTCTAAGCATTTGAGGCTAGATTTAAACTCAGGCTTTCCTAACTACAGGCCCAGCAGGATTCTATCCACCTCACTTCAGATACTTCTTGAATGAATTCAAGTCAATGCCCAGTTTTAGAATAATTTTCCAGAAATAAAGCTCTCATTTATTCTCCATAATCTAGATAGAAATAGAAGTGTTTTTTTTGACGAATTATATAAAATACATAGACTGACAATTTGCATGAGAAATATGGACTTTTTATGTTTAAAATAGTTTGTAAGTTTTAAAGTCTTTTTCCAACTGCAGAGAAAGCATATAGTTTGCATTTCAACTAGATGGAGA
>NW_027186492.1:1751138-1786545 GCF_028583685.1 Petaurus breviceps papuanus | reverse complement strand
CTTTCTTTCTTTCTTTCTTTCTTTCTTTCTTTCTTTCTTTCTTTCTCTCTTTCTCTCTCTTTCTCTCTTTCTCTCTCTTTCTCTCTTTCTTTCTCTCTCTTCCTTCCTTCCTTCCTTGCTTCCTTCCTTCCTTCCTTCCTTCCTTCCTTCCTTCCACAAACTATGAAATGATTACTCTTAATGCTGCACTAAAATTGTTATAGATTTAGTATTTTGTAAAAACAAAACAAAACCAATTATAGAAACAGAGATTGTTTGAACTCCCACACTTTGGAAATTAATTAAGCTTACCAAATTACACACATACATTTGTCATATAGGTCATGTCAATGGCGTCTTAGATGTGTTGTTTAGATGTGCTTTTTGTGAATTTATTTACACATAAATGTGCCGGTCTGCTGATGTTCTACTGTGATACCTAATCAAAGAATGTGGTTCTTGAAGGGTATGCCCCTGAAGTGAAAGTCTTGACCAGCCTTACTAAATTAGGATAATTTCACATATGGGTCATAGGAATTCATTTAGGATGAAGAAGGACCTCAGAGATCCTCAGATGCAACCTTATCATTTTACAGATGAAGAAACTGGAAACCTGAGACCCAACAAGTATATGTGACTTGCCTAGGGTCCCTCAGGTATTAAAGAGCAGAGCTAGAATTCGAACTCAGGTCATCTGACTCCAAATCCAGCTCTCATTCTATAGTACCATGCTGCCTTGTTGTTGGACCATGTGTCTGTCATCCCAGGATCAGCCTAACCAATTTCAGAGAAACTTATCTCTTAAAGGATAACCACTGCTTGAATTATGAGGGATATTGAGAAAATCACCAATATCATTTAAGGCAGGGGTTCTAAACCTGGGGTCTAGGTTTCATAGATATTATGAGATCTGTGAACTTGGATGGGAAAAATATTGCATCTTTATTTTAATATAACTTGTTTCCTTTATAATCCTATATATTTTTATTTTATGCATTTAAAGATGTTATTCTGAGAAGGGATCAATAGGTTTCATCAGACTGCCAAAGGATGTTGGAATGGGGTCAGTGATACTAAAAAAGAAGACAACTTAAGAATCCTTGATCTAAGACATGGTGGAATTGCTGTCTTCATTGGTGGAGAGAATACTCAGTTTGATAAAGCCATGAATTTTAGAAGTTTTCAAGTAAATAAATGTGTGAATTATACTGGTCTGTGTCTACTAGGTAGAAGTTGACAGACTGAGCCAGAGTGTACTCTTGACAGTTGAATGATAATGAAAGAAGCTATTTAGTTTTATGTGGTAGAGCATTTCTTTCAAAAGGTACTTCAGACCTCATAACACCATAAATATTCCTAATGTGCAGTGATTATAATCGTCCCTGGTATGTGTGGGGAATGATATAGTATAGATGTGGCTTATATACAGACTATATTTAATTTTCAGGTTTAGTCCATCATAAGCACTGAATGAATAGTGCCTGTGTTATATCAGCCCTAATCCACAGCAAAGTAACTGAAATTAGTATTTTTCCTTTAAAAAAAAAAAGGTTAGCAGTGCCTTATGTCCTTAATTATCATTGTAAGAGCACGATTTATTTGTTGATTACCTTTATTGAAGATACCCATCTGTGAATCAGAGGCTTAATACAAAAATATGCTCTACATAAAAATGTCTTACCAGTATTTTTGAGGGGCCAAAACTCTTTCAAGACTATAATCCTAGGGCAGGAATGGGTGATAATCACTGTTACACTGGTAAGACTGAGGCTAGCAGATTGCTTCTGCTCTGGAGTTCTGAGCTGCAGTGTACAAAGTCATTGGGGTGTCTGTGCTAAGTTTGGCACCAATTTTGTGAGCTCCTGGAATGGTGTGGGTGGCAAGGGAGGGGAAGATGGTCACCAGGCTGCCTAAGGAAGGATGAACCAGCACTTAATTTCATGTTAATGAGAGACAGTGAAGTCTGGTCCATGAGTGGCCATTGTACTTCCAGCCTTGGTGAGAAAGGAAGGCCCAATCATTTATTTCATAACAGCTCTATGAAATAGATAGTAAATACATTATTGTCCTCATTTTACCAATGAAGAAATTGAAGCTTGAAGCTCTTCTGTATTAGAGGCAGTGTGTCCTAAAGGTTAGAGAACTGACTTTGAAATAGGGAAGACCAGAGTTCAAGGTCTGTCTCACACAAGTATTGGCTATTTGACATTGGGCAAGTCACTTAAGCTGGAAGTACTCTAAGCAAAGGTATCAAACACATGCCCTAGGCCAGATTAAAATTTATTTGGGATATTTAACAAAATAATTTTAAAAATACAATGGGATATAAATAGTATGGGTATTTTTTTTTTTTTGCTTTTTGGAGGGCAATTGGGGTTAAGTGACTTACCCAAGGTCACACAGCTATTTTTGTGTTAAGTGTCTGAGGCTGGATCAGAACCCAGGTCCTCCTGACTCCAGGGTCAGTGCTCTACTCACTTTACCACCTAGCTGCCCCTGGATATGTGTTTTTTCTAAGTGGTTAGTAGGGATCCTTAGCCTTAGGTAGGGTTTAGTGACCTGAATTTCTGTTTGAATTTGACACCATGGCTTTAGTCAATTCTTTTTAAGACTCTTAAGTTACAAAGGTCTGTTCATAGAGGGAGTTTCTTCCCTTGGGAGCTCCCTTCAGAGATTTAGTCACTATCCTTATCCCCCAATTCCATGTTAACTCATAAAGACAATACACAAATCCTAAGTACAACCAGACCCCTGTGCAGTGTTTATTTACCTTGGTGACACCGCTGTGCTCACCTTGGTACTTGCTGCTCAACATTCATAGAGCTTCACACTCTGGGATGACTCACTTCTCAATGGACTCTTCTTATACGGAATTACAGGGACCTTGGAAAGGAGGATAGGAATTTTTTTTTCTATAAATACGGTGTTATTATGTGTGAATCCTTTCTCTGTTTCCTCTGAGATATTTTAGTCAATGCCCCTTCACTCCCTCTCTTTATTTGACTCTGAGGCTTCTCAACGCCACAGTGTCTATTTTATTTTTTCTTTCTTGTCCTTCTTCCAGTATTCCATTCATGGTCTGATTCAAGAGGATCTGTTGTATCATTGATTTTGATGTTTCTTCTAATGATGTAGTTTAAACCTATTAATGCCCATCTGTCCTGAGAGACCATATCTTTCCATAAATTCCTCATAGGAAAATTCCCCAATGTACTGTAGGCCTTCCTCACTTTCTCCTGTCATTTCAATAACTCCAGTGGAGAACCAGGGCTAGTCACTGGTCCTCCATCACTCTTGCCATATGTTCAACCCATCTTATCTTCCACTCATATATTTCTCTGATGAAATCTCTTACATTTTTATATAGGAAGGAGGAGGAGATACTGATAGACTGTTTTAATGCTTAATGTTTCTGTGGGTTCCTGTGAGTCTTAAATATCATTTCCATTTTCTCTTGAAATAGAGGCTATGCTATACTCAGTAACCATATTGGATATTGAGTGCCTGTGCAGGCTTTAGGAGCCCTGCCACACACATTTGTGGCACTCTAGACACAAGCTGTGCCCGTCTGTCTTGGTGATCTCCCTAGATTAATACAGATAGAAGAGAACTGACCTTTTTGCACAAGTACCCAAGATGAGACCTGGTCTGTGTGAGCCCAGAGTCTTTGACTTGAGACCATATATTTTGGAAGGAAAGAAAAAGGAGAAAAGAAGGAAAAAAGGGGAAGGAAGGAAGGAGGGAGGGAAAAAAGGAGGGAGAGAAGGAGAAAGAGGGAGGAAAGGAAGGAAAAGAGGAAGAAAGGAGGGAAGGAAGGATTTATTAAGCATAAGGAGGGAGGGAGAGGAAAGAGGAAAGGTAATGGGAAAGAAAAAAGGATGGCATGAAAAGGAAGGTAAATGGAGAAGTTGTGAAGTCAGGAATGCCATCTGATTTCATATCTTTTCTTCACCTTTCTCCTGCTGCTTCTGTACCAGACATGGCAGTATCAGTGAAACAGTGAAAAGGAAATAGGTCTCAAAGTCCCACTGAGTGAGTAAATTTTTCACAAACAGAAAAGAGATTTAAGAATGTCAAGGACAGGGATTTTATTGCCCTTTATGGTTCGTAAGTTGGTATATTCCATCAAATGAGTACTAGATTTAAGATTTTACTGCACAAACTTATAAGACACAGGTTTCTTTGGAAGTTGTTAACTTGTAAGTAGAACTTAGGAAGTGTTTTATTGTTTGTTGATTTCTTTTAACGGCTTAGTTGAAAGAAAGTGTGATAATTGTTGTTGTTTACCCTTCTTACTTGAAAAGGACCAATGATATCATGAAGTTGGGGTCAAGGTAGGGTGTGTTTGGCTGTGGCTGGTCTGTCCATTACAAACTTGGAAGTCTCTACCACAGATTGGGCACAAAGAGTCCATTTGAACATTTGGGATGGAGATGTCTCCAAACTTGCACATCTCACATTTCTTTTGCGCTGCAGTGATTCGGCTCAGCTTATAGAGCACAGCACCTTCTTTGATATATTTCTCACGTATCACAATTGATACTAAAATTCTTCAGAAGACCTTGAGAGGATTCTTGTACCACCTCTTTGTGAGCACTTGCTTTGTGGGAATTCACTGTAAAACAATCTTAGGCAAATGTGTGTTTGGCATGCAGACTACATGGCCAGGGCCCTTTGGTGTTGTTTTCTCTGTAGTGGAGTTTAAGTGTTTGGCAGTTGAGCTCAAGAAAGGACCTCAGTGTCTGGTATCTTATCCTGCCAGGTGATCTTCAGAATCTTCCCAAGACAACTTCAGTGGAAGCATGGGGCTGATAGACTACCCAGGTTTCACAGGCATACAACAATGAGGTCAGTACAATGGCTCTGTAGACCTTTGGTTTGGAAGGCAGCCTAATACATTACTCTTCTCTCCCACACTTTGTTTTGGAGTCTCCCAAATGCTACCATCCATGTGGACATCACTCACTGCCTTGTTGTGGTCATTTGATAGAATGAATTCTCTAGACAAGCAATTTTATGTGAATATCTGATTAATTTAGGCATTCTGCTATCAGAAGGCCCATATGATTCATATTTGCTTGCTAAAACCTTGAAATGTTAAAATTGTTTTCTAGGCCAAGTGCAGGAACCTGCAGTGAGTACATATTGGTATATACCATTACCCCCTCTACCTGGAAAGTTTCAAAGGAAGCTTCTATTGTTTGGAGAAAGCTATCAGTAGTAAAGGTATTAGTTGTGTGGACTAATTGCCTTTCAGTGAGTGGAAGCAGGAGTACAAGAACAGTGAGTCTATTATCTGTGAAGTTTTCTGCAGAGAAAAACTTTGGCTTGTTAATAGGGAAATCCTTAACACACCAGAGCTGAGTGGTTGCCTTTGGTAGATTTCTTTCTTTGTCTCTTAAACACTGTATACCTTGAGGACGCTTGGGTATCATTTAGGTAAATTGCCTTCTGAAGGGCTTCAATGGGTTCTCCCATGCCTTTAATTACTTGAAATCTCATTTCCTTTCAGTCAGTTTGAACCAGTTTCCCTCAGAGAATACTTGACTCAGCAAAAACCGTACTGTGTTTTTATTTACTTTAAAAGTGTTTATTCCCATTGGTTTTAAGACATTTAAGACTAATAAATATATATGAGATAAATACCTTCAATAAGGATTCTTTTTATCCAATGCTATAATGACTATATAAAACATGTAACAACACTGAAAGGGCTACATATAAACATTAGCTATTATGTCTTTAGATTCTCTTTTAGTATTTGTATTTCTCAGGAAGATTTTCTTGTAGAAGTGGGCTTGACTGGCTGGCCATCTATTTTTCATATGATACGTTCTCTAGTAATGATAGTCACTATTTTCGTAGCATTTTACTTAAGTTTGAACTTCACAACAAGCCTATTATATTGTCAAGGCAAATATTATCATTGTCATTTTGCAGATGGAGAAACTTAGGATCAGAGAAGGTTAAATGTGACCTATGCAAAGTCGCATCGTGAGTAAGTGGCATTCAAACTCATACCCTAGAACCTTGTTTAATGGTGTGAATTGAAGTGATCTGTCTGAATCTTTAAGTATATTTTAGAAATATCTGTCAGTTTGTGGGCAGCTAGAGGTGTAATGGATAGAGTACCAGGCAAGGATTAGGAAAAGTAATCTTCCAGAGTTCAGATTTGGCCTCAGGCACTTAGCTCTGGAACCCTAGGCAAGTCACTTAACACTGTTTGCCTCATTTTCCTCATCTGTAAAATGAACTGGAGAAGGAAATGGCAAAGTACTCCAGCATCTCTGCCAAGAAATCCCAAATGGGCATGACTGAAAACAACTAAGCAGCAATTCATCAATTTATAAGTCATTAATAATTTTTAATTATACTTTACAAATTAGGTACTTTGTGTTGTGAAAGAGTCATGATTTCATCATTGTTACACTCCTTTCTTTAACATAGATAGTAATCCCTTCCTTATGCCTTCTTAGCCTGGGTCAGAGGTGGGGAATGTGAAGCGTTGGAGGCCATGTGTGGTCCTTGGGTGTGGCCTTGTGACTGAGTCCAAGTTTTACTGAACAAATCCTTTTATTAAGGGGATTTGTTCTGTGAAGTTTGGATTTAGTCAAAGGGTGGCACTTGAGGACCTAGAAGGCCACATGTGACTTCAAGGCTGCAGGTTCCCCACCCCTTCTGGGCAGTGCTTGTCAGTATTTTTCCTGTAACTGGAATCTTACATTGAGCATTTATCCATTGCTCTGTAGGTCTTCCTTTTATTCTGATGGTTTCCCAGGGCTGCTCATGTACCCCTCCTGTGATCTCATTCTTTTTTTTTTTAATTTCAAAGAAAATTTTGAAATGAGCCAATCACTTATAGCAATTTAAAGGATGGCCTTCATTGCCAAAATAGTATTTATGGGTTTTGTGTTTTGTTTTATTTTGTACTTAATAGTATTTTTTCCCCAATTACATGTAAATATACTTTTCAACATTCATTTTCGTAAGATTTTGAATTCCAAATTTTTCTTCTTCCCTCTCTTCCCTCTTCCCTCACCAACACAGCAAGCAATCTGATATTGGTTATACCTGCACAATCATGTTAAACATGTTTCCCCATTAGTCATGTTGTGAAAGAAGAATCAGAATGAAAGGGGAAAACCACAAGGAAAGAAAAACAGAAAAACAACAAGAAAAAAAGGGAAAATGTCATAGTTCCATCTGCATTTAGACTCCATAGTTCTTTCTCTGGATGTGTATTATAGTATTTTCCATCATGTGTCTTTTGGAATTGTCTTGGTGACAAGAACTGAGTCTGCCATAGCTGATCATCACACAATGTTACTGTTACTATGTATAATGTCCTCCTGCTTCTGCTCACTACACTAAACATCTCTTCATGTAAATCTTTCCAGGTTTTTCTGAAATTTGCTATGGTTTCATTCTTGCTACATAAATGGTTCATCTCCTTTCCCAGACATGCTGTGACCTAAATAATGTCTTTATCAGCCCTTCCAATTTTCTTCTATTCAGGAGAAGTTCCAGTAAAGACAATCTTTCACTCTCATTTCCTTTGTAACCTTCTATAGAGCTCTCCACTGGTTCTACCTGTCCCTCTGTGTAAACTCCAAAACACCTTGTATTTGATATCTAGGCTATCTTTCCATTAGCTTCCTTTATTTAATTCTGTGCTATTAACTAGACTTGGAAAACCATCCCTACTCCATTTTGCTAAGCAACCATTCATATTGTACTGCTTCAAGTCACACATCAAAGAGCCAATCACCCCTCTCCGGCCACCACTTTCTTTATGTGTTCTTTCCTCCCAGATTATCATCTCACTTTTAAAAATGTGTCCTTAAGTGTTTAGCACAGTACCTGGCCTATAAATAGTAGGTTCTTAACATATACCTTTTCATTCATTCAGCTACTAATGGTCAAGTAGTTCGTCTTCACAGTGAAATGGCTTATGGGGAAGGAGAAGAGAGAAAATTCCTCTCTTCCCTCCAAATAGCAGTTCCCTTTCAGGGTCTGGGTTCTTGCTCCACTTCTTGGTTTTTATTTGGACTGTCCTCAACTTTCCAAGATGTAACTATTTTAAACCCCCAGGGGCATGTGTTTGTTCTGCCAGATGTATTACCCTTTTTTGACTCAATCAGAGAGCAACCTTCATACTCTGTAAAAGAATTGTGGGAAAACCCCTTAACGCCACCTTCATAAAAGAAATGAAAAGGGGAATTTCTTCTTATCTACCATCTGCCTTCCAATATAATTTGTAGTTCCTACCCCACTTTCCAGAAACAACACAGAATAAAAAAAAATAAAAATCAAATCTACCTCTGCCTTTTGTTTTTAGGAGAACAGTTTAGTTCCTTAAGTTTCAAGTTCCAAAATCTCCCAAGTTCTTTTTCTATCACCCATAGCCATAGCACTGGGAATCTACATGATTGTTCCTTCCCAGATCTCCCCTCCCATGTCTAAGTCAGCTTGGAGCCACCAAACAGCAAATATTTGTCAACCACTGCTTAAAATGGAGGTCCCTGAAGGGCCAGGTGGCTTTCTTTTGCTTGCACTGGTTAACTTTATAACACTTAGTACTGTGAAGAGGAACTACTCCTTAGTAAATATTAAAGGTGAATGCTATTAGATTATTGAGCTAATTTTGTGAATTTACAAACCTACAGAATCACAGAATTTTAGGGTTTGAAGTGACCATTTCTTCCAACCCATATCTGAAAAGGAATCCCCACTATAACACACCTGTGAGGTGGTCTTTCAGGCTCTGCTCTAAGACTTCTAGAGAAGAGGAACCCATCGCTTCCTAAGGCAGCCTGTCCCACTTTTAGAAAGCTCTAACTGCTAGAAATTACTTCCATCTACTTCCTTACATGCAAAAGCACTAGCCTGGAAGTCTAGACCTCAGCATCTGTCATGAGCTAACTATGTCGCCTTAAGTCCTTTCCCCTCTTTAGGCCAACATTTCTCTATTGATCAAAAGTGAGGGGTTAGACTGTGACTTTTAAGGTCCCTTCTCACTCTAAAATTCTGTGATTTTTCATATTAACTTTCTTTTTTTTCCCCCTGGTTGCTCATGCATATATTCCCTGTGGCCTAATAATTCTGATCTTGTCTTCTTATGCAGATGAATTAACCACAGAAGACAAGACAGAAGAGGAAGACAGAGACTCATAAGGAAAACAAGTTGCTAGGATTTACTTTAGACTGTTAGATAATTCAGTTAAAAGTCATGCTTTTTTTTTTTCATATGATTGACTTACTAAATCATTGAATTCAGTGAAGGCCTGCCTCAGTGATGAATGTATTGGTGTCATTTCATCTCTGTTTGTTTGTGAAATTAATTCATTCACTCTTTTTGACATTCATAATGTGAATGTGAATTTGCTCACATATACCTTTTCTAAATGTTAATTTTACATCCGTTGATGGGTTGAATGAAGGAACAGACACACTTTTTCAGCCTATTTCCTTTCCTGGAATTTGAAGTGTTGCCATTGTTTTGTATATTTTAATTTTAAGTGAATTTCAACCTGATTGCAATTTTGCTGACTTTTATTGGGGTTCTGTTTTCCCTCTACACTCTAGGAAACCACCCCTGAACTATGGTCTTTACAGTTTAAAGGCATGAAAAAAACAAAGAGAAAATGTACAATGTGATTTTTTTTTACAAGTTTTCATAGTAGCTTCTCTCATTCTACAACAGAGCAATCCCTTTGTAAGATTATCATTCCTACCTCCTCACCAGAGTTACTTATATTAAATAGGAGTTTGACTACTGTCACCTTCATTTGAAGTCTTTCAGAAAGCTACAGTCTTCATAATTCTTTTTCCTCTGGGGGTATTTTGGAGGATTTTAAAGGGACAAGTCAGTAACTTGGAATCACAACAAAATATTTTATGTCAAAACAATATAGGCTGAATTGGCTTTGAAAGGAGGAACCCATCCCATTTTTGATTCAGGAAATGACCAATCTGTTACACCATTTTAAATGAAATTCTGAGTAATATCTATGAAACTATTGTTTCATGCTGGCCAATTTTCACAGACTGATGTTGGATAAAATTAGTGATTCCTTGTGTCAATTTTACTTGGCTCCATTTTAATGAATTCCATAGCTATTTTCTAAAGAAGTTGTTGACAGGCAAATTTCACATTCAGTCCCTTCTTCCATGGTTTGCTGTTCACTGGTTGAAAATGAAAACACCTCATGCTAATGTAAAGGCTCTACCATGTCAATGTAATTATACTGAAGCCAAGAGGTCTTTTATACTAGTGCCAGGGGATGTCAATGTCAATGAATTCAGAGTCTCCTAACAAATTCAGTGTGACATATCATGATACACTATTTTGTGTTATTTTAACAGATGACAGAATTTTCATGGGGTACATTTTTTTCAAAGCACTCCCTATCCCTGTAACTTTCTGCTCTAAAGTGCCTCTCCCTCACTTTTTTTTCACTTTATGTTTGTTCTTCTGTTAGAATGTAAACTCCTTGAGAACAGGGACTATCTTCTCTTTTGAGTTTGTATCTACAGCATTGGACACAGTTCTTGGCATATAGTAAGCACTTACTAAATACTTTTTCATTCATCTGTCCATCCATCCATCCATCCACACATTCACATTGTCAACAAAATTAATATTAGTTAGGGTTAAACATAAGGGCTTAGAAGAGCTAGAGTTACCTGTTTGTGTCCTGATTATTCATTAGCCTCGCAGAATATTTCAGTTTGATTAATATTTCCTCCCCTTTCTGTCTCCCACCCCAAGTTTCTTTCTACCCTACTTTCCTGATTGAGATCTGTCTTCAGTAATGAAATTAGATGTAACTAAAGGTTTAAGAAAATAAAAGTATTTCCAGACTGGAGCCACAACACCTGTGTATCCAGAAAACTCATTTGGTTTTGCAAATAAGATTTTGCATACAGAGAGACTCTATTATAGGAGTTGTCCTCTAGAGAAGAAAGGTAAAGCAGAAATGATTTTAAAATTAATCACACATTAGAAATGAGAATCAATGTGACACAGCAGATAGTGGGCCTTGGAATCAGGAAGATTTAGGCTTAGGTCCTGCCTCTGACACTTATTGGCTGTGTGACCCTAGGTTAAGTCTCCCAGACTAGAGTTGCCTAGAAAGTATCTACCATCATTAGAAGATGGAGCATCATCTGAGAATTCCTTACACTAAAGACATCACATTCTAGTGCCTTTAAAAGTGCTAAGACCATTCCTCCTTGTCAGTGAGCCAAGTGTAATTCTTTAGAGTGCCAGAGAAGGTAATTTTGCATTGTACTTCAATGTAAACTTTATTTAAAAAAAATAAAATGTCATCCAATCTCAGGGAGAAAAAAGAAAGATGCTTTTGTTCCTATGTTAAGGTTCTCTTTGGGCCCAAGTGTTTTCCCTAGAATAAGGTACCCAGGCAATAATGTGAAAAGGAGAATCATTCTTGGTGATGAAATTAGGAGTAGTAAAGATGAACTTTTCTATTTATGGCTCTTTATAGGATCATAAAAAAAAATGCTGGTACCGCCTTCATTATAAAAGTCTATGGGACTTGAAGTTTATTGCCCACCAGTATATCCGTTCCAGAAATATACACAATAAACTCTTGTCATATGAAAAAGCTAACACCTCAATGACGATTCCATTTTTAACAAGGTCTTTATTTTCATGAGAGCCAAGTTTAGTAGCATTTTAGAGAGAAACATGCGGATTGACTAGAGAAAGAGATCATTCCCTAGGTTCTACGTTCTATTTTTGTTTCCTGAAAGCTCCTAACACATTGATTTAACCTGTTTGGCCAGGGAGCCACTAAAACTATTCCATCTGCCACTGTCTTTAGACTGAATGGTGTGTTGGGCTCAAGGGATTATCTGCTTAAGCACTTTACCTGAGATTCTTGGACAGCATACCACAACCATTGCTTCTGTTATCTCCTCTTCAGCTTTGTACTATGGAGATGAAATTGAACTGTTACAATCAATATTCTATGTGACTAGATGTGATCTGCTAAAGTATGTGTACTTGAGTAGTGATCTTGTTACCTCTTAGCATTTGAACAGAGTAATTCATTAGGTGCCTTATTTGATTGTCTCTGGATGCTCTAAATGCTTTGGATTTCTTATCTTCATCTGATTCTGACTATGGGATTTTTGTTCATGCTTTCTAAAGCAGGAGTTCTTAGTGCAAACTCACACGAGTATGTGTGTGTGTGTGTGTGTGTGTGTGTGTGTGTGTATAATGGACCCTTTACACTGCATAGTAAAGCCTATAGTTAAGTACTATGTGTATATTGTATTTCATTAAGTATAGAATCTATGAATGTTTCATGAAGATCATACAGAACAAATGAAATGGGAATCAGTAAGTGTATATATAAATTTCCATATTGATTTATTGTTCCTCATATGTAAGAAACTGTACAACTTACACTGCGTTAAATTGTAAAATGGATAAAAATGTGTACCAAAAAAAAAACACAACACATTCTTAGAAAAAGAATATATGCAAAGTACAAACCTGGGGGGAGGAAGTAAAAAGCAAAAAAAAATTCTTCAATTCAGTGTGCAAACATTTTATAAAAATAGAAACACTAACTCTACAGGTAGCATTTCCTGATAAATTATTTAAATAGCATATCTACACAATATGAGATATCTATTCCAATGGCAATGAGAAAAATAATTTATAAAAATAAAGCAATGGTATACAAGATGACAGAAAAACATAACAACATTAGAAATCGTATTTAACATTTTGATGCCATTTTCTTACAGGGAATACATTTTTCTGCAAAGTTTCTTTTTTTATACTATGTACAACATTGAATGCTCTTAGTACTACAGTAGATTTAAAAGTTTGTTAGACATTAAAACTCTTTCCACTTGATCCAAAGGTTCTTATCTCAGTCACACAACAAATGAGGTAATATTTGTACATAAGTTTCACCTTTGTCATTTTTTTTTCTCTTTTGGAAAAATGAAAGGTAACAGGTATAAATGGTTTTCCCTCTCCCTGGCAATTGACACAAGAGATTGGGACAGACAGTATGTAAAGGCCTCTTGGCATTCTTAGTCATCTGAAAGTCAACCCACTAATCTACAGCCAACCAAACTGCCCAAAGACAAAAACAAAAACAAAAAAGACCAGAAAAACCAATCACTCACACTCACTAACTGAAAGAACAGCCCCACTCACTGCTTCTTCTTGAGCCACATTCTTAGGGGACATTTACTCTTTTGTAGTTGATAAATCTCAACTATTTGATCCAAGCACTTTCAAAACTAAATCTAAATTCAAGGTAGAACAGAGTTAATAAATAATCTGTATTTACAATCTTACAGTCATGAAGACTCGTAACAATGATTATATGGATAGTCTCTACGCTTCTTCCTTGTTTCTTGAATAGTCCTTCAGTCATAGGTCATCCAGGAGAGGTAAAAAATAAATATGTTACATTTTAAAGGGTTTTTTAAAAAAAATCTACAATCCAAGAGAGTTATAAAAGTCCATGACATCGATTAAGAAAGAGAAAAAGGAATGTCTATTTAGGTTGCTAATAATTTTTGTGCCTTTCTAACCATAAATATAAGCACAGTTGCATATTCCTTGAAGGACAACACATGTGCTCACTGAGATGGTAGGTCTTCCTACTTTTTTTTTTTTTGCTACATCTGCAAAAGCTACATCTGGAATAAAACAGATCATCTTTATTTAACCAAGCAATCATAGGGAAGCATTGCCTTCCACCAGTTAATTAATTGTGACTGCCAATTTAGGGCATTAAAGGTGATGGTGATGGGGAGGACTGGGAATCCATTGTGCCAATTCTTCCCTTCCTCCCCTTCCATTTAAGCATCTATTGGTAAGGATTAACCAGCTAACACTGTCGGACAGTATTCTGAAGTCCAGTCATAATTTTTTCATTCACTTTTTAAAAAATTCATTACTGAACATGTAACAGTTCCTCCATGCTTTCTCCAGACATGTCACGTGGATCTACCTGCCTCCCTCCCCACCCCTAGAAACATTCTCCCATCCCACCTCATCCACTTTTAAAAGCGGGTAAGTTAGGGGAGCTTCTTTTTCTTTTCTTTTTTCCCCTTTTTTGCTAATCCCACAGTTGTTCTGTCCCTCACATGCATTGAAAATGCTTTTGATGTAATTCACAGCTCATCCAGAGATGTCCTCATTACAAAATGCCGTTTCTTGGGGCTGCCAATTGTAAAGGCAGCATAATCACCCTGTAATCAACAGCATAGCAAACATCTTTCCGACTGAAGCAAGCAGATGCTTTTTCTTGCTCAACTGTAGACTAAAAGTAACCCTTTATAGCCTTGAAAGATGTCTTCTTGTTCCATAGAGGCTGAGTACTGAGTCTGTTTTTAAGTTGCATTTTCTTGAGGCAAGTCATATTTTAGAATCCACATGTAGTTAAGCAGAAGTCAAGAGGGAGGAAAAGGATGATCCCAGGGGCTCTTAAAGTCCATTGTTTGAGAAGGTGCAACACAGCATTTTGAAAGTTCAGTCTACTGAGCAGCAGTTTGGTGATTAGGAATCTGTAGGAAGAAACAACGAATATTGTTAAGCCCATACGGGCATTAAAATTTCACCACCTAACAATCTAGCAGACAGCATGACTTTATTTTTATGTTAAAGATTATAAACAGAATTAAAGGTTATTCATGTATTTCCATTTAAATTCATTAGTTGTCAATGATGCTAGTGATCACAGGATCAAATGGGATCATAGATCCAGAGCTGGAGAGGACCTTACAGGCTATTTACTCCAACTCCCTACTTGTCTAGATGAAGAAATTTGAATCCCAGAGAGGCTGAATGACTTGCTCAACACCACACAAGTATGAACTGATAAGAGTGGGATTTGAACCCAGGATCTCTAGACAATGCTCTGTTTCACAAATTTTAGCAACTGGAGTTTAGCAACCAGAGCTATGCTGCATTCTATGTAATCTTTGGCAGCTGAGCTCAAGAAATATCCTTTCCGAATTCTGTTCCAAAGTCTTACTACCTTTCAGAGCTCATTTGTGAGCTAAGTCAATCGACCTCTTACACTCTGATTCCCCTCACTGGCTCGAGCAGTTGGTTTGCACAAATGGAAAGAATTTCTAGGACAATGTTGGGCACTTAGCAAATATTGACAGAGCAAAAGAGAAGATACAAAAGTCTTTGGTAAATCTGAAGATGAGTTTAACCAACACAAATGACCATATATCCTTCCTCTTTGTATGGAAGGAAAGATGCTATGAAAGATGAATTTTAGAGTATTTTCAATTGCTAGAAAACCTTGTTAATTATACCCTCATCGTTGGGACTATGGGATAATTTGAAAAGTGAATGGACTGAAGTCAATACTGAACTATGCAATATTATTTTCAAGGGGAAATTTCACTGGGTGCTTAATTTAATATTGGCTTGTTTACTTGGAAGTTAAACAACTATTACTTCTCTTAAAGTACAAGCACAGGCACTTTTGATGTCATTGGCATAGGGAACTCCTGGGTGAACATTATAGTCTTAGAGAATCACCCAGGACAATGAGAGATTAAGTGATGAAGTTCAAATACCAATCTGTATCAGAGATGAGACTTTTACCCAGCCTGCATTTATTTATTTCTAGGTCAGTTTTCTATCTACTAAGCTAAGAAACCTCTTATTTCTTTTAAAAATAGTCCATAATTCTAGTTTTCCATTGATTCACATTGTCCTTCCTCCAATTAGTCTCAAGCACTGAGATTTGATTACACTTGAGTTGAGTCTGTTAGTCTTACCTCTGCATTCATATTTAAGATCAGAGAAGAACACCATTTCTTGGGAGAAGACAAATAATCCTAGTCTTCCACCAGCATAGGTCTTGTCATAGATGGGTCCTGAGTCAGCCATAATTTTCTTTCCTTCATACATCACCACCCTTAAAACAAAACAAAACAAAAAAGCAATCATGAGTTACCCAAGTCCTTTCAAATGGAAAACTAAATCTGGGTAGTCCCACCCTCCTCCCTTCATCAAACTACTTTGGAATAATATTGATCCATGACAAATTTATCAGTACAGATACCTGATGAAGCCAGTTTTGGGTCTGTGGCTAAGACGCCATCTGTAGGCAGTGAAGTCTTTCCAGCCAATATGACGAGGGTCATGCCACAGGGTTCGAACCTGAAAGAAAAAAAATAATGTAAAGTTTAGTTTAATGTAGTAAACAAAAGATACTTCATAAGAAATAAATTCCTAAAGTTATTGAGTAGCTCTAAATAGCAATGTTTTGAAGTGTAAACTTTTCACACTCTTCCCAGTTTGATGTGCATTCTTACAGGTACATCTAAAATGTAGCTATTAACTCAAACAGAACAGAGATGTTAAATCTTTGGGGAAGAGGAAGAATGTAAGTTCTCCTATTCTCCAAGGTCCAAAACTTCTTTTTGTCCTTAAAAGGGAACTTCCTAGACACATTATGCTTCCTGCACAAACTATCATGCTCAAAGCTAGGTACAAAGTCAGAGTGAGTAGCAATTATTTTAACTTTTGGGCATTTTGACTTCTAAAACTTTCATGTGAGTCATTCAAAGAACAGTATCCCTATTATTCATGATCTTCCCCATGTGTCCCTATACCGTTACCTAACATTGCTGTGACTTACCTGCCCAGCAGTGTTTCCTGTGTGCCACAGAGCATTCCTCAGGTGCTCCCCTGGCCCTGTGGTTGAGTTGACCACTTTGACAGAGAGGCCTGCATAGCCCTGAGCTATGGTGGGAGAGCTGTCCCAGTAGGACTGGGTGAGCTGTTTCCACATCACAACATAGAAGCGGCTGCTGGATTGGTAGCCAAACACAAAGCCAGCATAGTCATCATCTCTTTCAGTGTTGATGAAGAAGGTACCACTGAAGTCCACAGCATTAAATTCATCAAAGCCTGAAAGAAGAAATATGTCCGATTGACTGTCAATCTGCAGCTGGATCCTATTAGAATTCTCAGATATTTCTAGGGCTCCCTTAAGATCTAAAGGGATCTTATCCAACCAAGAGGTTTTATTTATTTCTTCATTATCATTTATTTATTTGTTATTTATTTCCTCATTAGGCCCTTGTTTTGAGAAAATTATACCCACCTATAGCAAGTCCAGGATCACAGTTCACCGTCTGGACCAGCTCTTTACCCTGGTGACGCACAACCCAGTTGGGATCATTCTGGGATGTCCCCTTGGGGTCCAGAGGGATCATCTGGAATCGTCGGAAATCGGTCTCACTAATATCATAGTTCTCTGGGCAAATATCGTCTATGTCTGGCACACTGTCATGGTCAAAGTCATCTTTGCATGCATCACCCCGTCCATCACCTGAGGTTAAAAAGAGAAGATTACAGGGATAATTCAGAAGCATTAGCATGACCACTCTCAGAAATCAAAACCCTACTACTTTGTAGATTCATTTTCCTGGGACGATTAGGTAGGAGACAAAAAGTTCGATACTGTACCCAAACTGTCATGAGAAGTGAGAATCTCTTAGTCCTCATTCCAATAAACTTATTTACCAGGATTATATTACACTACTTAAGATACAATGTGAAGATTTTTTAAAAGGACAAAATATTTCCAGGACAGATATGAAGGAACCCCTTTTATAATTCTGGGGCCAGGGAATATTAGAAATGCCCATCTCACAGGATAATAGTATTTTTTCCTATTTGGTTATTGTCATACACTTCAATTGTGTTTTTGTTTGCCTTGTACATAGAATAATGTCAGGAAAGTACCCCTGTGAAATTGTCGATTGAGTCACTCACCATCAGAATCTTTCTGGTCAGGGTTGGGCACCAGTCTACAGTTGTCTCTGTCATCAGGGACACCATCATTGTCATCGTCATGGTCACAAGCATCCCCTTTGCCATCTTTGTCATGATCAGCCTGATTGGCATTGGGCACATAGGGACAGTTGTCCAGATTGTTCTGGTGGCCATCTTCATCAATGTCCTGGTTGTTGTCACATGTATCACCAATACGGTCAGAGTCAGAGTCCAACTGGAAAAGGAAAGGAGGAAGGAGAAAAATGGAAGATTCAGTAACCATTCACTCATCCTTTCATCAGATGTTGGCTACATATCTTGTATTGGTAAAATACCGTGTTTCCCCGATAATAAGACACTTTCTTATTATTTTTTTTGGACAGAAAAACACCAGAGGGCTTATTTTCAGGGGAGGGCTTATTTTAATGAACATTGACAGCAATTTTAATAAACAGGTAAATGTGAACAAAAAAATGTACCTTTATTCAATAATGAATTCAATAAAGAACAGGATGACGCGCTCACTGCTGCAGCTCTGATTGGATGCAGCTCGGAGCGCGGTGTGCGTTTCAGGGGGGGGAAGGGGGGGGACGGTGCATACAGAGGGTACCGTAATGTAGCGTGTAGCGCAGGGGATCACCTTCACTACAGTAGCAATCTCAATAGGGCTTATTTTCGGGGGAGGGCTTATTTTCGGGATAGGTCTTATTATCGGGGAAACATAGTACTATGCTAGATGTTAAGAGGATATAAAAGTGAATCGGAAAGGTTTCCTGCCTTCAGAGAACCTACAATCTGTGGCCAATGGTCTATTTAATGCAAAGGTGAGAATTTCATTGTTTGAATTGCTGTTACTTAAGAAACCCCTCAAAAGTGTTCAGTCTTTTTCTGTATACAACTGAGAAAATTCACTTATGCTAAAGCTATTCACCTTTAAAATAATTTTTTTCTTGATCCTAAATCTTACTGATGGGAAGATTTGAGACTCCAGGGATGTTTGGAGTTTCAAAAGAAAAAAAAATATTTCAGACCAAGGTGAGCTACAAGAATAATATCCATTGACATAAACTTTAAGGATTCTTAACATATATGTAGCCTTTATTTCCATTTCCAAAAACCAGTTGAAATCCTGAGACTAAATCTTGTCTCTGTCCTTTTACTGATATGAAATAGACAACAAATTGGCATATCAGACTCCATGTACAGAAAATACATGTAAATGCAATTCTGGTAATAGGCTCTAATTAGAACTGCAGAACAATATAGAGAGACCAAAGGAATTAGGTTCTGTGGGCTTTTATACTGAAAATGACAAAAGGAGAACAGAACGTTTGACAAATGTAGTTGTTAAGAGAGAGCAGACCCCAGACATCTATGAATATGCCAATCATGAATAAGTTTTTTTTTTTTAAAGCACAGGAGTTGGTACAACTCCTTTGCTATCAGTGCCCCCGATATTTTCTGGGTCAGCTCTCCAGAGGAGATGTTGGATGAGGGCTAACTTCTTGCTTTTTTCTTTGCAGTCATTTGATCATCTGATCTTGGCTCTGTTAGGACTGACACATTTGCTAGTGTGAAAGATATGTTTACCATATTATCAATTCTATATGTCTTCAACTTGTAAGTTTGTTTGGGATATTTTTACTCATGTCTTCCATGTCTCATGTTTTGGAGATTTTCTAGGATAAATTAGGCGATTTGAGAAATTCTTGGTTCTTCTTAAGATAATATTCATTAAATTTTAGTAACTTTAGTAAAGTTTTGTTATTTTCTTGTGAAGGAAGAATCTCAACTTATGAGCCTTAAATAAGTTTTGAATTTTATGCAAAGCCCCAAATTTAAAAGTACATTACACTTAATATCTTTGAATTGTTAGAGCTTCCTTAGGACCCTGAAAACATTCCACTTATGTACCTGAAGCTATTAATCCTGTTTTTTTTTCTTCTTCTTTAAAGGGTTGTGTAAAGCTTTAACTGCTGTAAAGTATTAGGTATTTGGTAGGTGGGGCAGGACTTTCCTTCACTTTAATCTAGCAAAGATTTAAACCTTTCTACATTTGTTAAAGCTGTTTTCTCCACTGCCAATAAGGGAAAAATAACAATCCTTTGAAACGTACATTGCATTTTTTCTTTCTTTTACATGCATCCTTGAGGAAAGAGTCAGTGTATGATTGTAACAA
The DNA here is from genome assembly GCF_028583685.1 of Petaurus breviceps papuanus. NCBI lineage: Eukaryota > Metazoa > Chordata > Mammalia > Diprotodontia > Petauridae > Petaurus > Petaurus breviceps. The sequence goes on along the minus strand of NW_027186492.1, from coordinate 1,766,584 downwards.
CCACAAAAAAAAGAAATGCTCAAATTTTGAACCTACTCTGGTTAAGACCTGTTCCCAGCATGCCTTAGATTGGGTAGATCAGGACTTGTTTTAATGCCAAATTCATAGTAAACAACTGATATCTCCAAGCCTGATTACTTGTTTTCACTTTATCTGTCTTCCCAAGGCCAAATTCTAGACCTAATTCAGGGCATGACTTTTTCTCAGTGATTTTATTTCTCTCTATATTTAATGTTACATTGTTCTAGAGCCACCAAAGTCACAAATCACCTTCATCAAAAAGGAAATATTTGCATGTTTTTGTGTCCGAAGATGAACAGAAATTCAAATATGCCAGTATTGTTAGATTTCAGGAAGAAAATTAAGTAAACAAGATTAAATACATACGCCTCCTACATCAGATGACCCGGGGAGATCTACATGAGCTCTGATCTTCAGTACAATGTTTATCAAAGATCTGCGATTGCTTATGAAACCCTAATAAAATATGATAATGGAAACGTAGAAACTACCATATTTGCATTCATGGCATTGTTCAAGGCTTAGAAAATGGTCCTTGGAAGACCCATTTTTAAAGACACCTACCTGATCTGGATTATGTTCTAGTGGGCAGTTGTCACATTGGTCACCAACACCATCCATATCCGTATCTCTTTGGTCAACATTATATACATATTGGCAGTTGTCTCTCTCATTGAGAATACCTGCAGAGAGGAGTAAGGTAAGGTAGGATTATTTTAAACATAAGATTTTGATACCCTGGCCTAAAGCCTCCAATTCCAACTGAATATTACTAGCCAAGACTGAAGATGGTAATCAAAGATCATGGCAGGAGCCCTCACCATCTCCATCAATGTCTGCAGCGCAGGCATCCCCTTCTCCATTGTTATCAGTATCGGCTTGATCTGGGTTGTGGTTATAGGGACAGTTGTCACAGCGGTCACCAACATCATCTCTATCATAGTCATATTGGGCTGGGTTATAATGGAATGGGCAGTTGTCCTGAATAGGAGAGAGAATTCAGAAATGGTAGGTTGTTAATAATGAAAACCATTTCAACTCACCAAGGACAGGTAACAGCGTAATATACTTCAGAGTACAACTGTATACAATTTGGGTATTCTAGGTAAAAGGCATGATTAATTTCTTGCAATATATACTAGGCACTATGCTAGGGGCTGACTAAGCACCTAGACTTAAAAGCAATTCACAGTATAAAATCAGAAAAGCCATGAAATTACGTCTGGAAATGAATTCTCATTTATATTGTAGATAACTGTGATTGAAGAAAAGATTCTTGCAGCATTATCATCATCCTTATTATTTCCCACCCTCTATCCCCCAAGTAACCCTACTACATAGTTTAGGAATGGCATTAATAGAGACCATATGGGAGAAGGCTTATAGAATGTGAGGATAGCTTTTAATCAGCTCTAACCTAGAGGATATAGCATCTGGAGATGCTCAGGAAAAAAAGATTTGCAGACAATTTTAAAAGCTCATCTGGCTTTCAGACTCTTTAAGTCTCCTCCCCTAAATATTTTTCAGCTAAATATACTAACAGTACAATTTCTGATAACCCTGCAGTTGTCTTTAATTTTAAGGAGCTCTGGGCTACCAAGCAGCTGTTAAATGGGAAAGATGTTTAATCCTTTACCCTGTCATCTGGGATTTTATCATTGTCATCATCACTGTCACAGGCATCACCGATTCCATCTTTATCGTAGTCTTCTTGGCCAGAGTTGGGAAGGTTGGGGCAATTATCCTAGAGGAATAAAAAGGACATTCTTGTTACAATCCAAATTTCCATCTTCCTTAAACATTGTGGCTTAAGTACCCATATAGGCTAAATAGAACACATCAAAGATGCTGTAAATCACACAACTTGTGCAGGCAGGCTTCTTCTTGGGGATGTAGAGAAGGTATTTGTATTGCCACAGACTCAATAGTTTTTGCATGTTGTAAGCATGAGTCAACCTCTCCAGTTGATATTGTCTTGTACCACTTCTGAGAACAATTAATTACGATCTGTAACCCTCAAAGGGATGGCTTCCAATTAGGGTTGTCAGTACTTTAAATGATTTTTAATCCCTTTCATTAGACAGATTAGATTAGATCTTATACAATCCTCATTTTCCAAGTTGGAGCCCCACTCAATTTCTTATCAAACAAAAAGCTACTGCATAAAATTCTTCCCAAAATGGTATGATGGGAGGCCCAACTTACTCTTTTGCAGTGATAAGTTGCGTTGGCGACACAGATAAGGTTCTCATTGGGCCAGCCATCCAAATCAGTGTCTTCCCCACAGATGATGCCATTGCCGGCATAACCTGGCTTGCACTCACAGCGGAACATGGGGTCACTGTAATGTCCCAAGTAATTGCATTTGGCATTCTTATTGCAGTCATGAGTTCCATCTGTGCAGGGATTACGTGGTTTGCACACCTGAAAACACAAACCATCAAGCATTTAAAACCACTTTAAGAGAGCTTCTCAGAACTCCTCAGAAGCAGATAAGATGGATTAAGATTCTTCCTATATCCTAAAGTTAGGGACACACTTCATATGAAGTCATACTTGCTGCCTTCTTACTCTCATTCCTACCCCCAAGAGAATCCAAATTTATTTTCTAAAAATGAATGAATATTTGTCTTTCTTGAAACTCTCATCTAAAAAAAAAGAAACTTTCATCTATTAGATGGGCTAATAATGTATCAATCTAAATCCTCACTTATGAATGAATTCTGCCATTTATATGTTAGAAACATTTTCAGATACTGTGGAGTTTTTTTTTTTTTTTTGCTCTTCAGTGCTCCTGCCTACCAGATCCCTAGCAGGATTTGTCACTGCCCCTCCAGATTATGCTTCCATAACTAATGTGACCAAAGTGCAAGGTATCTATCTTTTTTTTTGTTTTTCCTTTGAGAAGATTTGATATTATAAGACTTCTCCCTTTAATTGCATCAGCAAGGAACACAAGATAGAAGCAGAACAGTATCCTTGGAAGATCTCTGGATTTGGAATCAGAGGTCCTGCCATGTACTACCTTGGTGACTGAGCTTGGGCAAATCGCTTGACCTTGGGGCCTGAGAAGTCCAGTGGGGAGTCTGGATTAGATGACCTCTGAGGTCCTTTCTAGTGCTAAATCTAGGATCCTATGAACTTCCCTCCCTATCAGGCATATATGCTGCTGTACCTGTTTGTTAGCAGTGGCATGCTCGACACCTCGTCCAAAAGGCTGAGATCCTGTGAAACGTGGTGGACAGGGCAGGCAGTTATAGCCAGGGTCAGTGTTCTCACACCTGTGCACTCCGTTATGGTTGAAGCAGGCATCAGGGACCTCTTGGCACTGTGGGAAGAAAAAGAAATAACAAAAGGTTTTCCTGATGTTAAGATGTCTACATCTTTAACAAGTAATCATGAACAAGTATATTGCTTCTTTTTTTTTTTTTTTTTGCTTTTTTTGAGGGGCAATTGGGGTTAAGTGACTTGCCCAAGGTCACATGGCTAGTTTTTGTGTTAAGTGTCTGAGGCTGGATTTGAACTCAGGTCCTCCTGACTCCAGAGCCTGTGCTTTATTCACTGTGCCACCTAGCTGCCCCTAGGTATATTGCTTATTTGAAGACTAGAATCTGGACATTCTTGCAGCTGAGGACCATTAATTACTTACCTCATCAACATCTTTGCACTGAATTCCATTTCCAGTGTAGCCAGGAGGACAGGCACCACAAGTCCAAGAGCCATCAGGGTAGCTGGTACACTTGGTACCAGCAAAGCAAGGATTTGACAAGCATCCATCTGGGCCAAGATGAAAAAAGTCAGGTAAGATTTAGAGCAAAACCTCTGTAGCTGCTGGGATAGCATACCAACAAAAAATTATGGTGAAAGATATTTTTGCCTCTCTGCCCATTGATGATGTTTAGAGATTATGCCGTCTAATTGCATTTCAGAACATGAAGACCCCTGTGAACAGAAGGGTCTTAACTACTTCATTTGCTGACTGCAAGTGTGTAATTAAATGGAAACCCACTCAGTGCAACTGTCTTGTGGCTCGCAATAAAAGGGTCATCAATGATTCACTTACCAATGGGACAGTCCTGCTTGTTACAGATTTGGCTTCCAGTAGCATCACCCATGCAATCCTTGCCCCCAAATTGGGGTTTGGGATTATTACAGAGCCGGCTACGTTTCTGCAGGCCTCCTCCACAGGTGACAGAACAGATATCCCATGGTGACCAAGGTCCCCAGCCTCCATTAACTGCAGGAAAAGAAACCAAAGTTAATCGGTGGAGAATTCCTTTGAAATCTTGGAATACTATCTTAGGACAGAAATTTTTGCTATACTTAAACACATGGTGGATATGTTTGATATGGAACTAAATTTCAAATAATCAATTTTCTGACTGTTGAAGTTAAAAGAAAGAGACTAAATATGTAAGGCTTTGTTTCCATTTTTTAAGAATGTATCTTTTGACCAGTCTTTCACTGAATGGTCAACAAGACATGCCAGAATACAGTTGGGTCACAGCTGTTGGCCCAGGTCTGTTTTTCCTTAATGACTATACTTACTTGGGCAGGCCTCTTTCTGGCAGGCCTTGGTTTCTCTTGCTTCTCCTTCACATGGCTTTCCATTCATCTGGGGGCTAGGAGAGTTGCAGAGTCGAATTCTGGTGATCTCACCACTGCCACAGGTCACAGAGCAGGATGACCATGGAGACCAGTGGCTCCAGCCTCCATCCTGTTTGACTAAAGTAAATTGTCACTTGTTACTGACAGTATCAGTTTGGAAACCTTGTGGAAAAACAGTCAGATCCCTTTTCAGGTATCACCAGCAACCTCCCTAGACTACAACAGCAGCTCTATGTTTGATACTGAAATCAGTCTTAGCTACTGATGATAATGATGGTGATGATAACTAGCATTTATATAACATTTTAAAAACTTTCTTTACACGTTGTTTCAAATGATCCTTATGAAAACCCTGTGAAGTGGGTGATTTTTATGCCCACTTTACAAATGAGGAAACTGAGATGAGAGGGATGAACTGCCCTGTCCAGGTTGCATAGCTAGATACAAAGCAGGATTAGAATTAAGTTATTCCTGATTCCAAGTTCAACTTTCCATCCACTGTGCCACCTATCCTCACGGACAAATGCCATTTTAGATTGTGTTATCCCAAAGGACAGAGATGACACATGTAACAGTCCTTTGGGGGATATCATGACACCATTCAAATGCTCATTGATTGTAGACTCCCAATTCACCACACTCCCAAACCAAGAGGATACTTACATCTCTTGTCACACTCTTGAATGTGGCAAGTACGTGTCTGTACAGAGGAGCCTTCGCATCGGTTGTTGAGGCTATCACAAGAACGGCCTCTCTGCTGAATCCCATTGCCACAGGTCACCGAACAGGATGTCCACTCAGACCATGGAGACCAGCCATCATCAGCAGAATCACTGGCTGTAAGAGGAACATAAGGCCATTGAGAACATGAATATAAAATAAAACAAAGCCATTCCTGTTTCAAACCTGATGCCTAGATCTTTCCTCCAGCCCTAAAGAAAGCAGCTGAATCTTATTTCCTTGCTTAACAGCTATGGGAATACGTTAGACCACCATGTGTAAAGCACTGGGGTCCATTAGTGGCTCTCCTTGGCTAGATTTCCCAAGCGTTCCCTTCAGTCTCTCTTGTCAGATTCACTACCACTACCTTTCTCCCCTTAGCTTTTTCGCTGGGTTTAATTTCAACAGTTGAAGATGTTTGGATGAGAATTTCTAGTCCCCTGAATCCCAAGAGTCACAGAGGGCAGCTAGTCTGAGTCACTTCTTGTATTTAGAGGAGCCACAGGCAGTGTGTCCCATAGATCATCTTGAAAGTAGCTTGGCTGCTATTGACTCTTATTCCAACTAGGTCATGAGGTTAATCAAATGTGTTGATCCTTCCACCTCTGGCTTTGTGGGCTGTTCCTCCATAAGCTTTCACAAGAGGAAAATGTTTGTTTTCCATTTGTACAGGCACCATGGCTACAATCAAAGCTAGCTGTCCTGAGCCTTAGACATAGAGAACTTGTTTTCATTTTTCTGTCTTATCAGTTGGAAGTTACTCTTGGCAATCCTTAATTCAGGTTTGGAGCTCAGTCTGTTCTCTTTAAACCAAGAGCTAATGTAAGCAGTGAGGAAAAAAAAAAAGGAAAAACCACCCAAATATACAAATAACCACTTTCATTCCAGTATTGTTAAAAAAGAATCCTAAGATGTGACTGATGATTCAGAGTTGGGGCCAGGAACTTTTTTTTGAGTAAAGAATAAATGTTTTCCTATTTATTTTTCTCTTCTTGGGTAAAATGCAAAAAGAGTGACAAATCATTTGCATGATTTGTATCGATTCCATTCAACGATGACCTTGAAAAGTAATTCATTTGTACTAGCAATAAAACCCAAATGTCAGGGACAGGAGTTCCAACTTGTATGTTTGTTTGGGTTTTTTTTTTGAGTGACATGAATGCCTAGCTGCCATTTATTCAGACAGATTTTCCACCTCTGCCATTCTCAGGATTTCCAGGTTGTGATGGGTAATATATTTAAGTCAGGAAGCTAGGTGGTGTAATAGAGTGCTGGACCTAGAGTCAGGAAGAGCTGAGTTAGAATCATGTTGCAGGCACTTTATGACTTTAGGACTCTAGGCAAGTCACTTAAACTCACTGACCCTGTTTGCTCATAAAATGGCACTAATAATAGCACCAACTTCACAGGTTGTAAGGATCAAGTAAGATAATATATGTAAAGCACTTTGTACACCTTAATGTGCTATATGAAAGTATATATACAAAGTGCTTTGTGTAGCTAAAAGTATTAGACAAATTAGTTATAATTATTATTATTCAAATGCAAGTAGTTTCAATTCTAGTACCATCACTACAGAGCCATCACTTCTTTTAGAGCCCATCTCCCTGACCCAGTGGCATTGAGGGCAAGCTAACTCAGAAGAGGCTCTGATTACAATTGATAATGTTCTCTTACTCATCCCCATTTCCTAAGTTTAGACAACTGCAATCAATAGCCTGCCTGATCACTGCTGTGTGGACAGCGGCTCCAATTTCTGACTTAGCTGTGATTAAGTTGGGTTGTTTTTTTTTTTTTTGCATCACAATGAAAGCAATTTGTCAGCTAATCAGCTATGGCATCCTGAAATGGAGCCCTGGACAGAAAAACAAGGTGCATGTGTATGATTGAAAAGTGGACTGCACTGCTGCATTCTGGTGTCTAGTATGCATGTGGGGCTGGTTTAGTCACTGCAGAAGAGTTATGCCATTTAAGAACTCACGCCAGCAACGTGGGCAGCACTCTCCATCAGGAATTGTGGCATTGGAACAGGGCATGAGAGGGCAAGACACTTTTTTGCACATGGTCACTGAGTTCTGCAAAGAGAGAGAGAAAAGCATTACTAAGTATATTTCAACCAGAAATTCACAAGCTGAGATATTTAGAATTCTGAGCTGAATTTGGTTAGGGCTGCAAACTCCTGACTGGACTGGATGCCAGAGAGAAGTTAGCTCCTTGCTAGATCTGCAGCTGCCACAATGGTAAAGGAGTCTTAGTGAGCTGTCACTCAGCCCTCTAGACTTTGCGTTTAATTGCTTGCAAGCCAACGGTGGAAGTGTTATGGCATGCACAAGTTATCCAAGGGGAACCACCAAACACCATGAATCATATTCTACTGTTGTGTTGCAAGCAGAGCTTAGTGAAAGCTTTTTAAGAAAATAAAGGATCTATAAGCAACTTTTTTTTAATCATCTGTAGATCTGACTCAGAATTGATTAGACAGGAAGAGAATGAGAATTCAGTGGATTTGAGTCCCAAATTCAGGGATCACAGAGTTGTACTTTAAGAAAAGAACTTTGATCCCTGAGTCAGAAAACCCTAAACATTCACCCATCACATGCCTGAAATTGGCCTAAAGTGAAACACACACTCTGGGAAGTGCGTTTCAGCTAGTCAGGTAAACAGCTCTACCCTGATAGAATGCCAGCTGGAGTGATTTGAGCAACAATCAGTGCTCTATTAAAAGAACCACAGTGTCATACCTGAATACAAATCAGGACTTTAAAAAAAAAGAGAGAGAGGAATGTTCTAACAGGGTTCCTTTTACTTGACATTCAACACTTAGCCTTTGATTTCTAAACTAAAGTGGCCAAATTATCCAGCTGTCTCAGTAGATTTGTACTCTCAAATACTCAGCCTAAGGTATAATTAAGAGAGGTTTTTCAAAGTGTCTAAAGAAAATGTGTATGGATGCCATAATTAAATTTTTAAGCCACTTTGGGGATCAGGATTTCAGCCTGACAAATATGCCACTAGTTATCTGGAAATTGCTGAAGTCTCTTTACCTGGCAGTGGCATTCGGTGCAGCTATCAATAGTCCACATATCATCGTTATTATATTGAAATCCATTGTAAGTGCACCCAGGGTAGGACCAAGCTTTCTTCACTACATTTGACAGTAGTTCATTTTCTTCAGTCTAAGAGGGATTGAAAAACAAACAATTATTAGTATCTAGCTATATTTTCAACAATTCTGATCCATCAGGGGGCTCATGGAAATATCTCCTTCAGAATAATTACTGTCACTTACCACCTTGCGGACACTGTCTTGCAATGTGGTCACTATGGTCCGAAGTCCCTTAAGCTCCAAGAACATGTTGGCCAGTTCATCACAGGAGAAGCCACAGATTGCCTGCAGGTCCTTGGTCTTGTGGCCAATGTAGTTAGTTCGAATGGCAGGGCTGGAACCATTTACTGGGTTGTCAAGTGTGATAATTTGATTGGTGGCTACCAAGAAACGGAGGAAAGGCAAGAGGTTATAGGGCATCCCCAAATAGCCATGCATGCCTGTCCCTAGAGTTCCAACTTCTCAAGTTACCATATTGTGAGGGTGAATGTTGCCTATGGGTCATTTTCATATGTTTCCAAGATGTAAAAGAGGAATGTTTATGCACAACTCCCATTGCAAACATGTCTCACCTGTTCTAAGTGATCTTTGTTGTTGCTATTTTTATTTTTAACTTTTTGCCCTCTTCCCTTCCTGACTCCCAATGAAAAAGGTTGCAAACTTACAGCTTGAACAGCCTTTGTTCCTTAGTATATCCTCTGGTGTGGTTCCGAAGACAAACCTCACATTTTGTAGCACCCCCTGGTGGCAGAGGCAGAATGAAAATTACTCAGTGCAAGCAAGAAATGTTCACTCATTGTCACCCCAAAAGTTCAAATTTACAAAGAAGTGTTGTAAATTAAATAATCTTATAGACAAAATCATTATTTTCAATATTAACATGCTTGACAAATTGTCAACATAAATCTCAGCATCTCAACATTGCCCTCTGCCAACATTTCAACAGCTGCTGGATCTTTAGTATCTTTTGGAGAATTCAGCCCATTTAGGCATTCAGGAATTAAAATCTGATGGTGAATATTGGAGATGCTATGGAGCAAGGCAGGTAATGGTGCAGGCCAGAGTGTCAAAAGGTTGAGCGTTAGAACAGTGGAGGAAGAAACCAGGTAAAACCACTCCTTCTAACTCAACACTGTACCTGAGCTTGAGAGTTGCTTTATTATTGAGGGGGTAGGGTGGGGTGGGGTGGGGAATGGACTAAGTTCTTTTTGTTGTTACAAATGTCTCACTTTAAAAAGCATTTAGGACCTATTTGTAACAGGCCTTTTAGGATCTCAGTGGGGAGAAAAGTGATTCAAGAGACTGGGCAGACAAGATAGATAACTGCATAAGAATAGAATTTTTAAAAATCATTCCCCAGCCAGCAATTTGGAGTCATGTCTCTTTTACCAACTATAACCTACAGGTGGTCTCAACAATTCCCTTGGCAGTATCAGACAGCTGGAAAATTCTCTTTAGATTAGGAAAAGAAATCTCACCTGAAAGTTATCGTTGACATCTCCCTTAGCCACACGGAGTCTGGCACTGCTGGCCAGGTCCCTGGTGAAGATGCTTTCAATGGGGGCATCTAATTCAGCATTCTCCATCTTTTCACAGCCTACATACAACTGGGCCCGGTCCTCCTGAACAAACAGGATGATACTCTTCCATTGGCCTGTGGCCAAGAGAGCTTCCTCCACTGATACCACTTGCTGCTTCCCCTGCACTGACATACTCAGGTCCAGAGTGCCTGCTTTGCCATTGGAAACTAGACTGAAGATATGGCCAGAGTGATCCTTGTACTCCACAGTCATCAGGGTGCCCCTGGTCTTTTTCATCTGCCTCAGGGAGGCCAGGAAGATAAAGCCCTTTTCTGCTCTGATTGCATCCACCAGGTCTTGGAACTTGTCGTCTGGCATGGCAGGGATCCGATTGGCATCCTCGATTCGGTAAGCAGGGCTGGAGGGATCAGGACCTTTCACCAGACGCCGCCCAGTGCCCTTGTTGGCAGCACCAGGGAGATCAAAGAGGTCGAACACACTGTTGTCACTCCCAGACTCTATGGGACAGGAGCAGAAGATGCAGTGAGTGGTAAGTAGGGTGTGCTAGACTTATGAGTGCCAGGCTCTCAGTGGCCCTGCTGAAGGAGTAGCCTTAGTGAATTAAACAGTAAAAGGCACAGGATGAAATCCTGGCAGAAGAGTACACAAGCATCCCAGAATATCAGGGCTCCCACTCAGGAGAAAACACTCAACACTCAACCTTGAGAAAGCTTGAGTACACCTCTGCTGTGTTTAATGTTTAATCTGGATATCCAATATTCAGAGTTCTCATTCTTGCCTCCCAACACCTGCATTTTTTTCTTTTCAATCATTTTTTCCAGGCAGACCTAGGGTACCTAGGAGCTACAAGAGCATTGCCTAAACTGATCTAGAATTGGATCCCTCCCAATTCCACCCTCTTCCCCTCCCCCTGCCGGTTGTGGCAAAGGCTCACCTGAGATCCTGTTGGTGCCACACACTTCCAGCAGTAGTAGGAGGACGAGCCCCCAGGCCAGCCCCATGATGGAGCTGTTTGTGTCTAGTACCCAAAGCCTGTAGCAGAGAGAGCACAATGTCGGACAGCGAAGCTCTGAAGACCTCCCAGAGGGAAGCGGACATAAGAGAAGGGGAAATAGCTAAGGTCCCTGGTGTGGGGGTTGGGGTTGTGAGGTATACAGACTTCCCTGTGCTTCCAAAGCTTGCTTGAGCGAGAAGCTCTAGACGGTCCAATCCAGAAGAAACTTTATGGAGTGGGAAAGAGGTGCTCAGAGGGTTGTAGGGGAAACACTTAAACCCTGGGAACTTTTTCTGGAAAAACTTGGGGACAATGGATCCCTGAGATAGCAAAACACAGAGAGAGGGAGACATCACTCTGAGAGGGAAGCTGGAGCCTTTTCTTGAATGTCAAACGACTGAAGAGACCCCACTTTTGAGTATGTTTTGGAGGTCAAAGAAATATTGAGACTTCCTTGTGGAGCTGGGGTTCTGAGTCCCATTGTCTCCTGAGGTTATCCTTGAATTTCTCAGAGGTGTATGGGACGCATTCCCAGGCACCCGAGGAAGAAAGACGATGGTGAATGGGGGAATGAACTGAATGATCTTGGGGGCACTTTCTGATGAATGGGATGAGTTCTTAAAGTTCCTCCCCCCTCCCCCCAAGTGGTGGGTGGGAGCGTACTTTTGAAATGATAAAATTTGGTGAGAAGTCCTCAAAAGGAACAGAGCTGGGTGCCCGGGGTCCCAATAGCGGTGGAAGGCGGCTGTGATCTTACCTGTGTGGATTAAGGAACTCGGCTTCTAGCGATCCTCCGCTACGGGGATGGGGCTAGGGTAGCGCACAGTCCTTTGGTTATCTTCCAAGCGCAGCTGGTGCGCCCAAGTCCTGGGAGGCAAGAGCCGGTATAGGCTGGAGGAGATCCTTGAGCAGTCCAAAGGAAGCACCGGGAGGCAGAAGGGCTGAGTCTGCCCCGTGAGACCCGCTGCGGAGATGAGGGGGTCGGGACAGGGAGAGCTTCTCAGGGTTCCTTTCAGCTATTTAGCTTCCCTGGTCCGGTGCAGTGGCTGAAGAAGCGGCAGAGCTGTGCTCCTTTAAAGGGTCGCGCACATTCCTGGGGACTCCCGCTAGCCAATCGGAGGCGGCCGGGAAGGAAGCGGGCGGGGGGAGAGTCTGACTGGGTTGGCCCCCACCCCCCCCCCCCCCCCCCCCCCCCCCCCCCCCCCCCCCCCACCCCCCCTTCTTCCCTCTCTTCTCCTCCCGGGGTTCCCGCGCCGGGAGCGGGCCGGCTCGCAACTTTCCAGCTAGAAAGTGAAGCCCTCGGTGTCTGAGGAGGAGGAAACAACACTAACTTCTCTGGAGAGTACATAACTCGTCTACTCTGTGTTCTCTGTTCCCCTTGGCTCACACTTAATTACATATGGAATCTCCAATTCAAATCGATTCAGTTCAACAAACACTTAATAAGCACCTACAGTGTATAGAACATGCATTATAACTTTCCTCCTATGCGCAGGGGATCGAGGACTGGATCTCCCTTGTTTGACACCCTGACAAAGTCTCACTAGGTGCTGCTGGCTTTGTAACTGAACACTGAAGTCTATAAGGGATTGGAGTTAAGGTATCATAAATTTAGAACTGGAAGGAACCTTGGAAATCGTTGAGTCCAAACTCTTCGAACCCTTGCCCCTCAGATAAAGAAACTCAGATATAAAGAGGAGAGGTCGCTTGTCCAGGGTCACAGAGGTAGTAAGTGTCAGGGTCAAAATTTGAACCCAGGCTTTTCGATTCAAAACCAGTACCCTTTACTCCTCACCACACTGCTTTCGGGGTAAGGGAGGGAATGGGGGGGGGGGGTTGGGATGGGGAGGAGAAGGCCACAAGGACACTTTGAGACCATCGCAGTAGGTAGCTTGGACCAGTTGGCAAAGGACGGATAACGGGACTTTCTGGGACACTCGTTCTTAGCATTCAATGTGGGATCTCCCTGCATGGTGATTCAGCCTGGCTGCTCCCCTCTCTTCCCAGCACCTACACGTCTCATTTGCAGTTAAAGGTGTTTAGTGGCGCGCCACGTTGAGGATCTTCCCCTGGGGTGGAACCTGAGCCTTGACTCCCTGACCTTTTCTCCCCATTTCCCGGCTAATGTGGGGAGCCGTTCCACTCCCTTCTCCTCTAAAGCTGGGCTGCTGCGGACTTGACTTTGAGTCCCCCCCACCCCCCAATAGCTTGAGACAGCACTTCAATCAGTTTCCACTTGGGGGCGGTAAGTGCACTCTTTTTCGGGAACCACGGGAGGACTTTTTCTAGCCAGGAATCCTGAACCAAACTTTCACTTCTTTCCTGATCCCCCCCCCCCCCCCCCCCCCCCTTCCCCCGCCTCTGGAAACCAAAATTAAGTTGAATCTTGGAAAAACAGTTTCTTTTGCCTACTCGTGCTTTTAAAACGTGACTCCTGGGTGTTTAAATTGCAGAGCCACCTGGTTTCGGGAGTTAAGCCCAGACACACCAAGTGATAGATTAATTTTTTTCTGCCTGCTCTTACTAGTTCCTTTCATTCTTGGGCTCCCGTAAACGGAGGTGCGTTGTGGCATTTTTGTGGGACCACAAACGGGCGTTAGCATTGTTGTTGCCTCATGTCTCTATCGGATGGAGAATGGTGTCCAAGAAACTGTCCCAAGCCAGCATGACTCCAGTGGTTTGGAATCCCATTCATCTCCTTTGGCTGGGACGTCAGCAGCAGCAGCAGCAGCAGCAACGGGGGCAGGAGTCACTCCTTTGCTGCCTCTCCCTTCTCCGGGCTGACATTGGGCCCCGGAGCGCATACGTTTACTGTTCTGGTTCCAACACACACAGACACAGGTAAACCAGTCTTCACCAAATAAGGATTTAAAAAACAGGGCAGTACCAATCCCTGATCCTCCCGTCTCTGCCGCCTCCTCACTGACACCAGGTCAAATTAGTAACTGCTGGAAGCATTCATTTTTTACATTAATCACAGGGCAGATTTCACTTTCCTGAGTGGGAGGGTTCTGAAGCAAGCTGGACTGATCGCTCTCCAGTTACACAATTTGGAGATCAAACCCCAATCCAAGAGACAATAGTTTTGTGCCTCGATAACACCTTTGTGTGGTTCCCTGAATCATTAACTAAATTTGCTGGACGGATGGGTTTCAGATGTTCAGAAGCTAAAATACCAGTTTCTGGAAGGGTTAGGATCCCCTTAATGGCAATTGAATAAGGATTCACCTGAATAGGTCCGAGACTTTTGTAGCCACCTGCAAGGCATGAATCTACACTGACATGGAACTTCATTTCTTTCACATCAGCTTTAGGAAATTAATTACCCAGACTACTCAGTCAACTTTTTGTGACTGGTCCCTAATGTCTTATGACATTTGATTTTGAGGAAAGATGCTTTTAAAATTGTAGGGATGGTTAGCTGGTGACTTACTCCTGACCCATAGCATCTTCCAATGGTAAATCTATGGCATTGGAGGAGGGCATTGCTAGTATCCTCCTGCTGTCAATCAAAAGCTTTGTCACTCTTGCCTTAAGAAATTGGCTTGGGGATGGGGGATTGGCAATCCTCAAATTAAAAAATTTCTCAAGAGATTATATATGTGTGTATGTATGTATGTATGTATATGTGTCTATCTATATACATATGTCGATATAACTCCTAGAGAATATTATACACACACAACACATACATATAAATATATATTCTGGAGAGTATTATATTACATATATGTATCATGGAGTATATAAATATATACTATCCTATAGACTATCCATACACATATATCATATATTAGTATGTTAATATAGTACAATTTTTGTCAAGGTATTTTTATAACTCCCTAAGTGAATTCCTGTTATATTATTGATATTGACATTGAACTTCTAATTCCAATTTATATAAAAGGTCCCTTGGAAGAATTATTTCATGTCCTATTTTTCAAAATACAAACTTAAGGATGGCTGAATAAGACTATATACTATCTATCTATAGATCCTTACTCTGTCTTAGGATTTTACTAGGATACTTAAATATCACATTTAGATAGAGAGATAGATAACAGTTATATTTAACTAATGACTTAAAGATGTCATGTGACTTTTCTTAGCTCTCAGTGTCCATAGCAAAATCTAGATAATGATTTATACCCTCTACATGTTTTGTAAAGAATGAGTGTTGTGTAGTTGAAGATTCCAAAAGGGAATGAATATCAACCTCACCCCTTTCCCTTACTACCTATAGGATTTAAGGCAAAACACCTAACCTTTCTAGGTCTCTGTAAAATGAGGAGGTTGGATGAGATCATCTTAGTTTTATTATTTCAAGCACCAAACATCTCATCAATAGTTAATGATTTTTTTATTCCATTGAAAAGTCAGAAGGTTGTATACTGATGCCAGGAGCTCACTGTATCAGCAATGCCATATTCACAATGCCTATAGAGATTACAAATAT
>NW_027186492.1:1713612-1751128 GCF_028583685.1 Petaurus breviceps papuanus | reverse complement strand
CAAGTCCAACGGGGCATGGAAGATCTTTAAATCCCATAACCCTTACACTCACCCAAATTCTTATTTGCCAAAGGACATTAAGTATTTCCCAGAAACCCCATATATATTTTTGGGCAATCCTCGGGGAAACAGTAGTGAAAAAAGAAGTGAGAATCTGGTGTATGTTGTTACTCTTGGGAGACAATTCACTGTATCCACTTTGAGGTTTTGGTCTGTCAGATGAGTGAATTGAAATGAACATGGACAAAGGGCCATTCCAGCAAAGGAAGGATCAGGCTTTTTTTCTGGCTGTCATGGCCTTGAGTATTACTTAGCATAACCCACAACTAACAGAATTACAAAGTAAATGACATTTTCATCATGAAGTTTCTTTTTTTAAGTTTCCCTAATTGGAGGTGGAGTTGACATAAGAACTCTCCTGCCAGTAAAGAAGGGGAAAAAAAAGAACTGTCAGTAAAAGTTAGTTTTAAATTTGCATGTGAGTTAGGATGGCAAGATACTGAAGCTAAAAAAAATATATTTTAATTCCCCAAATGCCCAAACATTCTGAGGTTTTGTTAAGGATTTTTTAAATGCTTGAAATTTTCACTCTGCAAAAATTCTTAGAAGTGATCATCAACCAAAATTTTTGTGTGCTATAATTATTCAAAAACCACAGCCTCTAAGAAACAGCAGTCTAGTGAATTCATTCCTCTGTTGACTATCACTACTTTTTTCTTCCTGGTTAATGGTTCAGCCCAACCAACTCAGACTGAGAGCCAGGTTTTTCTCTGTCTTACTCATTCTTCAAGGCCCAATTCAAGTTGGTCAGTGAATAAGAATTGATTAAAGCATCTACCACTATATGCTGCTTTTCTCATTACTTCAGACTGACACTGATCTCCCTTCTCTCAGACATTTTCATTCCCCTGGAGTCTGTGCCACACATGAAGCTGCTGGCTTCCAGTTGCCCTCTGTTGAATCAAGTTTGAATTTGCAATTCACTCCCTGTATAGGACCTTGGAAAAGTCACTTAAATCTTTCCAAGCTTGTTTTTATATCTGTAAAATAAGAAGAGTAATACCTGCGCTTCACAGCATAATAAAGTGACAAGAGAGCTAAACTTTAAGTCACTTGGCCTGTGTGTGAATCCTAGCTCTGTTGGGATTTATACTAGGGGAACTTGAATATCCATTTGGTTGATCTCTATGGGCAACTAGGTGGCACAGGAGATAAGAGTACTGGGTCTGGAGTCAGTAGGACTCATCTTCCTGAGTTAAAATCTGACCCCAGACAATTAGCTGTGTGACCCTGGGCAGGTCACTTAACCCTGTTTGCCTCAGCTTCCTCATCTGTAAAATGAACTGGAGAAGAAAATGGAAAACCACTCCAGTATCTTTTCCAAGAAAACCCCAAATTGGGTTGCAAAGAGTTAGACACGACTGAAGAAAAGCAGAACAACAGAACATGATACTGGGAATGGACTCCTGAAAAAAGTTGGATTTTAGTTGAGTCTTCAGGGAAACCAGGGAAGATAGCAAAGGGAAGTAAAAGGGAGAGCATTCCAGTCAGGAGGGACAACCAGGGCAAATGCATAAGATCTGGAGGTAGAATGTCATGTGTGAGAAACAGCAAACAGGTCAGTGTAGCTGGATTACAGAGTGTGTGAAAAGGGATAAAGTCTAAGAAGCGTGGGAAGCTTTCTAGGTCATGGCTCCTTGTAAAAGAAAGGGTTTGGACCAATGGTCCAAGGCCACCCTCCCTCCTTTCTCCAGGGGTTCACCATTTTCCCCTCCTCTCCAATTCCTGACTTCATACTAGACATACACTTAGATGTTCCCTCAAAGTCCTAACCTTCCAGTTTCATGGCCTTCTTAAATCTCATGACCTGCTCCTCCCGAGCTTTACTTGAGTCATACATACATAGAGATGAAACATATCCTTCATTGAGATCTCTAATCCTTCTCCCTACTTTCTTAGGCCATTATCCCTATTTTCCTTCCACTTTCCCCCCTCTTCAGACTCAAACCAGCAGTTGTGTTTTATTGTTTGTTTGTTTTGAATGCAATTGGGGTTAAGTGACTTATCCAGGATCCCACAGCTAGTGTCTGAGGCTGTATTTGAATTCAGGTCCTCTTGCATCACCTAGTTGCCCCTCTGTTAGCCATTTCAACTCTACACTGTCTTTTGCTCCTACATCCATTCTCCTTTTATCCTATAGCTACTTTCCCTTGCCAAACCTTAGCCCTGGATTATTTCTACCATTCACCTTTTCCACCCCTATTCATGAGTAGCTGAATGCAGTTAGAGGAAGTCTCAACTCTGTTGACTGGTGCATTACCAATTCATATTATTCAACCTCAACTGAGCCATCACTGCAGTATGGCAGTCTTTTTATCCCTCTCAATTTGGTTCCCAATTTCACTCCTCATAGAAGCTATTCAAAACCTTCTCTTTCCAGTAGAGCTTCCCACACTTCCCTTCCCCCCTTTTCCTCATTTGAAAATTTTGCCTTTTACTTTCCTGAGAAAATTGAGACCCTTTAACATGAGCTCTTTCTCCCATCTTCTTCAACTCAATACCCCTTGATATTATTTCCCACTTCCTTCCTTTCTTCTAGTCTCTGTTAGAGGAGGCCTTTCTCCCTACCAAAGTCAATCCCTCAATATGTACCCTTGATCTTCTCCCCTCATCTTTTCCAGCAAATTGAATCCTCAAATATCCAATTTTCTCTTGAATCTCCAACCTCTTGCTTTCTACTATTTTCTCTATTTCCTTCGAGCATTCCCAAGTCTTCCTCCATCCTTAAGACTAGACCTTTCTGGTCCCTCAATCTATTGTTTTATATGTGTCCTTTTCTCAGCCAAATTGTTGGAATAAGATATCTACACTTTCTCCCTCCAATTCCTCACCTCTTATTCAGTCTTTACCCTATATAATTTAGCTTTGAACTCTTCGTACCACTGAAGTCACTCCATCAAAAATTACCATTGATTTCTTAATTACCAAATCTTCTGGTCTTCCTCAGTGCTCCTCCTTCTTGGCCCATCTGGCCATTTTGCACTGTTGACCAACTCCTTATCCCAGATATTCTCTCTTCTCTGGGTTTTCATTATGCTACAATCTGGTTAAATTTGGCTTTTGCCAATCTGGCCACTCTTTCTCAGACTCTTTCTGGTTTGTCATACATGTCACACTCCCTAAACGTTTCTTCAAAGTTCTATGCTAGGCCTTTTTGCTTTCTTTCTCCATACTTTTTCTTTAAGTGCATCTTCTCCCCAGGGTTCAATTGTCACCTTCATGTAGATAACTTTTAGAGATATCTATCTATCTAAATAAATATTTTTCTATCTCTCTACATATGTTGATATCACTGTCTCTCTGTCTCTGTCTCTCTCCAACTCCAGTCTTTCTCCTCAGCTTTAGTCCTGTTTCATCAATTATCTGTTGGACATTTCAAAACTGAATGTTCCTGAGACAACTCAAATTCATCATGTCCAAAACCGAACTTATTATTTTTCTCTCCAACCCTGTTCCCCCCTTCCAAACTTATCTATTTTTTGTTAAAGGCACTGCCATCTTTCCAACCTTTCAGGCTATTAACCTCTGCATTATCCTCAACTCCTCCCTCTCCATTACTTTGTGTGTCAAATTAATTTCCAGATCTTTTCATTTCTACCTTCAAATCACCTATCTTGCGCCTTCTCTCTGCTTACAGTTACTATCCTACTTTGATCTCTCCTCACCTACATTATTGCAATAGCGCCCACCTCAAGTCCCTCACCACTCTGGAGTACCCTTATTGTAGCTGCCAAAGTAATTTTCCTTTAGCACAGATCCAATCATATGACTTCTCTACTTAATCAGCCAGTGTCTTCCTACTGCTTTGAGGATAAAATATAAACTCTGATATTAAACTTTATCAACTGGTATTTGGCCATACTCAACCTCATATAACAACAACAATAGTAACAGCTAACATTTATATAGCTCTTTCTATGTGTCAAGCACAGTAGTAAGCACGTTACAATTATTACCTCATTTGATCCTTACAACCATCCTAGGAGGTAGGTGTTATTATTATTCCCATTTTATAGAGGGAGAAACTGAGGCAAATGAGGCTAAGTGACATGTCCAGGGTCACACAGCTAGTAAGTATCTGACTTCAAATTCAAACTGAGGTCTTGCTGAGTCCAGGCCTAGCACTATACACCGCACCACCCAGCTGCTTCATAAGAGAGGAGGGTAAAGAAAGGCAGAAGACAGTCTGCGTTCTCAAGGCGCTCATAGTCTAATGGGAGAGACAACATGCAAACAACTATTTATAAATAAGCTACAGACAGGAAAAATTGTAGATAGTGAACAGAAGAAATGCACCAGCATTGAGGGAGATTGGGAAAGACTTTCTGAAGACGATGGGGTTCTAGCAGGTACTTGAAGCCATCTGATGCAGGGGATAGAATGTTGGGCCTAAAGTCAGAAAGACTCATCTTCCTGAGTTCAAATCTGGTTTCTCAAACTTATTATCTGTGTGACCCTGGGCAAGTTGCTTAACCCTGTTTGCCTCAGTTTCCTCATCGGTAAAATGAGCCAGAGAAGGAAATGGCAAACCCCTCCAATATCTTTGCCAAGAAAAGCCCAAATGGGGTCCTAATTGGAAATGACTGAACAATAGCAACAATTTAAAGGAATCTAGGAAAGCCAGAAGGCTTTGAGGATAGGAGAGAGAATTCCAGGCTGGAGGACAGACAGAAACAAATGCCCAAGGTTGAGAAATGGTACATCTTGTTTGAGGAAGGGCAAGGAAGCCTGCCTCATAAGATCACAGGTTATGTATTTATGTATGTGTATGGGTCAAGGTGGGGTCAGTTTAAATTTAAAATACAGAAGAAGAATTTTATATATAATATAAAGCATTATATATAATGGGGATAAGCTAGAAGCTTTCCCAACAAAATCAGGAGTGAAACAAGGATGCCCACTATTATTCAATATTATACTTGAAATTTTAGCTTTAGCAATAAGAGAAGAAAAAGAAATGGAAGGAATTAGACTAGGCAATGGTATGATGTTAGGAATCCTAGAGAAACAACTAAAAAGCTACATGAAACAATTAACTTTAGCAAAGTTGCAGGTTATAAAATAAACCCACATAAATCATCAACATTTCTATATATTGCCAAGAAAGCCCAGCAGCAAGAGATAGAGAAGTTCCATTTAAAATAACTGTAGAGAATATAAAATATTTGGCAGTCTACCGAGACAAACCCAGGCACTATATGAATACAATTACAAAATGCTTTTCATACAAAACCAGTCAGATCTAAACAACTGGAAAAATATCAGTTGTTCATGGGTAGGCCAAGCTAATATAATAAAATGACAATTCTACCTAAAAGAATTTATTTATTCAGTGCCATGCCAATCAAACTACCAAAAAGTTATTTTGTAGAGCTAGAAAAATAATAACAAAAATTATTGAAAGAACAAAAAGCCAAGAATATCAAGGAAATTAATAGAAAAAAAATGCAAAGGAAGGTAGCCTAGCCATGCCAGATCTAAAATTATATTATAAAGTAGCAATCATCAAAATTATTTGGTACTGGCTAAGAAATAGAGTGTTGGATTAGTGGAATAGTTAGGTACACAAGACATAATAGTCAACGACCATAGTAATCTACTTTTTGATAAACTCAAAGATTCCAGCTTCTGGGATAAGAACTCATTATTTGACAAAAACTCCTGGGAAAACTGGGAAATAGTATGGCAGAAACAAGGCATAGATGAACATCTCACACCCTATACCAAGATAAGGTTGAAATGGGTATATGATTTTAGACATAAAGGGTGATATCATAAGCAAATTAGAAGAGCAAGGAATAATTGACCTGTCAGATCTGTGGAAAAGGGAAGAATTTATGACCAAACAAGAGATACAGAACATTATGAAATGTAGAACAGATAATTTTGATTATATTCACTCAAAAAGTTTTTTGCACAAACAAAACCAATGCAACCAAATTAGAAGGAAAGTAGAAAGCTGGGAAACAATTTTTATAGCCAATGTTTCTCAAATATGTAAAGAACTAAATCAAATTTACAAGAATACAAGTCATTCCCCAATTGACAAATGATCAAAGGATATGAACAGGCAGTTTTCAGAAGAAATTAAAGCTATTTATAGTCATATGAAAAAATGCTCTAGAGTCTCTCCCAGGACTCTGCCATGTTGGGGCTGTTGAGCCACGCTGCCGCAGCCTCGGCCTCGGGTGCCCTTCGGGGCCTTGGCGCCTCGTCGCCGTTGCCCCAGACCCAGACCTTGTTGCGGGCGGCCCCAGCCACGCTCCAGCAGGCCCGGGACTATGCGGCCTTGACGTCCCCCGCCCCCAAGAGCGGGGTGGCCAGTGGGTGCATCGTGGCGGTCATCGGGGCCGTGGTGGACGTGCAGTTCGATGAGGGGCTCCCTCCCATTCCTCAATGCCCTCAAAGTGCAGGACAGGGAAACCAGGCTGGTTCTGGAGGTGGCCCAACATCTGGGTTGAGAGCACAGTCTGGACAATTGCTATGGATGGTACTGAAGGCTTGGTGAGAGGGCAGAAGGTCCTAGATTCTGGTGCCCCAATCAAAATCCCTGTGGGACCTGAGACTGTAGGAAGAATCATGAATGTGATTGGAGAGCCTATCGATGAAAGGGGTCCAATCAAAACAAGTTTGCTGCAATTCATGCTGAGGTTCCTGAATTCATAGAGATGAGTGTAGAGCAAGAAATCCTGGTTACTGGCATCAAAGTTGTGGATCTTTTGGCCCCATATGCCAAGGGTGGCAAAATTGGTCTGTTTGGTGGTGCTGGTGTGGGAAAGACTGTATTGATTATGGAACTAATCAACAATGTTGCCAAGGCCCATGGTGGTTATTCTGTGTTTGCTGGAGTTGGTGAAAGGACCTGAGAAGGCAATGACTTGTACCATGAGATGATTGAGTCTGGTGTCATCAATCTGAAGGATGCCACTTCCAAGGTAGCGTTGGTATATGGCCAGATGAATGAACCACCTGGTGCTCGGGCTCGGGTAGCCTTGACTGGCCTCACTGTGGCTGAATACTTCAGAGACCAAGAGGGTCAAGATGTACTGCTTTTCATTGATAACATCTGCCGATTCACTCAGGCTGGCTTAGAGGTGTCTGCTTTACTAGGCAGAATCCCCTCTACTGTCAGTTACCAGCCCACTTTGGCCACTGATATGGGCACCATGCAGGAAAGAATTACCATAACCAAGAAGGGTTCCATCACCTCTGTGCAAGCCATCTATGTGCCTGCTGATGACTTGACTGACCCAGCTCCTGCCACCACCTTTGCCCATTTGGATGCTACCACTGTGCTGTCCCGGGCCATTGCTGAGCTGGGCATTTACCCTGCAGTGGATCCTCTGGACTCCACTTCTCAGATCATGGACCCCAACATTGTTGGCAATGAGCACTATGATGTTGCCTGAGGTGTGCAAAAGATTCTGCAGGACTATAAGTCCCTTCAGGACATCATTGCTATCCTTGGTATGGATGAGTTGTCTGAAGAAGATAAGTTGACAGTGTCTCGGGCCAGGAAAATCCAGCGTTTCTTGTCACAGCCATTCCAGGTTGCTGAGGTATTCACAGGACATATGGGGAAGTTGGTGCCCCTGAAAGAAACCATTAAGGGATTCCAGCAAATCTTGGCAGGTCAGTATGACCATCTCCCTGAGCAGGCCTTCTATATGGTTGGACCCATTGAAGAAGCCATGACAAAAGCTGAAAAACTGGCTGAAGAGCACTCATGAGGACTCACCTTCATCTTCCACACATCCTTCAATTTCAGTTGTCTGAGCAAACTACACAAGAACTTTGGTTGGGAAACCTGTGTACTGTCTGAAGACTATTTAAACTTTTGAATAAAATGTGTATCTCACAGCCCCCCCTCCCCCCCAAAAAGGGAAAAGAAAAAATGCACTAAATCACTATTGATCAGAGAGATGCAAATTAAAACAACTCTGAGGTACCACCTCATACCTATTAAATTGACTAATATGACGTATTAAATGTTGGAAAAGATGTGTGAAAATTGGGACACTAATGCCTTGTTGGTAGCGTTATGAACTGATCCAACCATTCAGGAGAGCAATTTGGAACTATGCCCAAAGGGCTATAAAACTGTACATAACCTTTGACCCAGCGATACTACTACTAAGTTTGTAATCCCAAAGAGATCAAAGAAAAGGGAAAAGGACACACATATATAAAAATATTTATAGCAGCTCTTTTTGTGGTGTCCAAGAATTGGAAATTGAGGGGATGTCCATCAACTGGGGAATGGCTGAACAAATTGTGTTGTATGAATGTAATTGAATACTATTGTGCTATAAGAAATAATGAGCAGTCATATTTCAGAAAAACCTGGAAAGATTTATACAAACTTAGGATGAGTGAAGTGAGTAGAACCAGGAGAACATTGTACATATTAACAACAACATTGTGCAATGATCAACTATGATAGACTTAGCTCTTCTCAGCAATGCAAGAGCAATTCCAAAAGACTCATGATGGAAAATGTACCCATGTCTAGAGAAAGAACAATGGAGTCTGAATGCAGAGTGAAGCAGACTATCTATCCTCACTTTTTTTTTTTGCTTTTTTCTTTTTCAGGGTTTTTCCCTTTTGTTCTGATTCTTCTTTCAAAACATGACTATGTGTCCAAAGGGCAACCAAACCACACACCCTTTGATCCAGCAATACCACTTCTAACTCTGTGTCCCAAAGAGATCATAAAAAGGGAAAAGGACCTAGAGGTATAAAAATATAGCAGTTCGTTTTGTGGTGGTAAAGAATTAGAAATTGAGGGGATACCCATCAATTAGGGAATGGCTGAACAAGCTCTGGTACATGACTGTAATCGAATACTATTGTGCAATAAGAAATGATGGACAGGAAGATTTCAGAAAAGCATGGAAAGACTTGTATGAACTGATTCAGTGAAATGATCAGAACCAGAAAAATATTGTACACAGTATCAGCAACATTGTGTGATGATCAACTATGAATGACTCAGCTCTTCTCAATTGCACAATGATCCAAGAGAAGTACAAAGGACTCACGAAGGAAAATGCTATTCATATCCTGATAAAGAGATGATGGACTCTGAATGCAGATGAAAGCATATTTTTTCCCTTACTTTATTCTTTCTTGTGTTTTTAAATCTGTTTCTTCTTTCACAACTGTGACTAATATAGAAATAATTTTTATGTGTAGTACATATATAAACTGTATCAAACTGCCTACCATTTTCAGAAGAGGGGAGGGAAGGGAGGGAGAAAATTTTAGAATTCAAAATCTTGTAAAAATATGCAAAATTTTTCATGACATGTAACTGGAAAAAAGATAAAATACTATAAAACATGCCTAATATGGAAATATGTTTAACATGATTGTACATGTGCAACCTAAAAAAAAGTAAGCCAGGGTGATCAGTAGTCAGAGCAAGGAGGGTGAGCATTTGAGGTATTGGGGACAGCCAAAGAACATGCCCAGAACGAAGATATGGGGTGTCTCATTCAGGAGTACGCACTGACCCAACTAGCTTTCCCTGACACATATTAGATACTTATTAAATAAGTCCCTTTTAGCTCTACATTTATAGTCCTATGATAACTCTTCATTTTCTTTTTATGAAGACAACTACAACCACAGCAATGGGAATCAGTATGAGGTAACTACAAAGGGCCCATTTCTTGGCCTCTCCCTGTTCTTTCTCTTCTGATCCACTCTCCTCTCTGTTGTTGCTATTCCCTCTTGAGTCATTCATCCTCTGTAACATCCCTCACTTTGCTGACCTCTTCTGCCCTTTATCTAGGATTATCTTCCCAGAAATGCAGACTCTAAGATCATCCCAAGGCCTAGAGCCTGCTTTTCAGCAGTGTTCCTCAAGTTCTTATGGCCTGTGAATAATGAAATTTCTCTCCCTTGGAAACATTGTGGACTTAGGGGTATGTCCAGGCCGACTGGAGCCGGAGAAGCTGAAGTGTAATCAAATGCACATGTCCTGCATTTTGATTCAAAAATTTTTCAGAAGATACAAAAGCTTAAAAGAGAGGGTCTAGGGACATGGCAATCTGAGAAGGGGAATAGAATGATCTCTGATGGGAAGAAATAGTATGGCTTTTAAAAGTCCCAAATGCTCAGAAAAGAGTGGGAACCCAGGATAAGCTGATATGAAGTGAAAAACTGGGGAGAACTAGCTCCTTAGAACGAGGAAAAAAGAGAAGACTAGAAGGAATAGAAAAGGGGGTGGGTTTGAAGTGAAGGGATTTGAGAGACAAATGGACAGAAGGACAAGTAGAGAAGATACATAGAGATAGAGAGAATAGAAGGAGGAGGAAGAAGAGGAAGAGGAAGAAAAAGAGGAAGAGGAGGAGGAAGAAGAGTAGGAAGAAGAAGAAGTGGAGGAGGAGGGAGAGGAGAAAGAAGGAGAAGGTGTAGAAGCAGGAGAAAGAGGAGAAGGAGAAGAAGGAGGAGGAGGAGAACAAAAAGAAGGAGGAGGAGGAAGAGGAAGAATGAGTGTATTTAGTTTGGACCAGGGGTAGAAGTAAAGAATAAATAGGAATAAAAAGAATAAAAAGACAGAACTGGAGGGGGTGGAGTCAAGATGGCAGAGTAGAAGCAGAACCTCCCCACTGCTCTGGCTTCCACCTTCCCTGATCCATGTAAAAAGGGGACTCTAAACAAACTTTGGAGCTGCAGAACCCACAAAATGACACAGAGAAGCTAACCTCCTGCTGAGGACAGCCTAGCAGGCCAGCAGGAATCAGCCAGAGCAGCGCTCTGGGAGCCGAGCCCAGCACCACGCCGAAACTTTAGCCCCAGGGTGGGTCTGACCACCTGCCAGCAGGAGGGACTCCAGCTGTGGCAGTTTCCAGATTTATCAACACATATATGTGAAGGACAAAGTGAGAGGTCAGTACAGTCTGGACTTTGGGACCCAGTAAGTGGGAGTGTGTGGCTTTTGCCCCCAGAGTGAGAAGCCACTGAGACCCCATAGCCAGCCAACTCCAAGTGGCAGCTTCAGCTCCTGGCCTGCAGAGTGTAGGGGGACCAAGCATCAGTCTGAGGGGTAATCGTTCTTGCTTTAACCTGCTTGAATCTGGATTGCAGTCTAGGGTGGAGGTCCTGGGGTGTGTGTCCAGCTTGCCAGAGCATGTGGAGACCTCAGAGAGGGCACCGAACTAATACCTCTGGCAGCTGAGAAAACTTCAGCTTTTGGGACAAAAGCTCCCCTGTCTGGTGGCAGAGTCCTACCGTGGCAAAAAGCCCAGGGGTCAAGTGACTGAGGGGCAACATGACCATGCAAAGGAAACAAAGCAGGCAGAAGATTCCAACATTAGACTCCTATTTGGGGGACAAAAATGAGCAAAGAATGGAACAGGAGGAAGACAGTGAAGTCAGAACTCCTGCACCAAAAGCTTCAAAGGAAAATACAAGCTGGTTACAGGCCATAGAGGACCTTAAGAAGCAGATAAGAGAAGTAGAGGAAAAATTGGGAAGAGAAATGAGAATGCTACAAGAAAAATTATGAAATGAGAGTCAACAGCCTGACTGAGGAAAATCATACCTTAAAAAATAGACTAACTCAAATGGCAAAAGAGGCTCAAAAAGGCAATGAGGAGAAGATTGCCTTAAAAAGCCGAATTTGCCAGATGGAAAAATCTCAAAAGCTCACTGAGGAGAATCATTCCTTCAGAGTTAGATTGGAGCAAATGGAAGCTAATGACTTTATGAGAAATCAAGATGCTGTTAAACAGATCCAAACAAATGAAAGAATATAAGGCAATGTGAAATACCTCGTGGGAAAAACCACTGACCTGGAAAATAGATCCAGGAGAGATAATTAAAAAATTATTGGACTACCTGAAAGCCATGATCAAAGTAAGAACCTAGAAATCATCCTCCAGGAAGTTCTCAAAGAAAACTGCCCTGATGTTTTAGTACCAGAGGGCAAAATAGAGGTTGAAAGAATCCACCAATCACCTCCTGAAAAAGATCCCAAAAAGAAAACTCTTAGGAATGTTATAGCCAGGTTCCGGAATTCCCAGATTAAGGAGAGAATATTACAAGCAGCCAGGAAGAAACAATTTGAATATTGTGGAAACACAATCAGGATAACCCAGGATCTGGTAGCTTCTACTCTGAGCGATCGAAGGGCTTGGAATATGATATTCCAGAGGTCAAAGGAGCTGGTATTAAAACCAAGAATCACCTACCAAGCAAAACTGAGTATCATGTTTCAGGGGAAAATATGGTCAGTTAGTGGAATAGAGGACTTTCAAGCATTCTTGCTGAAAAAACCAGAGTTGAATAGAAAATTTGACATTCAGATACAAGAAGCAAGAGAAGCATGAGAAGGTAAACAGGGAAAAGAAATCATAAGGAGCTTATCAAAGTTGA
Organism: Petaurus breviceps papuanus; assembly: GCF_028583685.1. NCBI lineage: Eukaryota > Metazoa > Chordata > Mammalia > Diprotodontia > Petauridae > Petaurus > Petaurus breviceps. The sequence goes on along the minus strand of NW_027186492.1, from coordinate 1,738,684 downwards.
ACTATTAACATTCCTACATGGAAAAACAATAATTGTAACTGATGAAACTTTTCTCAGTAGTTGAAGGGAATAGAAATATATATATATATTATATATATATGTCTATATATGAGGGTATATGGGCATATGAATACATATGTGAATGTGTGTATATATGTTTATAGGTATACGTAGATAGAGGGCACAGGACCAATTTAACAGGAAGGGATGATACTTAAAAGGTGAAATTAAGAGGTGAGAAAGGAATATAATGAGAGGAGATGGGGAGAGACAGAATGGGGTAAACTATCTCATGTAGAAGAGGCAAAGGAAAATGGTTACAATGGAGGGGAAGAATAGGAAGGCAAAAGGGAATGGGTCAACCTTATTCCCATTGAATTTGGCTTGAGGAGGGAATGAAATATACACTAAATAGGGTATCTCACCCTCCAGGAGAGTAGGGAGAGAAGGGGATGAGAAGGGGGATGATGGAAGGGACAGCAGTCTGGAGGGGAGGGAAGTTGGAAGCACCCACTTTTGAAAAGGTATGGGATCAAAGTAGAGAATAGAACAAGCGGGGGGTGGGATAGGAGGAAGGGAAACACAGTCAGTCTTTTATAATATATCTACTATGTTAATGTTTTGCATTAGCCACACATGTGCAATCTATACTGAACTGCTTATCTTCCCAGTAAGGGTGGGTGACAAGGGAGGAAGGGAATGAATGTGGAATACAAAGTTTTAAAATCAAATGTTTAAAAATATATAAATACAATTATTAATACTATTTTACATGTAATTGGGAAATAAGATATACAGGCACTGGGGCATAGAGATTCACTGGAAAAGTCAAAAGGGGTATGAGAGAAAATATGGGAGGGAGCAGATTGGAGGAGGGGATATCCTGTGGGACTGCTATTTTGGGGCGGTGGGTAGGGGAAAAATGGGGATAAAATTTGTAACTCAAAATATGGCAGACATGAATGATGCAAATCAGAAGTTAATAAAGTATTTGAAAAATTAAAAAAAAAGAATAAAAAGAGAACTCTAGGTGGAATCTTTGATGAAAACTCACACTACTGAGCCCTTATGTCCGACTCTTCCTTAATCTCTTGGGTTTCAAAGTGAAAGATTTTACTTTGCAGCTGAAAGTTGGATTTGGAAGTCTTAAGATTCCTGGGTATACATTTTTTCTCAGGTTGATCACAAAATCTTTTGTAATTTGAGAGGTCCTACATAGGCTACCTTAATCCATAAAAATATTTTTCTATTCACATGTCAAAGGTGCCTAAAATTTCACCAGTAGAATAATAGAATTTTAGAGCTAGAAGAGACATTAAACATAATTTAAAATTAATTACTTCATTTTACAGATTAATAAACTGAGTCTCAGAGAAATTGCCTACTTGCTTAAAGTCACAGAGCTATTTAGTGTCATAGCTAGGAATGGAGGAGTCTTTTCTGCATGCTATAGATAGCCCTCAGGTCTCTGTTATGACCCCAGACTTATACACTTTCCCCTATGCCATTCTGCCTCCTGAAAATTAATGTCTTTGGGTCTTACAGGCTTTCCCATCATCCTAATTGTTCTAGAGAAGATTGAGAGTTAATGCAGAAGTTTTCAGGAATATAGAAGGAATTAGTGATTCCATCTCCAAAGAGAGTATTTCAAATGATTAGCCAGACGAATGTATTAGTGAAGGAAGTTGTGAAATTTTGTTTTCTGGAAATCTGATTAATCTGGAATAACTTAGGTGTTGTATAAACCAGAGACAGTGGAATGGAGTAAATGACCTTTTGAGGTCTCTTTTTCATCTGTAGAGTTCTATCAATTTACAAAATCATGGAGTTTTCAGTTCTTTTGGGAAGGAGGAAGTTTCTGATGCTGCTGATACATGTCTTTCCTTTAAAGAACAGAATTTATCTTATAGTTTGCTATCCTTCCTGGTATTTCAAAACACCCTTTTATAAATTATGATTTCCCACACTATCCAAGCAATTTTCAAACATTCAGTGTCTGTCAGATGTCTTTTCCAAGGTCTGTGTTCCTTTTCTTCAAGACATTCTGAGTGTCAGTTAAATGTCTAAAATAAACAGATGAAATGAAGATGGCAACAGTTGTCTAGGTATTGATGGAGCCATGCAAATGGATACTAGAGACTGAGTAAAACAGTGAAGTTGGCACATTGTTTGAGTCTGGATTAAAAAACACCAAAATGACAATGTGGAATATATACACACTAATGAAGTTGGCTGAGGCACTGAGAATTAAGATCAAGTGATATCAACCCCCAGGAAGGATTTTTTTTTTTGAATTGCAAGATCATGACGAATTTGTATACATTTAGAACTGAGCCAAAAGGGCTGTCACTCTTTCTAATTTAAGAGAGTGAGTGTATAGTCTGGTGAAGGGTTTCTTATTGCTTAATGACACAGGGGTTAAAAACAGAGCCAAAATATGGAGGTGGGTTTTTTTTAAATGTTGTTGTCGTTGCTAGGGATCAAAGAATGCAGATATAATTCAGATTTACTAGGATTTTGTAATGTTAATGGGATTTAAGATCATCCCTAACCATTACTAGGCCTCACATGGAGCCCATTAAGGGAAGTTTGCTAAAGGGAGGCTTGCTTGTAGGAAGGCTTTCACAACTTTTGATAATTTTTAATTAGTCATTGAGTCACCAGGGTTGTGATGCCTTCTGGTTCTGAGAAGTGTATATATACTCTGAGTTGTTATTTTGTTTTGGGGGTTCATTTATGAGAAGGATCTTGTGATTCCCTAGTTGAGATTCTGAGTGGCTGTATGTTCAGGGCTCCCTAACTGCTCAGATGTGAAGGCTCTCTCTATCCAGGGATGTATGTAAAGTGTATAGCAATATTGCTTTGATTCAGGAAGTCAGAGCCCTGTATGTTGGTCTTTATTTCTCTGCTTGTATCTTCTGTGTATTTTCTATGTTTGTATTTTCTCTGAAGTTCAGGGTGCTGACTTTTCCCCTGAACTAGGGAATGTAATTAAAAAAGATTGTTGACCCCTTAAACAGCTCTTTCCTAGTAAAGCAGGTGTAAGAACCTGTGCTAGCAGGCATCCTGGGTATACCTGGGTATATATGTGGTTGCCACTATAGATTTCGAGATGGAAGGGACTTTAAAAATTATCTATTCCAACCCACCCATTGAAAAAGGAGGAAACTGAAGCTTAGAGAAGTAAAATGACTTTCTCAAGGTAAAATGGATAGTAAGTGCTAGAGCTGAGATTTGAACTCATGATAACCTTGAGAACAAGATGAAAAATCCTGGGTTTGATAGTTAAGCAGTTTTGGAATAAGTTGGATGATCAAACCCAAAAAGAGGTGGTCAATGGATTAAAATTGGCTTTAAGAGGGTAGGCAGGAGGAAAAATGGATAGAACACTGGGATAAAAATTAAGAAGACGAGAGTTCAAATTTGACCATACCAGAGACTCTTTCTAGCTGTATGACTCTGTGTAAATCATTTAACCTCTGTCTGCTTTAGTTTCCTCAACTACAACATAGGAATAATAATAGCACCTACCCCCAAGGGTTGTTGTAAGGATCAAATGAGACAATAGTTGTAAAGTACTAGGGTCAGTGTCTGGGACTTGTTTGTCCTTCCTTTTTGAAGAAGACAAATGACATCAAATGTTGAGGTCAGGGTGTAGTGTTTTCAATTATGTCCAGTATGAAGTTTGAAGACTCCCACAGGTCAGGCACAAAAAGTCCATTAGAAAATTTGGTATGGTGATGTCTCTATATTTGTGCAGCTCATGTTTTCTTTGTGCTACTGTGATTCTGCTTTGCTCATAGAGCACAGTGCCTTCTTTGATGTGGGCACACTGTGCTAGGTAGTCCTGTGCCAGTTTCTCCTGTCTCACAATTGGTGCTAAAGTTCTTTAGGGAGAATGTAAGAGTATCCTTCTATCACTTCTTCTGACTTCCATGTGAGTACTTGCTTTGCATGAGTTCTCTGTAAAATAATCTTTTAGGTAAACATATGTTCGACATTGGGGCTATGTGAGTTGTGCTCTCTGCAGTAGGGTTTGAATGCTTGGAAGTTCAGCTTGAGAGAGGACCTCAGTGTCTGGTAACCTTATCTTTCCAGGTGATCTTCAGAATTTTCTTAAAACGGTTCAAATGGAAACAATGGTGCTGGCACACTGTCCAGATTTCATAGGCATACAACAATGAGGTCAGTACAAAGGTCCTGTAGACCTTCAGTTTGGTAGGCAGTCTAATACCTTTTCTCTCCCATACTTTTCTTTGAAGATTTTCAAACACTGGGCTAGTTCTGACAATGTGTCTGTCAGCCTCATCATCTATGTGGACATCCCTAGAAAGGTAAGTAAACTTATTCATAGAATTCAAAAATTCTACATTTTCTGTAACCAGTGGTTCCACACTGAGGGATGACTCAGTGTGGGCTGGTGGAAAACTTCTGTTTTCTTGGAGTTGATTAGCACAAGGTGTTTAATAAATGTATCCTTTTCTTCCTTCCTTCCTTCCTTCCTTCCTTCCTTCCTTCCTTCCTTCCTTCCTTCCTTCCTTCCTTCCTTCCTTCCTTCCTTCCTTCCTTCCTTCCTTCCTTCCTTCCTTCCTTCCTTCCAAATTCCAATACTCTGATTCCAATACAGACATCACCATCCCAAATTCAATACTCTCTCTTAGGTTCTATTTTATTAAACATTTTTAATGAATGAATCACTTGAAGAGTGATGGTATAGATGCCTTTTTTTAATTGATACTACATATGACTGTATTAGTATGTGCTATATTTCAATTTTGTAGTCTTTGTATTTTTAAAAAAATATTCATTCTTTAACTTTAAGAAATTATTACCAACATCTTATTTAGCCTGAATTCTGTTTATTTTGATATTATCTTTATTTACATTGTTGTAAACATTATGAGTATTATTATTTGGTCTCTTTATTCCTTTATATAATTCTTCCCATGTCTCTCTGAATTCTTCATATTTATCATTATTTATAGTGCAGTAACATTCCAGTATATCACTATACCACAGTTCAGCCATTCCCAATGAATTGATCATATATTTTTCTCCTAGTTTTTTAAAATCATACACAGTGCTACTTGATTAAAAAAAATTACATAAAGATGCTTTCTTGTGGTCAATAACCTCTTTGGGTTATAAATCCTCAAATAGGATTTTTGGGTAAATGAGTATGAAAAAATGTATTAATTTCCATTCATAATTCTAAATTGTTTTCCAGAATGATTGGACCAATTCATAGCTCCACCAACAGTGAATTAGTATTCCTGTCTTCCTACATCCTTGCCAATGATGAATTTTTCCATGTTTGTGAATTTGATGGTTATGGAATGTCTCAAACTTGTTTTAATTTTCCTTTCTTTGGTCAAAGATTTAATATTTTTTCATGTGGCTGCTTATAGTTTGCATTCTTCTTTCAAAAACTGTTAATATCATTTGACTACATAGTCATTATGGAATAGTGCCCTATAATTTTCAGTGCTGAACTTTTGAGCTATTTAATAAAAGAGTTTTTTCTCCAAATCTGTATTTTTGTTTTATTTCTAGTTGAATTTTGATTTTGTTTGTATACTTTTAATATTATCAAAATTGTCCACATTGTGGTTTTAGAATATCTATATTCTTATAATCTTTTTCATATTCTTTCCCTATCTATAGGTGTAAATTATTTAAACTCCAATTCTTCTCTAATTTTTTTGTGGTGTGCCTTTTGAAATTTAGATGAATTTTAACTTGGAAACAATATCCATTGTGGTATATTGTGTATTGTTTATTGTGGTGCATTATGGTACAAATGCTTGTGCATACTTTCTGCCAAAATATTTTTCTGTTTTCCCAGTGATTCTTGTCAAAAAAAGTAATGTCTGACAAAGTAATATTGGATGATGTGTTTCATGAACATTAGATAACTAAGTGTATTTGCTTCCTGGTCTTGCTTATTTAATCTGGTACCCATATTGCTATTTATTTTAATCTAGTATCAGACAGTGTCAAAATATTGCTTTGTAACATAATTTGGGATATGGTGATTCCAAACAGTGTCAAAATATTGCTTTGTAATATAATTTGGGATATGGTGATTCCAAATGTCCTTTATGTCTACTTTTTACTTATTTCTCTTAATATTCCTGACATTTTTCAACATTTCATATGTCTTTTTTATTATCTTACATAATGCTCTGAAGTAAAACTTGGACTTGGTCAAAGGGCCACACTGGAGGACCAAGAGGGTCACATGTGGCCTCAAGTTCTCAGCTTCCCCACCCCTGCTGAAGTGTCTCCTTGGTAATTTGATTGGCAATTTAAATCTATAGATTAATTTGGGTAACATTATCCCTTTTACTATATTGTTGTGACCCCTACAAGAACACTGAGTAGCTTTCTCATTATGTTTGTTTGATATGTATATTTTGTAGATATTCACTGCATTTTGTTTTTTTTTTATAAAATAGAATTTAAAATTCTCTTTTTTCTCCTGATTTTTGTTATAATCTATAGAAATACTGATAACTTTTGGATCTATTTTGAGTGCTACTACTTTGAACCTATTGCCTTAACTAATTTTATGGTTGTTATTGTTATTATTGCTCATCTAGTGTTTTCTAAGGAAAAACAAGCATATCTACAAATACAGTTACTTTTGCTTCCTGGGTTGATTTTTCCTGAAGCACATTTGTCTATGGAATCCTACCTATCTTTCTTCTGAACTCTTTCAAATATGCTTTCTTCAAATCTAAGGCGCTTCTTAGACTATGCCTACTAAAAACTCTAGGATGGAAAGGTCATTTTCTCTCAAGGTTCCACCCCACAACCAGCTTTTCCTCCTTTTTTTCAGAATTTATTTATTTATTTTTAGTATTCAACATTCATTTCCACAAGATTTTGAGTTCCAAATTTTCTTCCCATGTCTCCCCTACCCCCACTCCAAGATGACAAGCATACTGATTACCCCTTCCCCCAGTCTGCCCTCTCTTATATTCCCCCATCCCACACTGTCCCCCTTCCCCCTTCCTTTCTTGTAGGGCAAGATAGATTTCGATACTCTATTGCCTGTATTTTTTTTAAATATTTGTTATTAAAACTTTGAATTCCAGATTCTCTCCCTTCTTCCTGCCTCACCCACCTCCACTGAGAAGACAAGCATTTCAATATAGATAATACATGTGTAGTTATGCAAAACATTTCCATAGTAGTCATATTGTGAAGTGCTATTTTTCCCTCTGCCCTATCGTGCTCCCCATTTATTCTATTTTCTGATTTGACCCTGTCCCTTTTCAAAATTGTCTGCTTCTGATTGCCCCCTCCCCCGATCTGCCCTCCTGTCTGTCATTTCCCCTTCTTATCCCCTTCCCCCCTACTTTCCTGTAGGGTAAGATACCCAATTGAATGTGTATGTTATTCCTTTCTTAAGTCAAATCCAACAAGAATAAGGTTGACTCATTCCCTTTCACCTCCCTGCTCTTCCTCTCCATTGTAACAGCTTTCTTTTGCCTCTTTTATGTGAGATAATTTACCCTATTCTATCTCTTCCTTTATACTTTTCTCAATATATTACTCTCTCACCTCTTAATTTTATTTTTTAGATATCATCCCTTCATATTCAACTCACCCTGTGCCCTCTGTCTATTTATAAATATAAACACAAACACACACACAAACACTATACACACACACACACACACACACACATACATACAATATTCCCTTCAACGATCTTAATACTGAAAAAAATCTCCTGAGTTACAAATATCATCTTTCCATGTAGGAATGCAAGCAATCAACTTTAATAAGTTCCTTATTATTTCTCTTTCCTGTTTACCTTTTTGTGCTTCTCATGATTCTTGTATTTGAAAGTAAAATTTTCTGTTCAACTCTGGTCTTTTCATCAAGAATGCTTGAAAGTCCTCTATTTCATTGAATATCCACATTTTCCCCTGAAACATTATACTCAATTTTGCTGGGTAGGTGATTCTTGGTTTTAAATCTAGCTCCTTTGATGTCTAGAATATTGTATTCCAAGCCCCTTGATCCCTTAATGTAAAAGCTGCTAGATCTTGTGTTTTCCTCTTTGTGTTTCCACAACACTCAGATTGTTTCTTCCTGACTGCTTGCAATATTTTCTCCTTAACCTTGGAACTCTGGAATTTGAATATAATATTCCTAGGAATTTTCTTTCTGGGATCTTTTTCAAGAGGTGATTGGTGGATTCTTTCAACATCTATTTTACCCTCTAGTTCTAGAATATCAGGGCTGTTTTCCTTGATAATTTCCTGAAAGATGATGTTTTGGCTCTTTTTTTGATTGTGGCTTTCAGGTAGTTCAATAATTTTTAAATTATCTCTCTTGGGTCTATTTTCTAAGTCAATTGTTTTTCCAGTAAGACATTTTACATTGTCCTCTATTTTTAAATTCTTTTGGATCTGTTTCATAATATCTTGATTTCTTTTTTTGTTTTTGCTTTTTGGAGGGCAATTGGGGTTAAGTGACTTGCCCAAGGTCACATGGCTAGTTTTTGTGTTAAGTGTCTGAGGCTGGATTTGAACTCAGGTCCTCCTGACTCCAGGGCTGGTGCTCTATTCACTGTGCCACCTAGCTGCCCCTGTATCTTAATTTCTTATAAAGTCATTTGCTTCCATTTGCTCCATTCTAATTCTGAAGGAACTATTTTCTTCAGTGAATTTTTGAACTTCCTTTTCCATCTGGCCAATTTTGCTTTTTAAGGTATTCTCATTACCTTTTTGGACCTCTTTTGCCATTTGAGTTAGTCTATTTTTTTTTTTTTGCTTTTTGGAGGGCAATTGGAGTTAAGTGACTTGCCCAAGATCACACAGCTAGTATGTCAAGTGTCTGAGGTCAGATTTGAACTCAGGTCCTCCTGACTGCAGGGCCAGTGCTCTATTCACTGTACCAACTAGCTGCCCCAGTTAGTCTATTTTTAAGGTGTTATTTTCTTCAGTATTTTTGGTGGATCTCCTTTAGCAAGCTGTTGACTTGTTTTTCATGATTTTCTTGCATCACTGTCATTTCTCTTCCCAAATTTTTCCTCCACTTCTCTTACTTGATTTTCAAACTCTTTTTTGAGCTCCTCCATGACCTGTGACTAATTCATATTTTTCTTGGAGGCTTTTGACTTTGTTTTCTTCTTCTGGTTCTATATTTTGATCTTCTTTGTCCCAAAAAAGGGATCCTATAGTCTGATTTCTTTTCCTTTGTTTGCTCATTTTCCCAGCTAATTACTTGGCTTTTGAGCTCTTTGCCACAGTAGAACTCTGCTTCGAAAGTGGAGAGTGTCCCAAATTTCTGGGGTTTTGCACAGATGTTGTCAGAGTGACTTCTAGAAACTTGCCTCAAAACTGTGAGGAGGACTGCCTCTCCACAATCTCAACAAACTCTGCCAAGCCAGCATTCCCCAAGACTGCCACCCAAGACTGTGACCCAGATCCAAGCAGGGCAAAGCAAGAGAATCCTGCCTCAGCAGAAGCAAAGAGATTCCTGCAATTGCCCTCTGATCAACCGCTTGGTCCCCCCACTATCTGTGGGCCTAGAACTCTGGAAGCAGCCACTACTGCCTATGCTATTGTTATCACTGCTGCTACTGCTGCAGCTGATGCCACCTGCCATACCCCAGGGGCAAGGTCTGGACTGCACTCTTCTCTCACCCAGGTCCAACAGAGTTTCCCCACTCACCTTTTACTTTTTCTTTGGCGTTTGTGGGTTGAGAAGTCTGGAAACTGCCCCAGCTGCCAGTGGTTCAGTCCCCTGAGGTCTGCTCTGGCCTGGTCTGTGCTGCTGGTCTGTGGTGGCACACCCATGAGGGACTGCACTCTGCTCCCAGTCTGGTGTGATAGATCCTTCCTTTCAGCTTGCCAAGCTCTCCTCAGTGGGAGATTTGCTTCACTCTGTAATTTTGTGGGTTCTGTACCTCTGAAATTTGTTTGGAGTCATTTTTACAGGTATTGTGGTAATGGTGGATGAGCTTGAGCAAGTTCCTGCTTTTACTCCACCATCTTGGCTCTTCCTCCCAGCTTTTCCTTCTTAACAAGGATCAAATCTATAATAGAATTTCTCCTTTTTGATTCTTCCACCTTTGAAATGGTGAAATCATCATTAAGGCAAGTCAAGAAGTTGTTAGCTGCTATGTTTTTGTCAGAGAGAGCTACAGAAGATATCTACATGCTACTTGAAGTTTCTCTTCTCTACTCTATTATTTCTTTGTGCCATGCTTATGGTCTGTTTCCCAAACTCTGTATCTATTTCCTCTTTCTGTCCAGGTGGTCTCTAGTATACTCCAATGACAAAACTTCTCTTGTTTCCTTTTCTTTTGACTCATACATTTACTTTCTATAATACTTGGCCCATCTAGTCTTTGAATTTCATCATATGAATAATAATAATATCTCTACCCAGGGGTGTACTGATAGATGTTTTAACAACTGGATCTCCAAAAAAATAATGTAAACATGACTCTCTTTTAAGTTTAATATGTTATTAACATTCTCTAGTCTAGGCATACAACAAAATACCCTGCTTTTTAGTATTTGTCAGTTTCCGAGGTGTAAATGCTCACACACTCAACATTTTATAAGTGACATTTGGAAGCTGGTTGGCATTGATTCTAGTACACCACTGCCTCTAATTTCTTTTACCTATCTGATTTCTCTTTAATAAAGTATACCTACCCAAAATGCAGAGCTTCAATCCAGCTGTGGAGATTGCTGAATTTCATCCCACCAAATCATGGTGATACCAATGAGTTTACATTTTTCTTTATGTGTTAGGTCTCCTAGTTACTCTTGCTTCTTGTTTAGTCTTTGGTCATTTGTGTATAGCCATTTGATACCATGGGTTTTATTACTGGCTCCTTTCTTAGAGCTTGTTTCTTTTGTTTGCTGGGTATCTCAGTTGCTATTTTTCTTCCTTCTTTGTGACTACTTTTTAAATATCTAATTTAAGGGATAAACATAAGCAGTCTTCTCCCTTTCCCATACTTTTTAGATTAAAGCTATTTTAAAAATTAGATTTTCAAGATTATTGGCTGATATATTCATACCACCCATTGTTAGGTATACTCCAAATTTATATTGTAAGTCACTCATTATTTCTTATGGGACGTTTCTTATAGTAATATTCCATTACATTAATGTACCAGAATCTGTTTAGCCATCATTCAAACTATGAGCATCTCCTTTCCCCCCCAGTTCTTTGATTCTACAAAAAAAGTGCTGCAAACATATTTGTATGTATATGGGGACCTTTCTTTCTGTAATTAACCCTTAGGGTCAATTGGGGTATATGCCTAGCACTAGATAAAAGGGAAAGTGCTTTTTAGTCATTTTAGTAAAATATTTTCAAATTCCTTTCTAGATTGAATAGACTATTTTCTCCTGCCATCAGCAATGTACCAAATGTGTCTATCTTTCCTAAACTTTTCACTAATTTGCTGAGTGTCAAATTTACCTCAGAGTTGTTTTAATGTGTATTTCTCTTATTATGGGTGATTTGGAATAGTCTTTCATATTGTTGTTAATAGTTTATAATTCTTTTGAGAAACGTTCATTTTTGTCCTATGATCATTTGCCCATTAGATAATGTTTCTAGGTCATACATTTCTGTGGCTTAGGGCTTGTTTGAGAGAGAGAAAAAGAGACAGAAGGGGGAGAGAGAGAGAGAGAGAGAGAGAGAGAGAGAGAGAGAGAATATGGCATTTGACCAATACAACTTACAGTAGTGCTTGCACCTTTTATTAATTACAACTCATTAGGGATGTTGGAATAGTGGTCTGAGCAAAATCATGTGGTGAGTAGGGACCTTACCCTTTAGATGCATGGAGGGAGGTGGAGGAAAGGGGATTTGAATGATTTCTCTTAAAGGCATCATCTGGGCTGGCCTGGAAGAAGTGCTGCCAGGGGTCTTAGGAGGCATCTCTTTATACTAGGCAGTGGGCAGTGTTCTAGGACTAGGATTACTTGTGGGGAAGTAATGAAAACCCATTAATTGTTTTTTTTTCTCTTAATTATGGCTTTGTTGATGGTTTTTTGTTCAGCTGCTTGAAAGTGAGGGAAGAAGCCCCTGGGATAGATTGAACTTAGGGCTGGGGGTACTAAGACTATCCTCTAGGATTTTCTTCTATCTCTGTCCTTAGGACATATATTAGTTCCATAGATATCTTGGATATCAGATGCTTATCTAAAAGCTATAATGTAAGGAATTTTTATTCAATCATCACAGTTACATTACTGTTCATAAAAAAGCTTTTCAGTTTCATGTAATTGAAATGATCCATTTTTTTTCTTTTGTGATTACCTCTATCCTGTGTTTGGTTAAGAATTCTCCACCATCCGGGGTGGCCAGGTAGCACAGTGAGTAAGAGCACCGGCTCCAGTGTTGAGAAGACCTGGAGATCGAATCCCAGGCTCAGACACTTAGCACCCACCCAGAAACACCTGGCCGTGTAACCTTGAGCAAGTTACTTAACCCCGATTGCTTAAAAAAAAAAGAATTCTCCACCATAGATATTTATTTTTGTTTATAGAAAGATTAATATGATATTACTTAAATTTTTAAAAAATATTGAGCCATTCTTGCATTGCTGGTATAAATCCAACTTGATCCTATAGCATTTCTTCAGATATACTCTATCTATCTATCTATCTATCTATCTATCTATCTATCTATCTATCTATCTATCATCTGTCTATCTGTCATATATGTATATATGTATGGTTTATATATGTATATATACACAACATATTTATTTGGTATTGACAATACTGGTCTATCATTCTATTTCTCTGCTATATATGCTTCCCTGTGTTGATTCAAAATAATTATTTTATCTCAAAGAAAAAAATCATGAAAGTATCTTTAGTCCTTATTTTCGAAAAGTTTATATAGCATAAAGAATATTCATTCTTTAAACATTTAATAGACTATAATTGTAAATCTGTCTGAAATGGCATGCTGTTTTTTCCCTTTGGGAGTTCATTAGTGGTTTTATTTCTCTTTCTGAGTTTAGGTTGCTTAGATTTTGGATGTCACATATTAGTACGGCAACTGACAAGTTGGGGATGCATCCAAGAGTTGTTCAGAACCATGAGAGGGTAGAAAAGCATTCCAGATGGTGACTTGTTGAAAGAATTAGGAATATTTAGCCGTAAGAGAGAAAATATAGTGGGGGCTTTTCTTAACCCATAGTTGTCTTAACCTGTTTGAAGGGAGAATATATGCTAGAGGGACTTGTTTTCTTTAGTCCCAGAAAGTAGAACTAGGAATGTGGTATGGAAGTTGCAGAAAGACAGATTTTGGCTTAATATAAAGAAAAAAAACCTTCCCAGTTGTTAGAGCTGCCAAGGAATAAAATAGGTCATCCTGAAAATAATGGATTTCTTGTCACTGTAGGTTTTCATGTGAAGGACGGATTGCCATTTTGGGGTAATCATAGGATCTCAGAGTTCAAAGATAATTTAGCTACTACTTCATTCATTCTCTCCATGCACAGACATCACCACTATAGCCTCTTATAGAGGGCGTCCATGATTTGGATTTCTGAGGTCCTTTTCTGCCCTAAAAGTCTATGGACCTAGAGGCTTCAGAGCTGCCTTAGAATTCTGGGGAATGGTTTGGAGGGATTTGACCAATCTGGGGCATTTTGCACACAACAAAAATATCTTCACTTAGGACTTCTATGTATTTACACCTAGTTGAAGATAAACAGGGATAGTTCTAGAAAAAAAATTGAGTTGGCTCAGTGTAGTCCCACTGTTTAAAGTCTCTATCATATAGTAAAGAATCTATTATCAATCTCTGACATGATTTCTAATCATTGACTATCTTTTGGTGTGAATAGATTTCAGTCTATGAACAGATATCAGTCTATATTCTCTCTTTCTGAATGCAATGAACAAAAAATATGTGCTACACCAAAGATGAAGGTACTGATCACAGTTCTTAAGTGTTTCAAAGTTGTTTGCCTTTAAATGTCATTATTTTGCTATAAATTGTTCTCCTGGTTCTGCTCACTTCACTTTGCATCAGCTCATTCAAGTCTTCTCAGGTTTCTTGACTGTCACATTGTTTAAGGAGCTGTGTATGATTTTTGACATATGCATGGGACCCACTTTGTTGGAGAAGGCAGGAGCTCTCAATATGGAAAACATGGATTAAAATAGATCTCTCTTTTTTCTGGGGATCTCTCTTTTTTCTTGGGAGTCCTCTGCTTACCTATACTGCTTACCCTAACACTAACCCACTCAGAAAAACACTGAATTTTGAAGATAAGGGGGCTAGAGAACAGTTATAATGTATTAAACCCATAGGGGAATTTCATTTGGATTCTCTGTCAAAATATATCTAATTCAGAAAACATGGTTTTATGGACTCCAAAAACAACATGAATTTCTCTGTAGCAGAATAAGTTAAAAAAATAAAAAAGGCAAGCAAACCAAAACAGACACACACAAAAAAAATGCCCTAACCACACAACTGGCTGGTTGGCATGTAGTAAATAACCTTGGATGATATTGTGCAAGAAAACATAGCTTCTACCAACTTGCCTTTCCTTGCCTGACTAAGGAGGGAATATTGGGCAGGTCTGGGCAGGGCTGGGTTGCAGATAGAGTGCCCTCCTAGACTGAAGGATCATCTGCTCACCACCCAGGAGAGGCATCAGCACTCCTCCTATTCTTTAGCTGAATTGTAAACAATTGAAAGGAACCTGACCCTGACCCTCAGTCATATGGACATGACAGAAAAAAGTGTGATGAAGAAAATGAGCTTTTAATAAATTGTTTCCAGGTTAAGAAGATGTGCATAGAATTGTAGATTTGTGGTTAGAAGGTCCTTTAGACATCAATTTCCTCATTTTATAGATGAGGAAACTGAGGCACAGAGAGTTTAAAGGTGACTTGTCTGAGGTGGCTAGGTGGAGTAGTGAATAGAGCACTAGACCTGGAGTCAGGAGGACCTGAGTTCAAATCCAATCTCAGATGCTTAACACTTACTAGCCATGTGACCTTGGGCAAGTCACTTAACCCCAATTGCCCTGCCTTCCCTTCTCCAAACAAAAAGGGAAAAAAAGTGACTTGTCCAGGGTCATTTAGCTAGTTTAATGATTGTATTTAAATCCATGTCTCCCTGACACCAAGTCCAGTGTCTTATCCACTTTCCCATGCTGAAGGTTAGAAGTCCTCTGGGTCAGTTATTCTAGTTATTACTTGGTTTTACAGTGTAAATTCAGGTGTATGTTCTTTCTCCTCTACCTTTTCCTATTATGTTGGAAAATAAATGAAAGATCTCCTTTTTTGTGTTGCGGAACCCGTTCTTGGTCCGGTGAAGCCTATGGACCCTTTCTCAGAGTCATATTTTTGAATGTGTAAAATAGAATACTCAGGTTACAAAGGAAATCAATTCTATTGAACTATAGATATGAAATGATATATTAAAAATCCGTAGACCCCAGGTTAAGAACCCTAATCTAGAAGCATGCACAAGTATTGTCACGTAGCAGCCTACATCACCATTGTTTGCAGTTTGAATAGCTGAAATTTCCTGGATGATGGTATTTAATTGTATTTTTTAATTAAATAATTACACGTATGTCCCTGAAATGTAGATTAGTTAGTTAGAAATGACTCTAAATATGGGTGGCTAGGTGGCACAGTGAATAGAGCACCAACCCTGGAGTCAGGAAGACCTGAATTCAAATCTGACCTCAGACACTTAACACTTACTAGCCGTGTGATCTTGGGAAAGTCACTTAACTCCAATTGCCTTGCCTTTCCCCCTCCAAAAAGCAAAAAAAAAAAAAAGACTCTAAATAGCATAAAATCCACCTGCTCATTTTATACAAGAAGAAATTGAGGCCCAGGGGGATGAGTGATATTTTCAAGTAAGCAATACAAGTTCTACTATTCACACCAAAAGATAGTATTTCAAGTAAGCAATAAATTAATCGAAATTTAAATTTCAGGCACTTAATTTTTTTTCCCTAAAATTTAGGTATGCTAGGAGATTTTTTTTTATCAGTCTTCATGTTAGCATGGTAATTAGGGAGGTAGGAAGCAACTGCAAAGGTGAAGGGAAGAGGGAAAACCACTCTGTGAGTAATTCTATTACCTTTTCCCAAATATGGGGGAATCATGTCTCATGCATTATGGGGATGGAGGCTGTATGAGTAGGTAATTAAGGGTGAATGATACAAAGAAGAGAACTCACATGGGGGAAAGCAATGTGGTCTAGGCTGAGAAGGTAACCAAAATTCAGTGCCAAGGGGAAGTCAAGAGTTCATCCATGTCATCAGGTTCAGAAGACTAGACAGGAATTGTGAAATGGAGATCAGAGCAGTGATCAAGAGAGGTGAGGGGTCAGTAAACAATTGGTTGAATAACACTCTGTAGACAACGGCATAACAAGTTGACAAAAGGCAGGTTATCTCTTGCAATTTCTTCATCAAAACCAGCATCATTTTATGACATTTTGAGCTAGTCACATACCCTCATTGCTCAGCTACAGTGGAAATATCAGGGATCTAATGGGAAGCAGCTTTTAACTAGGATAATTAATGGAAAGGGAAGGTGATTACTCTGCTATTGGAAAGGTAATATCTGGAGTACAGCTGTGTAGCTGAACATAAGAACCCCATATCCTCGCAGATCTGCCCTCCTGGGGAGCTGTCCTCTTCCCCCCCCCCCCCCCCAACCTACTGTTCAACCTCCCCCGACTCCAGCACAGGTATCCAGCAAAGTCACAGTGCCATGCCACAATTCACCCCCCGGTCCCACACACTGGTGTGCACACTCAACATCCACAGGAGGGAGGCCATGATGGGGTCCTCCCCACAGTTACCATTGCTCCCTTCCCTGGCTTTCCTGTTTGACAGCTAACTTAAAACTTCCCCAAGGTGACAATGAGTAGGGAAGCAGCTTAACGTGTCTCCTCTTTTTAGCTCTGGTCTCAGTTTCCTTATTTAGTTTGCTGGCACTTTAGCATTAATGACTATTCATGTAGTTCTTAAAAGAAGACATTTTTGTAAAAGTTTTTAATCATTAATTAATTATTAATTAATTGATGCTTAATAATTAATTAATCAGTAATTAATCATTCTGTAGTGGTAGCATGACATAGGGGAAGGAAGAGGCAGAGAGAGGAAATGAGCATGATGATGATGATGATGATGATGATGCCTGCTATGTGCCAGGCTCTGTGCTGAGTGCTTATTATCTCATTTGTTCCTCACAACAACCCTGTGAGGTAGGTGCTACTATCATCCCCATTTTACAGTTGAAAAGCTGAAGCAAACAGAAGTTGAGTGACCAGCCCAGGGTCACACAGTGAGCAAGCATCTGATGCTAGATTTGAATTCAGGTCTTTCCTGACTCCAGGCCCAGCACTCTATTCACTATGCCATCTGGCTGACCTAGGTGGCATAGTGAGTAGCTTACTGAACTCAGAGTCAGGGAAGACTTGGATTTGAATTCTGCTATTGCCATGATGACTAATCATGTGACTTTGTTCAAATCATTTAACCTCTCTGAGAACTTCAGTTTCCTCATCTGTAAAACGGAAATAGCCCCTTCCCAAACCTCACAAGGTCATGTGGATCAGATGAGATCATAGAATACTAGATTCTAAGCTGGAAGCCCCTTCCTCTTCTTTTACTGATAAGGAAACTGAGACCCAGAGAAGATGAGTGGTTTGTCCAACATCCCCAATGTAGTAAGGGGAGGAGTCATGATTTGAATTGAGGTCTTCTGATTCCAAATTCATTATTCCTGCTTCATTATGCCTTCCTAAGGTGACTTGTATAGACTGTTTAGTTAACATTATGGTATCATATAAGTAATTTATTATTATTTATATTGGAGATTCATTAAATCAGTGTTTAATAGCATGGTACAGTCAAAAGAGTACAGGATTTGACATCAGAAAATCTGGGTGAAAATCTCAGTTTTTTCATTTACTACCTGTGGGACCTTAGGCAAATCACTTAAACTTTATGCTTCTCAGTTCTTCCTCTCTAAAATGAGATTAGAATGAATGGCTTCTAAGGTCCCCTGTATCTCTAAAACAAGGCAACTATTTGGTGAAATGGATAGAGTGTTGGATTTGAAATTAGGAGTTGGAGGTGGTTTTTTTTACATATGACTAATATGGGAATATGTTTTGTGTGATTGCTTCTGTATAACCTATATTATTATTGCTTTCTCAGGAAGGGGGGAGGGCAGGGAGAGAATTTGGAACTGAAAATTTTTTTAAATGTCAAAAATTGTTTTTTAATTCAATTGGCAAAAAAATAAATTAATATTTTTTAAAGAAAGATCCTTCAACTGAGGAGTTGAATCAATATCCTCCACGTAAGCTTCTGGTTCTAAATCTATGATCCTGTGACCTCTTTAGCCAAATAATATGTACCCTGTATATCGACTCAGAATTTTGGGCCTTTTGCTTTGAAGGTATTTTCTTTAAAACCTAAACCTTATGAATTCAAAAGAGAAAAGTATTTTAAAATTTACAGAATACATACTGGACCTTTCATGGAAGTAGACCCCAATCAAAGGAATACCTAATTTAAAAAGAATTTCATATTTTAAAAAATTATTTAGTATTTTATTTTTAAGGGAATACTTTAAAACCATGGGAATTTCTTTAGATTTAGCATTCAGGATTGGCCACATGTTAAGGGTTAGCCAGATTGTGGGCCTGGCAAATGGCAGTTGGGTTTGATGTGAGGAATGCATTCAAATGGAAAAATAACGCTAGACACATCATGTACTTATGTTAACATATAAACCACAGAAAGAGTGGATATGATCTCATGGGTTTGAAGCTTTTCTTTCTTCTGCAGTATAAGTCTTTGACTTATCAAAAAATAAAGCTAAGTAGCAGATGACTTCAAAGTTATGGTTGAGATTTCCTTGTGGTTTCTGTAATTTGAGAAATAGCAAATAAAAGGAAACCTCCCTCCAGGATTTCACAGCATTTTATAAATTCATGACTATCCAGGCATTGGAAAACATTTTGTCCCTCCTGTCCTTGGGAATGAGATTCTGAGAAATGAGCCTTCGAGCCATTCATTCTTTGGCAAATGACGAATATCTGTGCAGTTACTTCATGTACTCTCAATACCAGGACAACACCTATTTTAAGTTTCCATTTTAAATATGTCAAGTTCCTTAGAAGATATATTCTCCAGGAAAAAAAGGTACCCCACCTTTTTGAATTGTTAACCAAATATAAAGTCATACCACTGTTTATTGACAGATTTGTGAAAAGAGAACACTTTCACTTAGTTCTCTGACATGTTTGAGGGATTGAGAGGTTTCTATAAATTGAAGACTGTGAATGAAAAGTATTGAATTAAATATTAGGCATCATGGTTATAAGATGAGAAACCTTTCTACTGAAAATTTTAATTCCATTTAGCATATTTCAATGGACAGTAATTAATCCAAATAAATGGCTGTTAATCAGCTAGGTTACACAGTGATTATAGCACTGGACCTGGAGTCAGGAAGATTTGAGTTCAGATCTAACCCCAGACACTTACTAATTTGTGGCCCTGGGCAAATCACTTAACCTCTGTCCTATTCAGTTTCCTTAACTGTAAAATGAAAATAACGTCTACCTTTCGGGATTGTTGTGAAGATCATATATTTGTATAAATATTTGTAAATTATCACAGTGTCTGACACAATAGGTATTTAATAAATGATTATTTCCTTATTTCTTTTAAGTAACAGGGGCCCTGAAGTTGGTGATTAGGTTTGAGTCAAATCAATTCTATCTAATAAACATTTATTAAGCACTTCTTTGTACAGTGCAGTGCATGTGGTGCTGGGAAAATATGAAGTTCAGATAAGACACATAAGATTTCCCCTAAAGAACTTGCAGTTTATTAGAAAGATAAAAGACAAACATATAAGTCCCCATGGGAAAAAAATCCTTACTGACTGTGAAGATAAGGGAGGGCTTTGTGGAGGAGCTGGCAACTGAATTGAAATTTAAAGGATAAGTAGTAGTTTAACAGGTGGAGGGAGAAGGAGGACATTTCAGGAGTTAAAGTCAAGGAAGTAGGACGGTTAAGGACATTTTGGGGAATAGAGTTTTCTGGAATATATAGAGGAAAACAGAAAGTTGTTTCTATATCTTTTGGTTAGATTTATCTAGTTACCTGAAAAGTATTGAAGACACTGGCAGTTATTATCTTGGTTACATGAATTCAGATTCATACTACTTGAAATTATAGTCATGTAAAATATGTCAGTTGGTTCCAGCCCAATGGAAAGATGCAATGTGAATTTGAATAATATGACTAGGTGCCATTTTTTTGGAGGGCTTTGAATACCAGGCAAAGAAATTTGAACTTTACCCTGTGGGCAATAAGTTGATGATAAGTGGAGTTTGTTTTGAAAAATAAAGTCACAGTAGTCCTTTGTACATATGCTGAAGCTATGACAATTTTTAGAATGGCAAATGTAGATAGAGCTACTGCCAAATCATTGGAAATTTAGGACTTCTAAGATTGAAGAATCTAAGATCGAAGCATCCCATAGAATCCATCAAGATGTGACTTAAATAGAACAGGTGACAATGACCATCCAGGTTTGATACCCCTGGAATAACTTGGCTGAAGTTACATAGGCACCAGTTACAACCTAAAGTCAACGGCTGATCAATTTCACCATTTGGCAGAGGAAATAGATCAACTGGATACTTCAGGATCAAAAGGAAGTCAGTTTTGTTGGTGGCCCCTCTCTAATCTTATATGCAGATTCTCATAGCTGAACTGTTGTCTTCCTTGTAACTAAACCCTTGCCTTACATCCCATTTCTAACAACTGGGTCTTTGGTTTATTTTATAGCCAAGATAGTTTGTTGTAGGAAAAAATACCATGACGTTTCTCATAATTTGGCTTTGCTCATATCTGGAATGTTCCCCGTCTCTTTCACTTAATGAAATCCTACCCATCTTTTATGAGACTTGAGTTCAAACCTGACACTTAATAGCAATGACGCTATAGGCAAATTACTTAACTTCTCTGAGCCTCAGGCAACTCTAAAACTATGTACTAAGCAATAGTAATAGTAACTATCTACTAAATACTATCTACTAAAACATTGGAATAAGCAATTCTGACAACACTTTAGTAACTTATCATTGTACAGTTAGTAAAGGATGTATTTAATCTTTCTTTATTAGTTATGTCCTAGCATATCATCAATTTTATAAAGGCATAATACCATTGTTAAAAATAGTTAAGTTCCTTATTATTCCTACTTAATAGTTGTCAAAACTAACTTTCTTAATATTCTATTCAAAACCTTAATTTCCTTTATCTTTTGGTTAGATTTATCTAAGACTACCTGAAGGGTATTGAAGACACTGACAATTATTGTCTTGGTTACATGAATTCAGATTCATACTGTTTGAAATTATAATCAGGTAAAATATGGCAGTTGGTTCTAGCCCAATCGAGAGATATAGTGTAAATTTAAATAATGTGACCGATTCACAAGATTCATTATTTGTATGAACTAATAGCCACTTAGTTGTACTGTAAGATTTCCCTTAAAGAACTTGCAGTTTATTAGAAAGATAAAAGACAAACATATAAGTCCTTGGGGGAAAAATCCTTACTGACTGTGAAGATAAGGGAAGGCTTCATGGAGAAGCTGGCAACTGAATTGAAATTTAAAGGATAAGTAGTAATTTAACAGGTGGTCAGGAATTCTTTACTTGGTGTCCATGAATACATTTCAAGGGGAGTCTATAAACTTGGATGGGAAAAAAATGACATCTTTATTTTTCCTAAAGTTTGGTTTCTTTTGTAATATTTTTAAATTTCATTTTCTGCATTTAGAAAAGCATTATTCTGAGAAGGGAGTCCATAGGCTTCATTAGCCTGCTAAAGGGGGCCCACAAAACAGAAAAGGTTAAGAACACTTGGCCTAGGTCTTTTTGTAGCTCAGCTGTTTCTCCTTTAAGTCCTTAGATGCTTTCCTATGGTATTGTTTCATCACTAAGGTGCTTTTTATGGATAATTTCGTTTCCTTGTTTATCTTTCCTGAGCGTATTTATTTTAACCTTTACCTTCTTTGGAATAATAAAGGCTACTCCTTTTCTAAGTTCAGCTGAGTCAAAAAAATTCTATTACAACCTCTCACTTTAACTGTATGAATCTTTCTGTATTAAGTGTATTTCTTGTGTATTGCATATTGTTGGGTTTTGATTTCTATTTGATTTCTATTCTTTTTCCTTTATTTTATAGGTGAGTTCATCCCATTCACATTCATAGATATTAGCATTAATTTGTTTTTGCATCCATCAAAATTGTTAAAATATATCTTTACATATTTAATAAAAACCTTTGCTAGACATCTGTAGTTTATATTGTTCAGAACTATTTTATCCCAGACTTCTCTTTCCTCCCAGCTCCCCTCCCAGCATAGATCCAAATCCTCAACCGCAAAATGGGGATTATAATACTACCTACCTCACATGAATGTGAGGATTAAATGAAATATTTGCAAAGCATTTAGCATAGTGCCTGGTGCATAGTAGGTGCTTAATAAATGTTTATTTCTCTCTTTCTCCACCCCCCCTCCCAGAAGAAAAAGAAGAAGAAGGAGAAGAAGAAATGAGTTATCAGTCTTTTAGAGAGATGGATAATGCTAGAGACAGTGATTTGGAGAGAGAAGTTCAATGACTTACCAGGATTTATGTCCTATATTTAGAAAGAGCTCACAGACTGAGTAGCAGACTATTAAGATCCAGGGGACTCATTCAGAAATTGTGGGAGTACAAATAGGCTATGTAAAGAGTAATATTGTTGACAGAGTAGTTGTACGTTGGTGCGGATACTCCTAAAAAGCTTAATCGGTATCTCCAAAACCATATCCTGGGCTCTTATTCCTAAACGATAGAAAATTGAGATAAACAAGGGCAGTAACTGAGCCCTAATGAGGACTCCAGACTGCTCCAGTTTATAATCCTCTCACCATTCATGGATTCTAAAGAACTGAGCTTCAGAATCCACTCCAGGCTGAAATTTCCACTGTCCTTTTTTGCATCTGTTTAAGGATGGTGCCAATATCACCAATGTGTGTCTGTTAGTTTCTTCTTACTAAAGAAAAGTTTTCATCCAAATTTACCTGTGGGAGTTTTGTTTGCCCCAAAGCACAGGGAGCAGGATCATGTTGCAATGCCAGATTGAAAAACCAAATGTCCATTGTCTTTGCTAAACCAATGTTGTCACAGTGGTCGGCCTCTGGAGTTGATTTCACTTCTCTGGCATTCCAGACCTATGGCCCTGGTGGGGGATGGCACTGCAGAGACCACAAAAGTAGAAGACAGCTTTCCTGGAGATGGAGGGGGATTGAATGACTGCATTTTATGTTACTTATTATAAACAACTGCCTTGTGCAAAAACCATTGTTAGCCCAAAATGAATTAGGATTGGAATGATGCTCTTGGTTTGTTGAGACAACTGGTAATGATTTTTCTGTTTGAATTTATGAGTCATGTTGAATATACATGACTACTTTTGATTATTCAAGGTGATGAGGGAATGCTTATGTACCTTTATGGATCACCCATACTACCCATAATGGAATTAAGCACAGATTCTAAGCAGTAAGAAAGTTTATCTTGCCCAGATCCAGGCCACCACATACCTTCTAACCATTTTCAAACCAAGCTTTTCCTGCGTTTTGGCCATCCTCCTCATCTGCTTCCCAAAGGAACTTAGATTATGCTCCTGAGACCATAGACTCCAATAGATGAGCTTTCTGTTGTTCTTGCCTGAAACCAGACTTCCATGAAATTGCCATACATTTCCAAAATAGCTTTCTGAGTGCACACTCCACCTCCTTTTATGCATTGTCTTTTCCCATTAGAATATAAGCTAATTGAAAGCAGGAACTATTTTATTTGCTTTTATTTTTATTCCTAGCATTTAGTGCAAGGCCTAGCTCATAGTAAGCACTTAATAAATGACTGCTCATTCATTGACTTGAATTTCATAGAAACGTATATTTAGAGCTGGCAGGGACTTTAGAATAATCATCTAATAACTAGATAGACTAGCTTACATTTTATAGATGTAGAAACTAAGACCCTAGAAAGATAAGGTGACTTGTTAATGGTCACATAGTTCAAAGATGGCTGAAATATCAAGTGGTCTTTCCACTATCTAAAACCAATACAGAAACCAACCTTGTATATACTAAAGTAATGTATTGAGTGGAAAACCTCTCTAAATTACTGGAAAATTTGAAATTTAGAATAGTTGTAAGTAAATATAAGTTCTTTGTTACTCTTATGAGCCCTGTCGAAGTTTGAGAATGCCTAGCAAGAAGCAATTAGCTCTGTATAAGAAGCAGTCAGGGAACACATAGTTATGATTTGGGAACATTTAAAATATACATTGGTATTGGAGAAGGTGCAGTGATACCAGCCCCTGAGTATGTGAGTTGGTGAGTATCTCCTCAAGAGTAAAGAATAATTGAAGATGATCTAGTTGGTATGGAGAATGACGATGTAAATAACTGTGAAAGAGGACAGTAGAAGGAGTGTCCAAGGGCATGGAGCCCTGGTGGTGATCCTGTGTAGAAGAGAAACAACGAATGCTAGGGCAAGTGTTCAGGGTGGCACCCCATTCTCCCCTGCCACCAGCACTCTACTAATGCCTGAAACAAAAGGGACTGCATGTTGGAATCTGCGTGCCTACCTTACAGAAAGCTACCATCAGTGGGGCTAATGATGAAGATGCCCAAGTCTGAGCCTGTGCATCCAAATAAAAAATGTCTGCTTTCAATGTAATCTACCCATAGAAAGAGAGTGGATCC
Source organism: Petaurus breviceps papuanus (assembly GCF_028583685.1). NCBI lineage: Eukaryota > Metazoa > Chordata > Mammalia > Diprotodontia > Petauridae > Petaurus > Petaurus breviceps. The sequence goes on along the minus strand of NW_027186492.1, from coordinate 1,713,836 downwards.
AGAGATTGGGGTATGAATGAAGTCAAAATGTAAGAGTATATTAGTGGTCTGTGATATAGTCAAAGTAAAACTCAGTATGGATTTTATAAAACAACTAGTTTAGCTTTTTCTTCCTTCTTCTTTCCTTCCTTCCTTTCTCCCTCCCTTCCTTCCTCCCTCCCTCCTTCCCTTCCTTCTTTCCTTCCTTCCTTCCTTCCTTCCTTCCTTCCTTCCTTCCTTCCTTC
>NW_027186492.1:1689280-1713602 GCF_028583685.1 Petaurus breviceps papuanus | reverse complement strand
TTCCTTCCTTCCTTCCTTCCTTCCTTCCTTCCTTCCTTCCTTCCTTCTTTCTTTCTTTTCTTCTTTCTCTCCTTTTTCTTTCCTTCCTTTCTTCCCTCCCTCCTTCCTTTCTTCCCTCCCTCCTTCCTTTCTTCCCTCCTTCCTTCCTATCTTCCCTCCCTCCTTCCTTCTTCACTCCCTTCCTTCCTTCTTTCCTTCCTCCCTCCCTCCCTTCCTCCTTCCTGTAGCTTAGAACTCTGAAACTGAAATAATCCGCAGTACCCCTAGTAGCAGGGATTATAGCAATGTGCTACTAGACCTGGCCTCAAACTAGATGCTAAAGAAGTATTTCCAAATAGAAACGGTCCTAGGTATAATACAAAAACTAGATTTTAGATATTAGCAACCCTTCTCTGCCCTTTTGAATTTGGACAATCAAATCTTATTGATTGTACAAATGCTTGGCAAACCATTCCTTTTCTCGTACCTTCCTTGAACCTTAAGCCACATCTGTAAAACAAAGAACTTGGATTAGCTGACTTCTGAGATCCCTCTGAGACATCAACGATTCTATGAACTTTTATAGATGGAAAGTTCGACCTCATCCCAGTGTCTTTGGAATGAGTATGAATGCCAGATCCCCGGAGGGAAGGGAAGCTAGTGTGTGTGTGTGTGTGATGAGGGGTGGGGGGATGGTGGTGGTGGTTGCTTTTTTCTCTTTGCTCCTCTTCTCTCTTGATACTACCTCAGACCCAGTCTTGGATCAGGTAAGGGGGAGCATAGGGTGAGGGTGAAGGGCAGTTCTAGGCAAGGTCAAGCTAAGGGGAAAGGGAATGGAGGAAAAAGGAAAGAAAATTCTAAATGGATGTAATACTTAGGAGGACCCGAGTTCAAATCCGGCCGCAGACACTTAACACTTACTAGCCGTGTGACCTTGGGCAAGTAACTTAACCCCAATTGCCCTACCTTCCCCCCTACAACAACAACAAAAACAACGAATTTGTATGAAACAGGTATAGGTAAATCAGAGACTGCTTGTTCAAATTGTATGTATATGCCATCGTGTCATCTACCTAGTAGATGCATCATGAATGCTTGTTGACTAATTAAGCTTTTATGGGCTAGCCTGGCTGGACAGCTACCATTTCTAATGTTTCCGTGGAAAACTATATCCTATAGTTCCAACTAACTGATGTAAACAATCTCTTAGAATGCAAACTGTAAACTGAGGACTTATTGTATATGCCAGACCTTGCTATATATTAGACTTCTGGGCACTTTTTGGTCTTGAAATCAAGGGAGTAGACTATCCAGAGATTAAATCTTTAAATGTGTTTGCTCCTTTCAAACAGGATTCTTGAAATGACATTGAATGGGGCAGCTAGGTAGTACAATGGATGGAGCACTGGACCTGAAGTCGGGAGAAACTGAGTTCCAATTCAGCCTCTGATCAGACAGTTGATACTTAGTAGCTGTGTGACCCTTGGCAAATCACTTAATCCCAATTGCTTCACCAAAAAAAAAGAAAAAAATAAATGACATTGACACATGACCGAGGAGGATCTCATTACCAGGCGGCACTTAGTAGGCACTCAGGAAATATTTGTTGAATTGGATTGAAAGAAATCTGAAAAATGTAACCCGGTAAGACCAAAAAAAAAAAACCCAAAACAAGTAGGGTCACTGAGGATTTAGGTTAGTAAATTGACATTGCCACAAAAACTGTTTCCTAGTTACCAGGTGAATGGGGTTAGAGATGTCATTCCTGTCTCCTGGTCCAATTGCAGTGAGTGAGGATTACATTTCTGTTCACTGGATTAAGGTTAAACTTAAATATGCCAGGCCCCGCCTGGCCTTGTGGCTTTGTTGCTTTCTTCTTCCTCTGCTAGAACATAGGATCATGGCATCATAGGATCAGAGGATTTTAGGGCTGGCATTGTCCTCATGGTTCCAGGACTAGGCTAAATTCTCATTCTTGCCTTGTGGTCATATCAATTCTGAGCCTTAAGCTAATAAACAAAAGCCAGAGCCAATATGCTGGGGTAGGGGCTCCTTTAGAATGGGCCATCCCCAATGGGCACCTAGAGTGGCACTGAGAGTATTTATTTTTAAAAGATCACAGATCAGCTTAAAACCAGTCAACCCAACTTCACCTCTACTTTGTAAGAAAACAAGAAGACTTAATATGTCCTTCACATGAAAAACAACCACACTTTTTTTTCCCCAGGAATTTCCTGTCCAAGAAAAAAAAGGCATTTATACAGAAGATTCTTACTTAATAATGGAAAAAATGCCATAGAGTCAAAAGAGAAAAGAAAGAAAATAGAATAATGGAGCCAGACTGCTGGCTGGAAGCAGGATGAGAGCTGAGAGTCACCTTCAGAGATATCAGGGATTGTTCCTGATGCAATGGGACATGAGTATTGAGTCCTGGCTCCATCCTGTTCATGGAAAACATGGAATTAATTAGTGCTAATTTACCTTTCTCACACTGTGTGACCCTGGAAAAATGACTAAACAGCCCTGGGCCACAGCTTTTTTTTTTAATCTGTAAAATGTAAAATGAACTAGATGGTCCCTGAGGTTCCTTCTAGATCCATGATTTTTTTAAATCAAACAATAAAGGCAGCTAGGTGGTTCAGGTGACAGAGCACTGGGCCTGGAGTCAGGAAGACTCATCTTTCTGAGTTTAATCTGGCCTCTGACACTTACTAACTGTATGACCTTGAATAAGTCACTTGACTTCATTTGCCTCAGTTTCTTCACCTGTAAAATGAGCTGGAGAAGGAAATGGCAACCCTCTCCGGTATCTGTGCTAAAAATAACCTCAAATGGAGCTATGGAAAATTGGACAGAACTGAACAACAACACAAACAAAGGTCAACAATAAGACTCTGGTGGAAGATGGTGTGTCTGACCATGTGTGTGCACACATAAGGGAAACAGCCTGATACCTGATTGTATTTGGAATAGAATGATGTGAGTTCGAATCTCTGCTCTGCTACTTACTATTTCTGTGAACTTGGATAAGTTTTTAACCTTTCTGGGCCTCAATTTCTTCATTTATTAATGAGAGACCTTAACTCGATGACCTCTAAGATCCCTTCCAGATGTGAATCAGCATCTTTCTAAACTTTTCTCTCCCTTTTAAATTTCTTATGTTTGAGGCTCTGTCTGGTAGGAAATGATTCGAAAGGAAATCATGGATACACAGTGGAGCTCATCTCACCAAGTAAACAAGGCTCTTAGGCCAGTATCTCTTCTTTTCTTTGTGACAGGCAGAGGACCGCTTCACATTCACCTTGCCATCTTGGCTGTGGCAGCCGCTATGTCTGCCTCTCCCCCGTCCCCTCCTTGTGGGTGGCACTGACCTGGTTGACAGTGGAATGCAGTAGAAGTAGGCACTCCGAAGACTTGCCTGGATCCTTCGACTTGTTTTTCACTTCGGTCCAGGCACCCTTTGTACAGATCTAATTCCTCCGCAGGCACCTCTGTAGACCCTGGCGTTCCAAGACATAGCAACCTTATCTGAAGCCAGAGGGATGTGTCTATTGTTGTTGGAAACTTCAGCCTGGACCTACTGGAATCCAATTTCCCTACCATTTTCCCCTTGTACTCAACCTCAACTCCTTCTGTTCAGTAAACAGACTATCAAAGTGCAAAATGAACCAGCCCCAACAGCCACCTAAGATTTTAAATCAAGTACACAGTTTTGCCTCTTTGTTACCTCTCACTTCATTCATTAGCTTTTGAGTCCTTAAGAGTAACTTGGGAGATATTCATCTACGGTGAAGACAATACTTATAGCCAGAATTTGTATAGAGTAACCACAATAGAAAGTAAGCTACTTGAGGGAAGAGGTAATTTTGTTTCTGTCTTTTCATATCCTCAGCATCTAGTACAGTCCCTGGCACACAGTAGGGCCTTGTCAAATGCTTGAAGAATTGAATAGAGGCTACCCATCACTTCCCTACACACATAAGTCCCAGTGAGACAAGAGAGTGAAGCCTGGGAGAATTTAATTCATCTTCTTGGTGGATTATTTAACATATAGCTCCCAAACTTAGCTTGTTGGTAAGGTAGAGACTCTGATTTCTTTGTGTGCTCAGAATTTAGCGTCTCTCAGAATGAAAGGAATCCCTCTCACCTCACTAATCAGAGATTAGTATTGCATCTGAAGACAAATGACATTGGGACCACCATTTTGTTCTTCTTTGGATGCAGGTGGAAGGAGACTTCACCCTCTTGCTCCCTAAAAGCAGGAACTAACAGAATGACCTTGATATAGATCTGGCCTTCTAGTTCCTATTCTCTTCTTGGTCCTCCATCATTACATTTGCTTATAATGCAATCAAACAAATATTTACTAAGCATCTACTGTGTGTGTGCAAAGCACTGTGCCAGGAACAGCAGATTGAGGGCTATACTTGTAATCAGGAAGACTTGAGTTCATATTCTGTCTCATAAGCTGTATGACCCTGGGCAACTCATTTTAACTCTATGACTCAGTTTCCTCATATGTAAAATAGGGATAATAATAGCATCTACCTCTAAGAATTGTTGTGAGAATCAAATAAAATAATAAGTCATGATCTTTGTAAATCTTAAAGTGCTCTAGTTTAAATCTGGCCTCAGACATTTACTAGGTGTGTGACCCTGGGTGAGTCACTTAACCTTGTTTGTCTGTTTGCTCATCTGTAAAATGAGCTGGGAAAGGAAATGGCAAACCACCCTATTATCTTTGCCAAGAAAACCTCAAATGGGGTCACAATGAATTGGGCAGGATTGAAATGATTGAACAACATTATTGTTGTTGGTATTATTGTGAGAATCAAATGAGATAATATGCTAAAATCTCCATAAATCTTAAAGCATTATATAAATTATGCTTATTATTATTTTAAATATTATTATTACAAACCCCAAAACCATCCCTGCCCTAAATAAGCTCATATTTTGCTGAATTAATATGATAGTAGTGAGAACATTCTTTGCATATCTCTCCATCATTGTCTGCTTTTTTGGATCTTGAATTGCTTTGGGCTCATTGAAGGTTGAATTCTGCTAATTATAGGTTTGGTGTTACATGGATTTTATTGTACGTTTATTATTTGAAAGTGTGGCGTTTCTATATAGTGCTTGGGGCAGCCTCCTCACACAAGGGCCTCCCAGATAAACTAATCCATTTTCAAGGTACTTGGTTTGTAACCACTCAAAGTCTTGGTCTACTAGTCTCTCCTAATATAGTTACTTTTGCTGGTCAGCTTGTAAGCACCCTTAGCTCAAAGCAAAGAAACTTAGTGAAACAACATATGTAATGGGGATTTGTGGCATGCTCAATGCGTCTACCATGGCATCTGTCCCAGAGACAGGGACAGAGACGTGGGAGATGCTGGGGACCTACTTCCAGGAGACTGGAGCATGAGTGAGCAATCTGTGTTGGCCTACCCCATGGTTGGAAGCAATCTTTTTCCATTGGCTTCATACCTGAAATTATCTCCATCTTTAAAACTGCCTAATGAGAGCAGTTGGAACTTCTCCTGCATTTTTACCTGAGGGGGAAAGGACTACTTCACTCAGAACAAGTGGTATCAGGAGTAAGGGAGAGAGGGCCTGAGGGCCACCATCTTCCCCCTCTCCTTTAGGTCACATGGTCCCAAGAAGCAGATCTTCGGTTTTGTTCTTTTACTTTATTCTTTTTTTTAAAATTCTAGGTATGGAGAGTGGAGTCACCAACCCAGGAGCTCGAACCACGGGGATCTGGGAATCCAGGAATCCAGGCAGGATATTTCAGCCAACCTAGCAGTGAGGCCTTGAGGAGCAAAGGTTCTGGCTAGCAGGGCTTTGGATTTGCACTTGGTGGGACTAATGCTTTATAGGAAATGAGCTAAACTATGAGCCTAACCTCCCTCCCCTCTCCAGAAACTGAGAAGGCATAGGGAAGTTGATGTCCCAGAAATGCTGGAAGGAAATCTTTGGATGTTTGTTCTTGCTCTGTCTTTGAAGTAAATATTCCTTTGTATTGAGGCAAAAAGGAGCTTGGATGTTAGTTATGTGGCTCTTGAAATTGGGGGTAACACAATCACTGAGAGCTCAAGCCACTGGCATAGAAGAGATTCTAACTTGTTCAGGGTACTGGAGGACACTGCATGTGAGGGAGCAAAATGCTATCTTCTGGGGGAGTAGGGGTGCAGGGAGGAGGGGTTGGTGGTGTTAGAAATGGGGCCCTAGAGAAAGTGGAGCCAGAGCAGCCACATTTACAATATAACAGTCCGATGAACCTGGGAAAACACTGTCCCAGAAATATGTACATTGTTAGTAGGAGGGATGGATATACACAGGAATCACATATGGTAGGCCACACACAGAAGAAGCCCATATGGCGTATGATGGACAGCTATCGCCTCTGACACTACAGAGCCATTGATGTCTTCTGCTGAGGTCATCATGCTGTTATCCCTGAGGGCCTGAATAAGAGAGAGGGTGGGGGTGGGGGTGGGAGTGAGAGGGACAGAGAGACACACACACACACACACACACAGGAGAGAGAGAGAGAGAGAGAGAGAGAGAGAGAGAGAGAGAGAGAGAGAAAGAGCTTTTTATGCAAGTAGCACTTACTATCCAAGCAAGACAGTTTATTCTCTTTAGGAGTCTATATTGAAATGAGGGGAGACATTTCAAAAAGAAGAGCCAGAAAAGGAAATGTGTGTGACATGGTGTGGATTTAAGAAATATTGTATGATCCTTGTACTGGGTAACATAGAGTAACAACTCACCTATCAGAGCCCTGGGTCCCAGGGGTAGAGAAAAAGTTCCAGCAGGGGGAGAGAGGGGAGGGATAAAGATGAATGCTTTACTGAAGGCAGCACAGTGTAGAGACAGCTGCCAACCTCAGATAACTGAATGCTGATAATGAGAGGAGACTCTCTACACACATGAAAATACCTTTTTCTTTCCTTATAGAATATTATTTTATAGAGAATCAGAACTCTGACCTTGAGGGTCTGAAGTGCTTGATCAAAGTGTGAAAGTTGTAGGTATTGAGGGGGAAGGTGTTTGGGTGACAATATTCTGATAATGGAGATTTCTAGAACCTTTTCTTTTTCTCAAGTGACAGCAACAAAAACATATAAATGCACTGTTAGATAGGGTTTCTTTTTCTATGGAGGGGGTGTTTGGATAGATTTAAAAAATATTTTGAGAACTGCATTTCAATTACAATTGGTCTCCTTTATAATACTATCTATTTTATTTTGTGAGTTTAAAAATATTGTTTTGAGAAGGGGTCTCCACGTTTCAACAGGATTCCATGACACACAAAAAGATGAAGAGGAAAGTGGGCAATAATTCCCTCTTCCTCTAAGAACACTCCCTCTCAGCACCCCCCACCTCAATCTTAGTGTTTCCCATTGGCTTCTTTCATACCTGGCTCACTTATGACAAGGGTCATTCTCTGCCCAACCAGAAGACTTGTGGCTCCCTCCAAGGTGGGCCTTCCATCAGCACTGGTCTCAAACACATGCCCTGTCCTCCAACCCACAGTGTAGGAAATGCAGAAGCCAACTTCAGTCCTGCTCTAGGAAACCAGCATCACTTTAGGGCCTCAGGTGGGGATTTTATATGTTTAGCAAGGGGTATTTCTAAGTTGTTTACCACATAATTTGATTACGAGTTTACCACATAAATTACTGATAAAGTTATTTATAATAATTTTTCATTGGTAGTCTATCTTATAAGAGGGTCCACATATGTTTATCAGTTGGTAAAGAACACATACATGTTTACTACATAAGGTCATACAAGTGTTTATGTTATTTGAGAAAAAATTGTTTATAGATAATTTACTTAAAGCAGCTCAATAATAAAATGGAAACTTAAAACATAAATTATGCCCAACTGACCTACTTTCTTATTAAGTTAATAAAACTTATTCTCATCACTCAAAGACCCTGGACATATCACTTTATCTCTTAGAGCCTCATTTTCCTCATCTATAAAATTTGGATAATAACTACCTCTACTTCACAATATTGCAATATGGACCAAATGAGATAATGTTTACAAAGTACTTTAATGGTCTTAGAGAGACTCTATAAATGTTAACTTATAAACACTGTGACTATGTCTAGAGGTAGCAGTAATACAGCAGAATTTATACTCTGCTCTGGAGCCAGAGGACCTGGGTTCAAATCTGCCCTCTAATGTTTACTCCCTGAATCTCAATTTCCTTATTTACATGGCACAATGGTTAGAGTCAAGGCCTGGAGTCAGGAAGATTCATCTTCTTGAGTTCAAATCTGGCCTCAGATCTCTCTATCTCTGTGACCTTGGGCAAGTCACTTCACCCTGTTTGCCTCAGTTTTCTCATCCATAAAATGAACTGGAGAAGGAAGTGGCAAACCACTCCAGGATCTTTGCCAAGAAAACCCCAAAAGGGGTCACAAAGATTCGGACATGTCTGAAACCACCAAACAACATCAGACAAGAAAGGGGGAAGTTGTTGACCTAATTCTTTTTCAGTTCTAGATCTGTGATTCTATGACAGTAATAACCCAAGACTCTATTTTTTTCCCTGTCACTCTCCCACTCAGGTCATACACAATTATGGGTAAAGATCTGGAGATACAAGTGGCTGCTTATTTGATTTGTTGTCACTTTTCATTTCCCTTAATAGTTCTAGACTTTGCTTCCCTCCAAGTCGATTTGCTTCTGGAATATGTATGCTTTGGATTATTTTTCTTCCAGTGGATCAATTTGCCTTTTCTGTAAACAAAGTTCCATTTCTGTTACTTTTCCCCACATTTTTTTAACCTCAGGGTTCATCCACATTATCTAGCTGTCCTCCCTGGGATTTGCAATACCTCTCAATTTACAATCAGCTTGGATTTCATGCTCTGGTCATAGGCTCTACTGCACCTCCTTCCCTCCCCCCCCCTCCCCAACTCCAGTTCTCCAATTAGAATGTCAAATGAAAACAAGAACTCCAACTTCCCCTTGGGGCACCTAGCTAACTACAGTCCTCCCTACTTGGACAATTGCCAAGGGGAAAACTCACCTTTTGTTCATAGTCTTTCTTTAGTTTTCAAACCTGGGTGACAGGGTCCTTGCAACCATTTAAAACTAACTTTGTAATTAACATTTTATGAACCATGATATGAAATACTGGAAATCTGAGTCCAAAAATACATCTGCTATATTTCTTTTCTCCTCTCATTGGGCTACCCTTTCCAAAAAAACAATCTCATTGTCTGGCAGCGTTTTTTCCCTTAAGGGAGCCAGTTATTGTCTTCAAAGGTATTCATATTTTCTCTTATCTTTCTTTTCCTTTTTTTCCTAATAACATAACTTCATAGCAATGCAGAGAGCTTGTCAATTTCTGCAGAGATGTCTGAAGCTCACTCCCCCTACCTCTCCTTCCAAAATCTTCCCAAAGCAGGTCTCTGAATACTACTATGTATTATCTGGCCCTTATGATATAAAAGTTTGGATTTTCCTGGTGTTACTTTACACATTATTTTCTGTAAGCTATTATTACAGGGAATGCCTAAGTGTCCAGAATTCTTTGTATTAAGTGGCTCATGTCCAGAAGTAATTTCTAAGCAGTTGGGTGCAGGACTTAGAATCAGGAAGCCTGGATTTCATTTCTGGGTCCTTTATTTAATGTGCTAGATACGATTTTATGCTTCTGATAAAATATATAAATTATTGACATGCTTTTTAGTTTCAGTAGCAGAATGTATTGAGGATAGTGAACACATAACTTCATATTACTGACACAGGAAGTAGGATGTGAAAAACTCTCATCCAGTGGGTCAGAGTGATTTCTAACATCAGACTGCTTGACCACAAAGGCTACAGGGAATCAAAGAGAAGATCTGTGGCATCAGACTGGATGTGTTCATCGGGTATCTCAAGAAACAGTTGGGAAAACCAGTCTCTAAGGTTATGTTATTTTATGAATAAGTTACATCATGAAATTTGAACATAATATATTTGAACATAATATAAACATACTTTTTTCAAGTTTTTTTTTGCAGGCTTACTTCAAAACCCTCTCAAATCAAAACACACACACATATATATATATATATGTATATATACACACATATGTATATACATACTGATATATAGGCATTTATTGGAAGTACAGCCTAGGTTAGATAAGACTTTGCACCTATGGCATTTGCTAGACCTGTGACCATGGGCAGTGCAAATTCCATATTAGACATTTGCTACCTGCATGACCCTGGGCAAATCATGTAACCTCTGCTTGCTTCAATTTCCTCATCTGTAAAATGAGGGCACGAATAGTACTTTACTTCCCATTATTAGGCAGATACAATGAGAAGATGTTTGGAAAATGCTTTGGAAACCTTAAAGTACTATATAAATGTGTTGTGCCAAAAGGAGAGAGACAAGAGGACCCCCTCTCCCCCAAGAGTAAAATTTGTAAATGGATTTTATTTGCTGAGGGACTGTTTGGGATCAGGCCCAAATCGAACAGTGAGTCTGCACGGAAAATGTGTCGGCTTTTACAGGGATACCACGTGGCCAATGTTAGGTATCATGCAAGCAGAAACTTGCAGAGGCCAAGAACAGTGATTGGTCAGTACACACCTTGAAATTCCTGCTGGTGCCAAGTCTCCCTGACCCGGAAGCCAGCCCACCTCTGTGGAGGTGAGCTGACTGGGTAAAGGTGGACATCCGCTGGGGAAGCGTGGAACTGACCTGGCAGTCTGCTCGCTTCCCTGAGGGAGGGGGATGGGGAAATCAGGTACAACAAATGCTAGTTTCTTCTCCTTCTTCTCCTTCTCCTCTTCCTCCTCTTCTTTCCCTCATCTTCCTTCTTCTCCTACTCCTCCTTCACTTTCTGGATTTGAAATCAGAAGACCTTGATTTAAATTCTGGTTCTACAGTGAAAAGACTTTTGGATTTTGAAGCAGAGGGCCTTAGTTTGAATATCTTCTCTACCACTTTTTACATGTGTGACCTTAGGAAAATATCCTTTACCTCCCTGGGCCTCAGTTTCCTCATTTGTAAAAGAAACAAATTGGAGTTTTTAGATTCCTTAGGTTTTTCGTCTATGAAGTTACTTAGTCTTAACTGTAAAATGGGGCTAATTACATTTATGTTGCCTCCCCCAAAGGAGGTGTTGGGAAGGAAGCCTGATATAGACTGAAAAGTGCTGTATAGATGGGAACTATTAACTATTAATATAATTTGTGGTGTCTTATGAGAGTTCTTAGAACTTTAATAAGGGAAGGTTCTTATAACTTATATAGGACAATGAGCTTTAGTGAGACAATTAGCTTTTCTGTACAGTATTCACTTTAGCATTATAAATCTAGATTTGTAAGAGACCTTAGAGATTGTCTGGTCCAACCTCTTCATTTTACAAATGAAGAACTGAGACCCAACATGGCCAAATGACTTGCCTAAGATCTCACAGTTAGTAAGCATCAATGGTAGGATTTGAATCCAGGTCCTTCAACTCCAGAGATAGCATTCTTTCCAATGGATCATACTGCCTCCCTTCCAAGAGCTCTACATCACATCTTTGCCACAGAAAACCCTAGGAATCCACTCAGAGACCAGGACTCTAAGTCTAGTCCTGGATTCTAACTGTTTCTATGTTACTAAACATTCTGAGACTAGGTTGTTTAACTTCTCCTGTTCTTAGTTTTCCATTAAAGGTAAGAAAGCACGGGGCTGTAGCGAATGTACAGGTAGCTAAGTTTTGTTTATTCTAAATGGAAAGTAAAATAGAATCACAGATTTAAATTATTCATGCTAACCAGATACTAAATATAGTCATTTTCTACCTTCCAAAATGATTGCTAATGTTGTCACAATGTACACCTAATTAATGTAAAATAGTATAATCATTTTTAAATGTTTGTGTCCTTTACATTTCAGTGTTCTGAGGCAAAATGCCCTTTGCCTTGACTTAGTTATGGCTCTGTATTTATGCAATAGAGCGGGAAGTGACCTTAGCAATTATTTTATGGCCAAGCTTTGAGCATGCTTACTTTGCCTAACATGGAGCCCAATGCATCCAATACTGTGTGGGTTGGGTAACCTACTTTGATAAGCTACCAGTCTCTTTAAAACTGGTGAGATTCAGTTGTTCACTCTCTTTTCTACCATCCTTCAGCTGTATTGCCAAGAAATAGACCTGAGATGTTTGTCTCTAGTGTCTGTTATTTGTCCTCAGTTTCAGGTGCCAGAGGTGATTTTGGTGGGCCTGTAGTTGAAGCCATGGTAACTTTACAGCCAGAATTGCAGATGGAGCGGTTGCAATAGTCAGCCATGTTAACCTGGAAACCCTGAGAAATTCCAGAGTGTCTGGAATTTGAGCCTGAACTAATATTAGAACCCATTAGAACCTTTTCATGGTCTAGTCTTTCTACTATTTAATGTGCAATGGAGATCAGGTATAGGACAGCTATTTATTTCCTCCATACAAAAGAAATGCTTGACACAAAAGACTTACAAGTGTACTTTGACAGAGACTTAAACATGACACCATAACTCATAGTTCTTATTAGATTCTCCTGGGAGATTGATAATCAAAAAAAACATGAGATGTGACTGAATAGGCATTTTCCTTTCACCTTGACTCTGAACTATCAGAACAACTTTTCTCGAAGCTCATGTCTTTCAGCAAATAGACCAAGGATTAGGCTTGTCCTCTTGTCAATGTTAATTTAGTCTGGAAGGGTTTTAGTACATATAAAACTTACACCCCCTGTTTTACCCTCCCCCAACATATAGTTGACCAACCCAGGGACTTATGAATTTCTGAATTCCAGAGGAAGCCCCTTCCCAAATCTCTATCTTTCATGAGTGATGTTTGGTCATTAATGTTCAGAGAAAGAGACACAAATGTGCCTATGGCATGAGTAAACAGAGGACATATTCCTTAGTGCAGGATGGGAGTGAAGAGGAGAGGAGAGGAGACTTGTCTTCCAGGAGGCAGAGTCACTCCTTTTAAGGCAGGTTTTCTTAACTTAGTATCAATCCATGAACTTAAAAAAAAATTATTAGTATATTTCAATATAATTCATTCCCTCAGTAAGCCAAAGGATTTTTATTTTATCCATTTAAAATCGTTATTTTGAAAAGGGGTCCATAGACTGCCAAAGGGGTCTATGGCACAAAAAAGGTTAAGAACCCTTGTTTTATGATATACTGAATGGACAGCTATTCTTGGTTCAATGGCTAAGCCTTTCTGATGCAACTTTGACAACATCTGGTTGTGTATTTCTTTTATGAAGGGACCAAGCTCCAAGAACATACATATGGCACAGGAAAGGGCCCAGGTCCAGTTATGTACTATTGGGTGTACTCTTATCCAAAGTGCATCAGGTGGAGAGGGTTTGCCCTGATTATACCCATTCCATATAAATACCTCCTGGGAGAATTATACCTTATTCATACTGTAGTATTAATTACATTAATCAGATAATCCCCTATCATCTAGCTGAACTTACTAAGAATTCAAAGTATGGGAGTTTTAACTGGATGCAGGAAACCAGAGGAAAAATTTTGGAAGGAGAGAACAGGCTGGCTTGGAGTGGGGGATTCCAGATGTAGGGAACCTGTGGCCTCAAGGTCACATGTGGCCCTCTAGGCCCTCAAGTGCAGCCTTTGACTCAAAGGGCCGAACTTGAGGACCTAGAAGACCACATGTGGCCTTGAGGCCTCAGGTTCCCCTCTCCTAGTCTAGATCATAGTCAGTGTCCTGATATCTAAATTAAGGCACCAGGACACGCCTGGAAAGATACAAACTTCAGCTGCCTGTGCTCTAGACCACTGCATTTCTTTTAAGAAGAAAAAAGTAAAAGGAGAAAGGGAAAGAAGAGAATGCATATGCAAACTGGGTTTAACTAGCCCCTCTCACAGACAAAGAAAATGTTATTTATCCCTTAAAGGAATAGTAACAATTTCTGTCATAGGGGCTGTTGAAGTTCAAGTTACATGTCAGAATGTAGTCCTCCTCATCTCCCTCGAAGGCAGGTCTGTCTATACCTAGTAATTTTGGTAACACAGGACCAGGGAGGCTTTCCTGTCTTCCCTGCCCTCTGTTAGTGCCAACCTCTCTCTCTTCATCTACTCTGTATTTTTATCTTGTACATTCTGATTTATAGAACTTGTTTTGTTTTGCCTTTTTTTTTCATCCTCAGTGTTTAGCACACTGTCTGGCACATTATTAGTGCCTAAGAAATGCTTGATAACTGATTGACTTGGGCAAGAATGAGGATGAGGGGAGGAGACTTTTCAGGGAGACATCTCCTGAGGACAAAAGATGCTATTGAAGAGGAGTCATAGACTCCAGACTAAATGAGGACTTCTGCTAGGGAGGCCCCCACAGGTGAGGGACCAAGAAAGGACAGGACTTGGAGGGGAGGGACAGAGAGTGCACTTGTGTTGTAGGAAGGTCTTGAGAACGAATGAAAAATTTTTATTAAGCTCTTACTATGTATGGAGTCTTGTGCTAAATGCTGAGGTTAAAAATGCAAGAGTTATAGTTATTATTCAGTTGTTTTAGTCCTGTTTGACTCTTTGTGACGCCATTTGGGTTTTTTGGGGTAAAGATACTAAAATGGATTTGCCATCTCCTTCTTTATCTCATGCGTTTGCCGTTTCCTTCTCTATCTTATTCTACAGGAACTGAGGCAAACAGGCTCAAGTGACTAGCTCATGGTCACATAGCTAGTAAGTGTCCTAGGCCAGATTTCAACTCAAGTCTCCCTGACTCCAGGCTTGGCACTCTATCCACTGTGTCATCTAACCAAAAGTTATAATGCCTGCCCTCAAAAAACTTATTCTTATAGGAGGAGACCACACATATAGGGTCACCTCAGTGACCACCTATTATAACTTCACCATTTTGACTGATGAGGAAATCCTCCAGTGAGGAAAAATGACCTTTCCAGGTCACACAGGTCATATCAGACATGGGATTTGAACCTTGGTCCCCTGACTCATTGTTCAGTTGGTTCAGTTGTGTCCAGTTCTTTATGATCCCATTTGAGGTTTTCTTGGTAAAGATACTAAGGTGGTTTGCCATTTTCTTCTCCTGCTCATTTTACAGATGATGAAACTGAGGCAAACAGGGTTAAGTGACTTGCCCAGAGTCACACAGCTAGTAAGTGTCTGACACCAGATTTGAACTCAGGAAGATGAGTCTTCCTGACACCAGACTGGGTACTCTATCCACCTCCCCCATCTACTTGCCCTCTGACTCAGAGCCAGTGCTGATTCCAACTGAGAAACTATTTCCTTCAACTAATCAGCTCTAAGAAAATGGGAATTTTGATTGGAAAGTGAGTTGTGTCTTCTAGATGTATGAAGACCACAAAGGCATTGCAGATCATTCTTGGTTTTCTTTCATCTCTTGCTTAACTTTACCATAATTCATTTTTATTAATTTAGTTATTCAATAACCATTTGATGAGCACCTAGGATTTCCACCACTGTGCTCAGCAGTTCAGAGGCTATAAAAATGATTATGATTTAGTCTTTGCATTCAAGGAGCTTATAGTCTCATTTTGGGTTTTTCCTACTGTCTGACAGGTGTTGAAAATGTAAATAAATACATGAACAAAGGCTAGGGTGAAGCACCATGGGAGAGACTGAACTTTAAACTTTCTATCTTCTTTAAACTTCTACTCTGTGGCATCCTTCATCTCATCCCTCCCTCTTCATGTGCCCTTCCCTCCACTACTTCTATCCCTGATGAAACACAATTTCAGTCAGTCCTAGGAAATATTAGAAGCTTGGCAGCAGGACTAGGGTAAGACTTTCTTGAACTGACTTGGCGTGACCGAATTGTGAGGAGAATGATGAGAGTGTGTGGGTTTACATATTTTTTTTAAACCATGGAGCAGATTAGTATCTAGCATAGCTTCCTTGTTTATAAAAATTGACATTTTAAGAGCACTGTTTTTAGTAGACTGATGTTGAGATTCTGATCTCTGGTTGACTGGAAGCCTCCCTTGGGTCCATTCTCGATGGTGTCATATTAAGTGAATCAGCTTTATGCAGATGGTGATAGAGATTCATGGGAGCAGTGGTATGGGGCTAAGTGGGAAGAGAGAAACTCGAAGGCATTGCTCATTGGAACACATCCAGTCTCTCAGTTTGTCACCCACTATAGAGTAAATGGGAAATACTTCTGGATAGGCCTAGTTCTTTCCGTTCCTTTAGACAATCTGGTCTGGATATGGTTTCCTGTTAGGTGGCACAGGCCTCTGAGATGGGGCAATAGCTCTCAGTGAGAGGGGAGAAGAAAATCATATTGTTGAGTTTGCCATTGAAATGGGAAAACAAAGAGACAGGCATTTTGCAGGGCTTGAATTAATTCTGTATAAAATGAAGCGCTGCAAATGTCATGCATTCAGGGAGTAGTTTTCTCATCATTCTGCCAAACATCTTGTGGCTGCCTTTCCCTAGAAGAAAGTTTAAAGTTCATTCATTTGGCCACAGGGGTAGTTATCCAGTTCAACAATATGTAAGAGTTTTTTTTTAACTCTTTAAAAAAAAATTTGGCTTTCTGGTCTCTTCCCTGAGAGAGGACAATTCTTCCCTATCTTTTGCTTCCATTTGGCTGGGAGTGGTAGCCTTGTGCAAGTGAAAGAATTCTGACATTCGAGTAGGATGGTGAATAAAGTTCCAATCTTCAACAATTTATCACTTGTAAATGACTTGGCTAAGTCATTTAACGTTGCCAGGTCTCAGTTTCCTCATCTGGAAAATGAGGAGGTTGGATTCGTGATCTCCAAATTCCTGTCCTACTTTATTTAAGTCTATAATCCTACAACTTAATACTTTTCTCTTTGTAACATAGTGGGACAAGAATTGATTCTGGGACCCAAAGAACTGGATTCAAATTCTGTCTCTGACACTTATTACTTAGCTAACCTTGAGCAAATCATCCCCCTTCTCTAGGCCTCGATTTCTCTTCACCTGGAAAATGGTGGAGTTAGAATTTATCTCTACGACCCCTTTGTCTCTAAATCCTACCATCTTATATATGAGATTTGGTTCCATAGGGTTTAATTCAATTCATTTCAACGAGCATATATTAAGCTCCTACTTTGTGCTGGGTTCTGGGGATACAAAGATATAAATTAAACCAAACCAAACAGCTCTTAGTTTTAAGGAGGTCACATTCTATAGAAAGGAGACAAATTTACTCACAGATTAATAATAATGGTGTTTAGCATTTATATGGTGCTTTAAGGTTTTCAAAATATTTTCCATTCTCTTATCTCATTTTATCCTTATGAGAACCCAATATATTATTATCCTCCTTTTACAAATGAGGAAACTGAGGCTGAGAAGTTAAGTACGTGCCCAGTGCTAGTACACAACTAATACACAACTAGCAAGAGTCTGAAGTAGAATTTGAACTGGGTCTTTTAGATTCCAAGTTCAGTGCTCTGGCCACTTGATCTTCTAAGTAAACACAAAGTAATTTTGGGGAGGGAGAATGCTATGCATTGTCAGGGAGGATCAGGAAAGGTCTCTAATGGGAGACTTGAATGAAGCCCTGAATGTAGCCATGGTTCTAAGACGCCTAAATAGAAAAAGAGAAAGTGTTCCAGGTATGAGGGTAAGCCTGTGAAAAGGAATAGAGGTGAGTTGTATTATCTATTAGCTGGATTGTAGGTGACTTGTCTTATCCACTTATCACATAGACAATACAATAGGGCTGTTTTCAAGAACAGAATTTACTAGTCTTTTAATATTTTGTAAATGTAAGATTATTGCAGAAACAACCATCATAGAAGTAGTTATCTTTAAACTTCATAGATCAGAAACTAAAAAAAGAACTTCCACCTAATCTCACTCCCTTATTTTAATTTGAAAAATTAATTATTTTATGAATAGAAATCTATTTTCTCTTCTTTGTTTCTCCCTCCCCAGTGGAAAAAGAAAAACAAAACCACAACATTTTGTAACAAATATAAACAGCGAAGCAAAACAAATTCCAATGTTGGCCATGTCCAAAATATATATGCCTCAATCTGCAGCCTGTAATGGAAATGAAAATTTAAAGATCTTCCCTGCCCCTAGGCTAAAGTGCACCTGGAGCCTGAGGTGGGAGGCTTGTTTTTCAGTAGATACTTTTTGATTGGGCAGTGAGTCAATAAGGTTGTTACATTCTCTGAGCCAGGAGAAGGCTATATAAGCCCTGATGTGTAGCTTTGTTTTGGGGCTCACTTTGAGAAGTGTTCTGTGATTTGATCATATGAGACTCTGGGAAGCCATTGGTTGTTGAGAGCCCTCCCCCGCCTCCCCCGGCTTTGAAAAACCCAGATGTTGATTTGGTATGGATGTAATGGTTGGACAGTTTGGAAAGCTGTCTACTTGATCTGTTTCTGTCTTGATAATTCTGTCTGTATATTCTGAAGTTCGGGGTGCTGACTTTTTTCCCCTGAACTAGGTGAACGATACATATTTGGCTGATTAAAGTAAGCTTGTTAACCCATTTTGAGTTGCTTTCCTTTATCAAAGCAGATCTAAGAACCTGTGTTAGCAGCCACCCTGGGGATGCTGGGGTGTTTGCCGCTACACAGCCTCAGTTGGTCACATCTCTGTCCACAGGTGAGTAGTATGCTTCATCATCTTCATCATTGTCCATGATTATTGTGTTGAAAAAATTCTTAAGTGTTTCTAAGTACTTTGTCTTTACAGTGTTGCTACTATTGTAGAAATTGTTCTCCTGGTTCTCGACCCTTCAACCTGTATCAGTTCATACAATTCTTCCCATGTTTCTCTGAAACCATCACTTCCATCATTTCTTATAGTATAATAGTATTCCATTACATTCCTATACCATAATTTGTTCAGTTTTCCCCCAATTGATAGTTACTTCTTTAACTTCCAGATCTTTGATACCATAAAACATGCTACAATAAATATTTTTGTATAAATGGGTCTTTTTCCTCTTTCCTTCCTCTCCTTGGGGGGTATAGGCCTATGTAGTTAAATCATCTTATTTTAGAGATTAGGAAACTGAGGTCTAGGGCAATTAAGTGACTTGTTCAAGGTCACACAAGTGGCAAATATCAGAGGTGGGATTGAAACCTAGGTTCTCTCACTCTTTATTTAATCATACAGCTTCTTATTTAAGTATACAGATCATCTCTGTTATGCCTCTGGGCAACTAGGTGGCACAGTGCACAGAATGCTGGGCTTGGAGTCAGGAAGACTCATCTTCCTGAGTTCAAATATGACCTTGGACACATACTAACTGTGTCCCTATGCAAGTCACTTGCCTTTTTTGAGTTTCCTCATCTATAAGATGAGCCAGAGAAAGAAAGGGCAATCCACTCTAGTATCTCTGCCAAGAAAACCCCAAACAGGATAACAAAGAGTCAGACATAATCAAACAACAAAAAGTCTACTCCTCCCTATTTTTTTGCATATAAGGAAAATCAGGAGCATAGAGGCTAGGTGACTTTTATGAGTCACGCAAAGGAACAGGTAGGTTGACATCTCACCTCTTTCTACTGACACAGTTGGGACTAGAACCCAAGTCACCTCCCTTTAGCCTACCTCGTACTTTTTCCCCCATGCCACTCTTTGAATTGTATTTATGGAAAGAAACATCTGGCTACTCTGGTTACAGAAAACAACTTAGGGAAGTCAAATGATAAAAAGTAAATACAACTTTATAGGGTGAGGGTGATAGCTTGCTCACTTTTTGGAGGACTCTCCATTTTCCCAAGGTTTTCAGCTGGGTCTAGGAATTTGGAATGCACTAGGATTGACTCAGAGAGCAGACAAACCCTGATTAAAAAATGCCTCCTGAGACCTATCCCATCCATAAAGCAGGAAGGGCCATAGGTTTTCCAGTATCCTCCAAAAGTTTTATGGAGATTTAGTGATAATGAAATGTGGAAGAGGGAAACCTGTTTCACTTCAGATTCTCTCCAGTCATTGTTAAAAGAGATGAACATAGTCAAGGCAAGCATTCCTGCGCATCTCTCTTTGAGGAGTTCTTCTTAGGGGAATAAGAATACTTTCACTTAGGATTTTGCAAACTGATTGGTAGATCTAGTGACCCTCCAACATCTTCACCTGCCTTTACCTACCTCTCCAATGTGTAACCATGCTCCCAGAATGTACTACAGTCAATTAATAAATTTCAGTATAAGTATTTGCCCTTCTCAGGGTTTACACCTAGTTTCATTTAAACTACTTTAATGAAGTCTTTCCTGGTAATTTCCCCTCCCAAATTACTTTGCTTTTATTTCACAAATGGCTTTAGATCAATAGTATGCTAGATACTTGTGTGTCCCTTCGGTCAAGAAGGGGCATAATCTGGTTTTTATACAATCACAGTGGGCAGAGATGTTGATGGTCTAATGAATGAATATTAGAATAAGAATCTTGCCATAGTCATCTGGCAAAGTTTCTTTTTTTTCTTTTCTTTTTTTTTTAAAGCAATCAGGGTGAAGTAACTTGCTCAAGGTTACACGGCCAGTTATTTCTGGGTGTGGGGCTGAGTATCTGAGCCCAGATTTGATCCCCAGGTCATTCCAACACTGGAGCCAGTGCTCTTACTTGCTGAACCACCTGGCCACCCCTAAGCAATTGGGGTTAAGTAACTTGCTCAAGGTTACATGGCCAGTTATTTCTGGGTGTGGTGCTGAGTATCTGAGCCCGGATTCGATCTCCAGGTCATCCCAGCACTGGAGCCAGTGCTCTTACTTGCTGAGCCACCTGGCCACCCCTGGCAAAGTTTCTTGAAGATTTCTTGTGAGGAGAACCACCACCTCCTTAAGCAACCCTTTCCATTTTTTTTGGAATGGAATCTACATATTAGGGATAAGGCAGCTAGGTGTCTTAATGGATAGAGCACTGAACTTGGATTCAGGAAGATCTGAATTCAAATCTGGTCTCAGACACTCAACAGCTATATGACCCTGGTCAAGTCACTTAACCCCTATATGCCTCAGTTCCTCAACTGTAAAGTGGGGACACATTGGAGAAGGAAATGGCAAACCATTGCCAAGAAAACCCCATGAGCAAGTCCATGAGGTCACAATGAGGTAGACATGATACCACCACCACCACCACAACAACAACATATCAGGAAGTTCTTTTTTCCCTGATGTCAAACCCAAATTTCCCTCTTTGCAACTTCTACCAGTTGTTCCTATTTCTACCTCCTGGGGTCAAGTAGAACAAATCTAATCTATCTTCCACACAAAAACCCTTCAAATACTTGGAGAGAGCTGTCATTGTCTTCCAATGTCTTCCCTTTTCCAGGTTAAATAGTCCCAGTTCCTTCATCCAAGGTGAAGTCCTTCACCATCCTGGTTGCCCTAATTTCCATGGTCTACAGTTAATCAATGTCCTCCCTAAAATGTCATCCCCAGAACTTAATGCAATGCTCTAGATATGGTTAAGTTAATAAGCATTTATTAAGCACCCATTATATACCAGGCAGTGTGCCAACATGGGTCTGACCAGATTACTGTACCTGGGGACTATATCTTCTCCTGAGTCCTGGTGACATGTGCAATCTCTGGTGCTCCCACTTTTACACTACATTTTGCGAAATATTCTGCTTTATTTTGCAATGTACTTTGGGAGTTCCCTGAGGTATCAGGATTGACAGTAGAGTTGGAAAGGATTTAATATGTGTGTATGTGTATATATATATACATATATATATGTACATATATATTTGGTTGAAAAGGGATATGACTGATACATAACACATTAATTCAAAGCAGGATGGAAAATCTCATTACTACAGTCACATATGGGGGGCATTTCTAGGGTCCCTAAGAACTGAAGCTTGAAGAAGTGATGTGCTGACCTAGGAAAGGTAGGCAAATAAATATATAAGCTTTCCCTCTCTGAACGTCAATTTCCTCATATGTCAAATGATGGAATCTATCTCTAAGGTCTCTTCTAGCTGATAATCCTTCCAACTTTTAAATCCTATAACCTATGAACTTCTTATCAATGTAATGATTGCTCCCTGTTCTATGATTCTTTACAAAACAGATTTTTAATAGGTTTAAAAAAATTGGGAGTTTTGCCAACCATTCTGCAAGAGTACATAGCATTTTGTGATTTGAACCAGATTTTAATGAGATCAGTAGAAGGTGAAGGAGACCTGAACCTTATCCAGGTAACCTCTGCCTAAGCCTTGCCCAGCTCCCAGGTGGGAAATGGGAAAACTCCACTGTCCACTAGCCAGGGGGTAGGGGTGAGGGAAGGGGAAAACAGATCCCTCTGTTTGTTCTAACTGATAATAACAACCCAGACTGTGTGGGCAGGGATTACTTATCCATGGGCTAGAGGAAATGCGGGTTTTAATGAACTGGTTGTACTTTACCTCCTCTTCTAGTTGAATGGTTTGGCAGGTAGTTGGGGATAAGGGGTATTATTGAGTGAAATCTCAGGTCAACTCTCCTTTTGTAAAATAACCTTTAGAATCATGATCTTCCTCTTCTTTCTTCCTTCCTTTTCTTTCTTTCTTTTTCTTTCTTTCTTCCTTTCCCTTCCTTCTTTCTTTCCTTCTTTCTTTTTCTTCCTTTCTTCTTTTTTGTTCTTTCTCTCTCCTCCTTTCTCCTTTTTCTTTCTTTTCTTTCCTTCCTTTCTTTTTTTCCCTTACTTCTTTCTTTCCTCCTCCCTCCCTCTCTTCCTTCTTTCCTCCCTTTCCTTCCTTCCTTCCTTCCTTCCTTCCTTCCTTCCTTCCTTCCTTCCTTCCTTCCTTCCTTCCTTCCTTCCTTCCTTCCTTCCTTCCTTCCTTCCTTCCTTCCCTCCCTCCTTTCCTGGAAGATCCTGCTTGGAGTTGGGTAGGAAGACAGAGATGAGTGAAGCAACTTTAACCACAGAGTTTAGTGTTTCCTTATCTCTAAAATGGTCATAGTGCAGAACTACCAAAATGTGCCAGAACTTAAGATGCATAAGGTTAAGAAACATAGGAGAGGCTGTTTGGTATAATGAACAAAAAGACTATAATTGGGACCAGTAGACCTGGGTTTAAGTCCCAGTTCTGATACTTACTGACTTGGATTAATCATTTAACCATTCTGAGCCTTGGTTTTCCTATAGGTAAAATGGGGATAACAATAAATGCATTGCCTACCTCTCAAAGTTCCTATGAGAATCAAATGAGATAACATATATTATGCATTTTGAAAAAACCCACTGGTATGGGACTCTCTTCTTACTCGTAGAGGCAAATGCCCTGCCCTGAAGAAGGGGCAGGTTGGAGTTGGTAAACATGGGAGAACTCTAGCCTGCTTTTGTGCTCTTCTGGGTTCTTTAAAATTCAGGTTTTCTTGGGGTCTTCTTACCGTGTTTCCCCGATAATAAGACCTATCCCGAAAATAAGCCCTCCCCTTACTGTGTAAGATTCCTCTGTTTATTAAAATTGCTGTAAATGTTCATTAAAATAAGCCCTCCCCTGAAAATAAGCCCTCTGGTGTTTTTCTGTCCAAAAAATTTAATAAGACAGTGTCTTATTATCGGGGAAACACGGTAAGCTTCAGGTCTTTGAACTACCAACTGCTTTGGGCACTTCTGGCTTCTAGCTTCCAGAGTGATGATAGAAGAGGCCAAGCCAAACTTCAGAATGGTGAAGGAAAAGACTCTGGAAAGGACCCAACATGAAAGGAGTTGGCCATCCCCAGTTTGTTGCACTAGAGACTTAGGTGGGGAATTTCTCCTTGGATAAAATCTAGGTCTGTCTCTTAGATATTGTATTTTCTGGTATACATTCTCCTGTTAATTCAGACTATTCACTAGAAAGTCAAATGCTGAAGCTTAAGTACTTTGGTCACATTGTGAGAAAATGGGGCTCTTTGGAAAAGATCCTGATGTTAGGAAAGATTGAAGGCAAAAGGAAAAGGAGCGGCCAAGGATGAGATGGAGAGATGATGTCATGGAAGCAATGAACATGAACTTATAGAGGACAGAGGGGCTTGGTGTGGTCATGAGGTCACAAAGAACTGGACACAACTGAACTACTGAACAACAACAACAAATGCATGCCTTCTCTGATTTCTGTTTTGCTGCCTATTTGAATAAATGGGTTTCTTTGCTATTCACTGTATGTTTATTTTGGAACTTGTAACTGGTGAGACAGGGATCAAACCCTGGACATAAAGCTTGGAATTCACCTTTCCTCCCAATAATGACAGCAAAGTGATCCAAAGTCAGACTGAACTTGATTATATTGCCTAGACTATTTAAGGGAGTGGATAGATATCATTCTAGCCCAGTACCTGAGAGAGAGAATATCTGAGTATCTGTTATCTAGCATCTGAGGAGAGCAGAATAACCTCCAGCCCCTTTCTGCTTC
>NW_027186492.1:1583794-1689180 GCF_028583685.1 Petaurus breviceps papuanus | reverse complement strand
TCTCATCTGTCTCTTTCTGTTTCTGTCTCTGTCTTTCTTTTTCTGTCTCTACCTCTCTTTCTCTCCCCTCCCTCTCTGATTTCCTTTCTCTGTTTCTCATCTCTGTCTCTGATCTCTCTCTGTTTCATTTCTGTCTCTGTCTCTCTGTTTCTGTGTCCGTCTGTCTCTGAACTTAGGTTCTCTTTACATGTATAGCATATGTAAGGGTCATCTCTTAATGGAAGGGAACCTGGGATAGATCTTAGAATTCCCTGCTTTCAGGATCAGGTTCCATCCTAATTGTTCTCCTGGGGGTTTTGAACAGAGTGACCTGTGGTTGTTTTCTCTCCCATTGTTCTTGTTTCTGTTAACTGTACTTCCATTTGTTTCCAATAAATGGCACTTGTCTGCTTTTGGAAGACAGTAGAAAGCTTGCACTAGGGCCAGCATTTGGTTACTTCTTCAGTCCCTATCTCTCCTTTGACTGTAATCTAGACTGGGTTTGAGGAGTAAGTAGATGTTATCACTTCTCAGAAGTGGTGCTAAGAATGAATGCCTTTGCAGGGGGATCATGTGGCCAAAGGAAATAATGCAGAGAATGTTTTTGATATATGGTCATCTTAGTTCTTTGAATTACATTCTAGGAATAGTAAATTTAAGATTAATATTGAGCACTTAAAATGCCAAACCACTTTGGGGAGTGGGGGATGGTGTGGTTAGGAGGGAAAAGACAATAGGCTTTCCTTAAGTAGCAACATGTGGGCCCAATTTTGGGGCTGGGATGGGTTAGGGTAGAAAAGCAATGTGGGGAAATTGCAATGTAGGGGAACTGGTGAATATAGTCATGGTCACGTATTTTTGATATTACAAAGTGTTGGTTTATTTAAACTTGCATGTATTTTGTTTGCATTGGAATGCTGAGCAAAATCATTATTTTTTACTTTCCCCAGTATAATTTCACAAGCTGCAGAGATGTGTGAGTTAAGTCTGCTGTGACTAGATTTTTGGATAGGAACAGTAAGTGTTCTTCCCTTTGGAAATCAGTTCCTGGCAACTTGGATTAACCCGTCTGTTATTTTCTCCAGTATAAATCTAACCTGAAAGGCAATATGGTCAATAAACCAAGTGTGAGAGTCAATGTAAGTGATAAATTTAGCTTGAGAGGTAATATGGAGACATAAGGAAGAGCAGGGTTCAAGTTCAACCTCTGACACAGGTTGTGACCATAGATAGGTCATAACATTTAACCTCCCAGTGTCCTCAGGTGGTTTTCTAGGACTCTAAGTTGTAGATAAATTGCTGATCTTAATTGGTAGTAGGCTTTTCCATACCAGGAGTTCATTATACAGGTTAAATCACAAGTCCAGACCCCCCCCCCAAAAAAAACAACAAAAAACCCCACCCATGAAATCTGCTACCATCAAATGGCACCTCACCTTCATAGTTGCCCAGGGTAGAGAAGAAGTGTCTAACTCCTGGGCTACATGCTGCAGGAAAAATACTCCTAAGTATAGCTAGAACCAGATTAAAATATACTTGTGAAATATTTTACAAAATAAATTAAAATATAACACAATATGGATAATGTTAATTTGTGGTTTTATAAGTCAATATGCTGCTGGCAGGGATCCATTCCTATTTGAGTTTGACACCATTCATTAAGTAAATATTTATTGAGCACTTATAATATTGAGAGTTCCTATCGATCATGAATTGGTCAGCCACCCCTGCAACTATATCTAGATGCTTGGATATCCCTAATCTAGGCTATTTACCTAGAACTTGATGTCTTTTCTGAAATTCAGGAGAAATTTGAAAAGGGGAAAATCTATGAGGACTTTTTGGATTGACTCTAGACATCCCATGAGGAGTGAATCTAAATTTAATTGACTGATCTCTCTCAAAATCTCCCAGACCCTCCACAGGCCTCCAACTGGTCTCCCATGGAGGACACTTACTTGCCAGGTTTCTATGGAGCTAGTATTTACATAGTGCTCTAAAGTTTACAAAGCACTTTACAAATCTTTTAGGTTCATTTAATCCTAACCACAAGTAGACTTTTATTATGATTCTTATTTGACAGATGAGGAAACTGAGGCTGAGAGGCTGAATGACTTGGCTAGGATCATAAGTAAGTGTCTGAGGTAGGATTTGAACTCAGGTCTTCCTGACTCCAAGTCCAGCACTCTATCCACTATACCTCCTAGCTGCCTATTTCAGTTTTTAACTGAACCTAATGTTTACACCATAGTATATTTATGCACATCTTTCCTCCTACTCCAATTTATCCCCCTTCCCATTAAGTGGCAAAAATGAAATTTGAAGTCTTGTCGTCTCGCTCCAAATTTAGTGCTTTCCCCCACTATACATAAACTCCATGAGAGGAGGGGGGCAGTGTGTTCTCTTCAGTGCCTAGCACAATGTAGGTGATTAATAAGTATTTGTTAAATATCACTGAAATGTGTTGGACGAGGAGGGAACAAGCATTTATTTTTAATTGTTTTTTCCTAATTACATATAAACAAAATTTTTGACATTTGTCAAAAAACATTTTGTTTAAAAATTGTGAATTCCAAATTCTCTCCCTCCCTCCATCCCCACCCCCACCCATTGACAAAGCAAGCAAGTTGATATAGGTTATACATGTGCAATCATGCAAAACATATTTCCATATTAGTCATGTTGTAAAAGAAAATGCAGATCCCACCCTCCCAAAAATCCTAAGAAAAATAAAGTGAAAAAAAAGCATATGTTTCAATTTGCCTTTGGACTCTATCAATCCTTTCTCTAGAAGTGGATAGTCCTTCAGAATTGCCTTAGACAATTATATTGTTGAGAATAGCTAAGTCATTCATAGCTGATCATTGTACAATATTGTTACTGCATGCTGGCTCTGCTCATTTCAGTTTGTATTAGTTTATGTAAATCTTTCCAGGTTTTTCTGAAAGCACCTTGCTTGTCATTTCTTAGCACAACAGTATTCCATTACAATCACAAATCACAACTTGTTCAACCATTTCTCAATTGATGGGCATCCCCTCAATCTCCAATTCTTTGCTATCACAAAAAGAGCTGCTATAAATGTCTTTGTACAATAAAGTTCTTTTTTCCCCCTAACTCTGGGATACCATGGTATTGCTGGGTCAAAGGGTATATACAGTTTTATAGCCCTTTGGGTATAGTTCCAAATTGCTCTCTGAATTGGTTCCCAACTCTACCAACAATGCATCAGCATTTCAATATTCTCTAATTTTTGATTTGTCATTTTCCTCTTTTGTCATGTTAGCCCAGTCTGATAGGTGTGAAGTGGTACCTCAGAGTTGTTTTAATCTGCATTTCTCTAATTAATTGTGATTTAGAGCATTTTTTCACATGACTATAGATAGCTTTGATTTCTTCATCTGAAAATTGCCTGTTCATATCTTTTGATCATTTATCAATTGGGGAATGACTTGGAACAAGCATTTATTAAAAGCCTGCTATGTGACAGGCACTGTGCTAAGTGCTTTATGAATATTATTTCATTTGACATGAACAAACACCAACCAACTGACAACAACAACAACAAAAACCCCCAACAATAAGTAGCAATCTTTTTTGGGCAGCTTCAAGTCCCTAATCTTGATTTTAGTCATGATTCATATTTAAACTCATGGTCTCTCCAAGAATTCTAAAGAAAGCTGTAGTGAGGAAATCTCTTCCAGTACTTTGACTTTGGGAGTCAATTTCAGATAGTCCAAGGGTAGGGGGAAAAGGGATCTAGATTGAATGGAGTCTCCTCTTGAATCACTCCTGCTCCCGAAATGTGCATATAACAAGCAATTAATAAATGCTTGTTGATGACTGATGTACCTCCTTGTAATCCTGGGGTTCTTTGGAAGGCTATAGAATTACTCTGTGTCTCAAGATATAGGCTAAGTCCCCTAAACCAGCACCAGGTCCTCCAGTCTTCCCAAACTGCACAGAGATGACATGAATTGGTATCTGAGGCCCTTAATACAACTTTGGTAACTAATATAATAAGAGAACACTTGAAGAGGTCAAGTGGCTCATCTGCAGCTTCATTTTGGCGGGATGGGATATATACTTTTAGGACTAGGTCTCAGAACATTAGTTTTACCTCTCAAATTCTCAAAAATGTCATTATGGGATAAAATCTTAGGGCATTTGTGTAATTATAAGTTCAGTCATGGACTATATCTGAATAATATAATCGTCACAGAATCATAGGATCATAGACTTAGAATCACTTAGTCAACAAGAATTTATTAGAGATACCTACTTGACCTTGAAAGCCCACATAGCCTTACTCCCTCCTACCTTTTTAGTCTTCTCACCTTTTTCTCCTAGCCATAATGATTATAGTTCAGTGACAGTGGCCTTCTTATTGTTTCTCTCATGAGAGATTTCATCTCCCTTCTCCATATATTTTCATTGGTTCTTCCCATGCCTAGAATTCTCTCCCTTCTCATTTGTCACCTGGTCTCCCAGACCTCCTTTAAGTCCCAGCTAAAATACTACCTTCTTTAAAAATAAAATAAAATAAAATATAATATAATATAATAAAATACTAACTTCTTCAAGAAGCCTTTATCACTCTCCCTTAATGATGGTGCCTTGTTTCTGAGGGGTTCTCCAATTTATTGTGTATGTATCTTTTTTTTATGTAGTTGATTACATGTTATCTTCCCCCATTTAACTATGAGCTCTTTGAGGACAAACACTGTTTTATACAACTTTCTTTGTATCCCCAGTGCTTAGAACAGTACCTGGCACATAATAGGTGCTTAATAAAATGCTTGTTGACTTGACTATATGCCAGACACTGTGTTGTTTTAATTTAACAAAAATTAAACAGTCCCTGACCTCAGTGAATTTAATTGGAGCTAGTAAGAACCTTAGAAATGTTTTGGTATAACTATATTTTATTGTTAACTGAAGCCCAAAGAGATTAAATGATTACTCAAGGTCATACAACTCAAGTAGAAGAGCAGAATGCTGAATCAAGAACCTCTAGCTCTAAATCTAGGTCTCTCAGATTTATTCAGGTATCCTGAAATCCCGCTTAGTCTTTTATCCTTAAACCAGGTTGGAATGACTGGAGTGTGCTCTCCTTCCATTCACTTCCTCTTCCCTCACTCCCAACTTTTGCTTCTATTTACAACAGTACAAACAAGCATGAATCAAGAACCAGGTTGATGAGTTGGGGAGCGGAGACCATAGCTAGAAGGTCAGTTGGTATTTGAAGTGGAAGCAGGGGCAACAACAAGAATCACAGCCAACTCCAGAATTGGCCAAACTTTGGAGTTCCATACTAGGAAAATTAACAGGATGTTGAGCTGAGCAGATAATTATCTCAGTCTGCCAAGCCCAATTTTTCTGTGAGCTCCTATGTGCTTTCATGTCCACTGTAGATAGCTGACTCTGTGACTTCCTGCTGAAGTTCCTTCTGCCACCACTGTTCCCATTGCCCTCCATGACAAAAGCCAAGTCCACACCGTGCCAGGCATATCTGCTTGTTGCCAGCAATGACACCAGGGTTTGCCATCCTCTTCCCTCAAGATGTAACCTAAGAAACTTTACCTCAAGTGTGCATGAGCTTCATAAGAGGACTATGTGATATATACTATATCACCTTCATAAAGCCAGCATAGGTTTTCCCAAATGTTATAAATTCTTCCAGTTGTTTGCATCAAATCCAAGCGCCCTGTTCAAAAAGCATGTCTGACAGCCCTGGAACTCAGAACCCTGGCTCTTAATAAAAGGATTGGATGGAGAATCCAGACCTTAGGCATTTTCTCCTTTCTGCTTGTCTGCCAAGCCTTGGCCATTGTGAGACGGGTGGGCAACACAACCATATCCGGCCATCTGACACATTTGTTCACTGTGGAGACTTGCCTTTGACAGGGCAAGGCCTTAAGTTACTTTTATTTTTATATTCCTTTTGATGCCTTCAAGCTGTGTGATACCTGCCATTTCAATTCTGTTAGAAAATAAAGTGGATAATAGGAACCCTCTGACACAACCTCTGGGACATGGAAGAAAAGAAATAATGATCAGACTTGACCAGAGAATTTTGACCAGAATGAAAAATAAAAGGTTCCAGATCTTTTACCTTTGCCAAAAAGGGAAATCTAAATGCCAACCATTTTACCCTCATGTCCATTAAAAGACAAATATTAATAATCAAGGACACTTCTTAACTCTGTGCTAAATTATTGGGCATGGCCTTGCCTCTCCTTTCTCTCCTCTCCAATCTCCATCGCACGCTGTTATATGAATCAGCTTACAGCACCCACATGATCAGGTCATCGTCCCACTTTAAAAAAATGGTGTACTTTAGGAAAACAAGCACATGAATTTAATTTTTAATTTACTTAATTTTTAAATGATAAATGTAACAGTAGGAGCTCAGAACTATATGCATTATGGGGATTCAATTGAAGTCCTTTCAATTCAATTCAGCAAACATGTATAGAATTCCAGAATCTCAAAGACAGAAGGAATGTTAGAAGCCATTTGATTTATCCTGTACCTGAAGAGGAATCTTCCACAACACCCCCGAAATGTGGTCATCCAGTCTTTGCTGGAAGTGGAAGGGAGTTCACCCCCTCTTGAGTAAGCCCATTCCATTTTTGGACAGTTCTTAATAATGGGAATTTCTTTCTTTATATCAAGTTTTTATCTACCCCTCAGAAACTTTCACCCAATTGTTTCTAGTTCTACTCTCTTTGGCAAAGGAGAATAAGAACTAGTCATATTCCAGGAGACAACCCTTCAGGTGCTTTACAGTAATGATCATATTTTCCCGAAGACTTCTCTTGTCCAGATTTAAACATCCCATAGTACGTCTAGGGGGCAAAGTGAATAGAACACTGGCCCTGGAGTCAGGAGGACCTGAGTTCAAATCCAGCCTCAGACACTTAATACAAAAAACTAGCTGTGTGACCTTGGGCAAGTCACTTAATCCCAATTGCTCTACCTTCCCCCCTCCAAAAAGAAAAAAAAAAAACCCTAAAACAACAAAAAAACAAATTAAACATCCCCAATGCCTTTATCTTGTCCTTGTTAGGCATCTACTTCACTGTGTGTAGAACACTATTCTATATACTAAGGAACATAGCTTTACCCCTTTTATGCAAGCTCTACCTCTTCTTCATACTCTTTCTTTTCCTCCTCTATCTTTCTCCCTGTCATCTTTGTATTCTCCTCCTCCTCCAAGCCAAGGGATACCAAGCAAAAGTACTTAATTAAATAAAGCCGTAATACAAATAAAGAAAGCTCTGCCTCCTCCCTAGTTGCATAGCATCCTACAGATTTCTGTGCCTCTAAGGGGTGGAGAATGGAACACAAAGCCTTGACAGCTCTCTCATAGAGTTGCATCCTATAGGTGCACCATTCTGTCTCCTAAGCAGTATTCTGCCTTCTAACAAAGCTGCTGACATCTACTGGGTTGCTTTCTCTTCTAACCTCCTATCTGATATTTCTTCATCATCCTTCCTTTCTCAACTCAATAAACTTTAGTGGTTCCTATTATTACTGGGATCAGCTACAAAATCCTCTAGTTGGCATTCTTAACCTTGCCCCTCCTTACCTTTCTAGTCTTCTTACACCTCAATCCCTCAGATGTACTCTTCTATCCAGTAACAATGGCATCCTTGCTGTTCATGAACAAGACATCCTATCTCTCAACTCTGGGCATCTTTTCTGGCTATACCTCCTCTGTGGAATGCTCTCCCTCCTCATCTTTGCCTACTGGTTTCCCTGGGTTCTTTAAGTATCAACTAAAATCTCATATTCCACAAGAAGCCTTTTCCAATTCATCTTAATCCTAGTGCCTTCCCTATGTTATTTCCTATTTAATCTAAAATTTAAAGTTTTTTGTATATATTTTGTTATCTCTTTCATTAGATTGTGAGCTTCTTGAGGTCAAGGACTGTCTTTTGTCAGTTTTTGTATCCCCAGAGCTTAACATAGTGCCTGCCCTATAGTAGATGCTTAATAAATGTTTATTGATTGATTAATTGTTTTTCCACAGATCTGTAGCTTCTAGGTGAAGCCTCCTCTCAGCCAGGAGAGGTGCACATATTTCCTCTGAGATAATGAATAGTTTTAGTGCTGTTCTAGCTGTTTTGTGGCACTAACCCACAGCCATACCCAGCCAACACAGCAAAAGTGCTCCAGGTTAAATTTGTTTTTTGAATGACTTTACTTGTCCCTATACATGAATACTTCCAGGCCTGCTTGACAGTTGGGTTATAGTGAGTAATCTCTTTTATTTCTCATTATGCCCTTGGCCACAGGTGCCAAAGACATTCTAATTATCCTGGAGCTTCATTTAGGAATAAGGAAGCAGTAGGGTGGAGTTCGTAACCTTTGTCCTACAATCCTTTAAGTTTTTTCTACCTTCCACAGCTACACCCAAATCACTCCTATCATCCATATCACTACAGGAATATGTGAACGTAAAGAAAAACTGGCCCTAGTCTCAAGGAATTTATAGGCTGTTAGGAGAGCTCAGTGGCAATGCTATGGACGTACCCCATTCCAAATTTTTCCCATGGTCATCTTTTTTGCTCTAGCAGATTTTCAGTTCAAACAAAAACTGCCTACATCTCTTCTCAGAAGTTTATATCAGAACCAAATGAATATACTTCTTAATGGTTTTGTCAAAACCACAACTGATGCTCCTTCCCAAATGAATCTTGTTTATGACATTCTCCATCAAAGATTCCCAGGGACTTTCTTCTCTTTGCCATTCATGGCAGCAGCTCCCCTTCTGCTCTTTCGAATAGCATGGATCATGGACACAGCCTCAGCTCAAGGGCTCTGAAAAAACCTCTTCTGAACAGTACCCTTCTTCTTTTTTATTATTCATTACCTGGAAACACCAAATGCTTCCTGGACACCCATGACACTGTTTTAGCCACTTTCATTTCTTGGGGAGTCAGGCTACCTGGATTGAAGGAGGCAGAATTCCAGGTGCCTTTTCACACCCAGGACCCAGAACATCTCCTTTTTCTGCAGGTACAATTATGGGTTGACTCTGGGGTTTTTACCTTTGTTACCCTTTGGAAGTTCCACATTCCCCTTGCTGAGATCCAATTATGAAAAATCTTTGGACTGTTTCAGCTTGTTTACTCAGACTCTTGCTTTTGGAGAAATCTTTGCATCTGACATAAAGTGGCTTTGGTTCTTGCTTTGGCTCTGATATTGACACACACTGTTGGGCCATTCAAACTGGCTCTTGGATCTTCGTGTCTTATGACTGGCTTGATGTCTACTAGTCTTCAGGGATTAAAACCCATAGGCAGAATTTCATTCTCTCTTCATTTCCTCCATTTTCAGAACATTTGCTCCATAAAGATCCTAGGTTTGAAATACTGGGAGAAACCAACCCTTATAAACCCTGGAATAAGCAATCAATCAAACAGTCAACAAATATTTATAAAGGGCTTACCATGTGCCAAGTACAGTCCTACATTCTGGGAGTACAAAGAAAGACAAAAGTAAAATTATTCCTGTCATCATGGAGTTTAAATTCTATTGGAGGAGACTTTTATACTAGACACAAAATGAATACATGGCAAAAAAAAATTCTTTTGAGGGAGGAGGACACTGCATTTAGTGGAGATCAGGAAAAGCTTCATGTAGGAGATATTTTGAGCTGAATTTTGAAGGAACTTGGGATTCTAAGAGGTACGGGTGAATTGTTAGTGCAAACTTTATAGCAATTTGGGGGGGGGTGTTACTTAATGACTCTAAATGACTCTTTACATTTACATAAAGGCTCTGCCTTTCCTTCTGCCCCTCCCTCTGCTTTGATTATGAATGCTTTGGATCTTTAGTTCAACTCAACCTCAGGTTAACAGAGTTAGAAATACAACTGACAACTCGATGATGAGATGTGGTTGCATAAATATATTTTTGGACTTTAGGCTTTGAAGCATCAGATGCTAGTGAATTGCTATAACCATTGGCCTAATAAGTATTACTGGAAAATTTCATGTGTTTAGTTCTTAGTCTTCCTCTCATCCTATCCTTCCTTCTCCCACAAGAACAGGAAAGCTTGATAAGAGAAAGCAGAATTATTTACCTACTCAACATTCTTTCCTCAGTGAATCATTCCTTCAGCGACATGCACGGTGTTGCTACTGGTTGCTACTGGGTTGGGAGGGAGGAAATTGGAGGTTTTGGCTAGATGATCTCTTGATTAAAAAACAACAAAAACAAACCTTTAGAATAACAGAATCATAGGGAATCATGCAATTTCAGATTGGAAGCAGCCTCAGGATTGATCTTGCCCAAACCTGAACCAGGGTAGTGCTTCCTTTGTTATCTTTGGCAAATTGTTATTTAACTTCCCCCTTGCCTGATGGGGAGTCCATTTTTCAGTCTATTACACTTTTGGACAGCTCCAATTTTGGGGATCTTTTTTTCTCCTTCCTCTCAGTTATATCTATCCATTATATGGGCTATTTGTGCCTGACCCGTGGTAGAACCTTTGAATCTAGTACTGATCTGATCAGTCATAGTTGGACACACTATACATTGACCCCAACATAGTGATGTCATGTTGGTCTTATACCAGAAGAAAGGACAACAACCAAGCAAGAACTATCCATTATTCTTAATTCTAAATGCTAGAAAAAGCAAATGAAGGTAGTAGAAATCATCAACCCTTTTCATTTACAGATGAGAAAAGAGAGGCTAAGAACAGATTGCCTTTCATATTAATTAGCCTTTTAAACACAGGAAACATAAACCATTGTTTAGTTTATAATTTGTTCTTAGGTTCCCCCCTCTTCCTGCTTTAGAGATACTGTTTACTTTGATATTTCTGAAGAACCACAATTTCATTGATGTGTTTATTCCAACCTTTACTCCATACACTACCAAGTAGTTTAAATCAGTTGTTGTGACCAAAACAAAATTCATTACCTGGCCATTACCCTTGTAGCCCTGAGCCTCTCTGACCTTGGCTGGTGTGGTCCTGGGATGACAGATAGATGGTTGGCTCCTTGACTATACTAGAAATTCTTCCAGAATAGTGGGACCTCTTAAGCTTATAGAATTAGATCTGGAAGGCACACCAGGAATATTAATGACTATTTAAAATCAACTTTCTTATTTATAGATGAGGTTACTGCAGTGCCTTTTAAAGTCACAAGGTTAGAAAAATTACAAAGTTGAGGTTCAAATTTAGGTGCTCTGAGTCAAAATCCAGCATCATGCTGCCTCTCAAACAATTTCTAGCACTAATTGTTTTTGCTATCTACTGGCACAGCCTAATAATAATAACAATAATAATAAACTAGCATTTCTATAGTGCTTTAAGGTTTGTAAAACCCATTGCTGCTCTTATCTTGTTTTATTCTCTTAACAACCCTTTAAAGTAGATACTATTATTACCCCAGATAATTTTACAGATGAGAAGACCCAGGCAGAGAGAGGTTAAGTGACTTTCCCAGAGTCACACAGCTAGTAAAATGTCTGAGTCTGAATTTGAACTCAGGTCTTCCTGACTTCATGCCCAAACCTCCATGACTAGAGACATCAGAGTACAGCAATACTGTAGAAATGTGATAGGGATAGGACCTGGATGTGTGATTTTTTTTTTTTTTTAGTACAGGGAATTGCCAGGGGAGGGAACTTCTACTAGTACAAATCGGCCCCTTTGCAACTGTGGTCTTATGGGAATTGACCAGAGCAACTTAACATAACAAATGTGTATTAAACAATTACACTGGGCTAAGCAGTTGAGATTCCAACCTCACTTCCAACTGACAGAGGTTAAGTGACTTGTCTAGGTTTATACAACCAGTGTGTGTTGGAGATGGGATTTGAGATTTTTCTCATTTTGGGGTCTGCTCTCTATTCACTAGGCTAGGGTGGGAAACCTACAGCCTCATGGCCACATGTGGCCCTCTAGGTCAAGTGCTGACCTTTCACGGAATCCAAACTGCACAGAACCTATCCCCTGAATTGAAAAGATTTGTTCTATACAACTTGGACTCAGTCAAAAGGCTGCACCCAAGGACCTAGAAGGCCACATGTGACCTTGAGGCTGTAGGTTTCTCACCCCTGCACTAGGTTTTTCTGCGTCTAAGAATTTGTGTGCAGTGAAATGGGCACCCACCAGATTTGTGAAGTTACACACTGGTGACTGCTTGCAGTAAATCTTGATTTAGTTTGGAATAGAAGCTCCTAGAAGGTAGGGCACATGATCCAATGGATTGATACAACTTCCAAGACAATGATTTCCAGGGTTTTTTTTTTTTTCTGTAGCTTGTGTTTTGTAGTTGGTTTTTATGAAACATAACTCTCAGATAACATGACTTCTTCCCTAGATAGCTAAATGCCTTTAAGTACTTGTCCTAGGCCAGGCAAGGAAAAGTTCGTCCATTACCTGGCTGCCCTACCTGGATCATCAGGTGTTTACCCTACAGGAATCCTTATCTTGGTCTCACTGGTGAAATCTGGGCATTGGCCAAATGTGAAGTTAAATGCTTAAAGCTTTACTAGTTTTGAGAGGTACAGATTTTTCAGTGTCCTTTATGCTATCAGCTAACATCTAAATAGTACTAGGTGCATTGTTGTTACAGACCCTCATAAGTGTAAAGGTTCTTTGAGCTTGCTAAGTCCAGCATCCCATCCCCCTGGAAGCCTTATCCAACACAGAATCAGAATCCCAGATTTGGAAGCAGCTATGTGCTGGATGGAGCCAGCTTCAATTGACTTTCACCTGGTTGTTAAAATTTCAGTGTGATTATTTATACCTTGGAAATTGGCAAACACTAAAAACCACGGTTAAATCCTGTTTTTTATTCATTGATTGTCTATACCAGGGTTTCTTAAACTTTTTACAGTCAAAACTCCTTTATGACCCACAGTTTAAGAAGTGCTGGTACATTTAAGAAAGTGATGGAGAAAATGTTAATGATGCATATTATACTTAAAAGTGTATCATGCCTACATTAAATTTTTTTTTTTGGAATACTAGTTGTTAAATTTTTACCAGCACTTGTTGGAAGGATGACCTCTCAGGTTGTCTAGTCCACCTTATTCTTGAGCAAAACGAGAAGGTACTTAACACTCCAAGACTTCTAATGATGGGGAACCCAACACTTTTCTAAATAGCTCATTTCACTTTGTTGTTGTTCAATCATTTTTAGCTGAATCTGGTTCTTCATGATACCATTTGGTTTTCTTGGCAGAGATACTGGAGTGGTTTGCCATTTAATTCTCATTGTACAGATGAGGAAACTGAGGCAAACAGGGTGTAGAGACTTGTCCAGTGTCACACTAGGAAGTGTCTGAATCCAGATTTGAACTCAGGTGTCCCTGACTCCAAGTCTAGCTAGTACTCCATCCACTGCACTACCTAGCTGCTCAGAACCCTGGGCGATAGGTGCTATTATAATCCTCATTTTATAGATGAGGAAACGGATTCAGGCAGAGGTTAAATGGTTTTGCTAATAAGTAAAAGAGGCTAGATTTAAACTCAGATGTTCTTGATTCCAGGTCCAGTATTTTCCATTTTACCACCTAGTTGCTTATGGAACTAGCAAGCTCAGGAAAGGATAGATTGTGATCCATTATAGTGATGGTAGAACATTCATGGGTGTCTTTGTTAGTCTGGGATCATGAGCTCATACACACTGTATGTCAGAATTGGGGAAATAAATGATAATGAGTGGGAAGTCATTCTGGGATGCAGCCTAGAGGTGCCTGGCTAAAGTCTACTAGCTGAACTTATGATTGATTTCTCTTTCCCTGTA
Organism: Petaurus breviceps papuanus; assembly: GCF_028583685.1. NCBI lineage: Eukaryota > Metazoa > Chordata > Mammalia > Diprotodontia > Petauridae > Petaurus > Petaurus breviceps. The sequence continues at coordinate 1,675,420 of NW_027186492.1, read as the reverse complement.
GGAGGGTGTCCAGTGGCAGAAATAGAGCACTGTCTTTCAGATGGAGGATGGAGTTCTGGACATCCTAAGGATTAAGTTGACACTAGACAGAGAGTTCCCCTGGGGAGAAGAGGGAAAAGAGGGAAATAAGCTCAGGCAATTATGCCTTAAAACTATTCTGTTGAGAAATATGCCACAGGGCTGGAGTTTGGGGCACTGGAGAAACTGGGGATTTAGGAAAGCTTTCTGCCAGCAGAATCTAACCAAAAACAAATGCCCCCCCCCCACTTCTTCAAGTTTCAAAGCCAAGTAATTAGCAGTTTTCAGCAATCATCTATCTGCAAAGAGCTTGGAGCGAGGCAGGTGGTGCAAAGGAGAGCAGAGTTGACAGCTTTGTTACTGAGCAGAATCAAGATAAACTTCGGACACTGAATGAAAAGCGAAGAGTCGCTGAGACTGGCGTTACTTTTAAAACTAAGGACTTTTTGTGGAACCAGGATGTTTCTAGGATCATAGATTTAGAGCTGGAAGAGATTTTAGAGGCCACTGAGTACAACCTCCTCATTTTACAGATGAGGTAACTAAGACACAAAAAGGCTGAGTGACCTGCCCAAGGTTACATAGATTGTGAATGTCTGAGGAAGGATTTTGAACCCAGCTCTTTCTGACTCCATGTCCAGTGTCCTATCCATTGTGATCTGGGACAGATTCTGGTTATCATGTAGGTATAGGATTATAGATTTAGAGACTGCAGGAACCTTGAAAGTCATCTGGTCAAACTCCCTCTTTTTACAGATGAGAAAACTAAGGTCTAAAAAACCTTGATTTTTTTTTTTTAGCTTTTTGGAGGGGGGAAGGCAGGGCAATTGAAGTTAAGTGACTTGCCCAAGGTCACACTATTAGTAAGTGTTAAGTGTCTGAGGTTAGATTTGAACTCAGGTCCTCCTGACTCAAGAGCCAGTGCTCTATTCACTGTGCCACCTAGCCCCCCACTTAGTGTTTTTTTAAATGAAATATAGGTATACTTTATTTCATAGTTTTTCACTCAAAATGAAGATCTCTAATATGATCAGTCCAATACAAGATAAATTCCTTTGCAGTCTTCATTATTAAAAACCCTCTTATATATCCTATTCATAGTAGGTTCCCAAAGAGAGCTGTGAAAAGCAGAAGTGACTTGCCCAAGGACATCCAAGTAGCAAGGGGCACAGCTAGCATTTAACCTCAAGTCTTCTAAGGTTTCATCTAGCTTTAACATGATATGGGGCTATACCTGTCCTATTCAAACCTATTTCAGTGAAGGAAATGTCACAGATGTATTAAATTTCTTAAGTTTACCCTACCAGGCTCCTTACTCTTTCTGAGATTTCTGTGCTTTCCCTCCTACCCTTAAAAACTTTTTAACAGAAAAACTAAAACACACACACACACACACACACACACACACACACACACATGAATACCCAGTTCTTAGCACAGTGCCTGGCACATAGTAAATGCTTCACAAATATTTATTGATTGATCGATTTTCAGTGGTTTCTAGTTATATTCGGTTAAAAGGAGTCAGATAAGGCCACTAAGATTGAGCCTGCCTGTTTCTTGCTGCACATTGGCTCCTGATTCCTTCCTCAATCATTTGGCTACGTGGTACTCCATTGTCCCATTATAGTGACCTTCCCCTGAATTTGGTGGCTATCTGCTGCCATACCCCAAATTATAATTTGGGAACAATTGGGGATTAGTGGAATGCAGGTGGAAGAGGTAGACCTGGTCACCTGGCAGTATTCTAGGTGGGCAGACTTTGTGTCTTGGGTTCACTAACTACACCTCTGCATTTTCCAGAAGAACCGTTGCTAGGACCAGAGAATCTGGAGCACTGGTTCACTTCCTCTCAGAGGATTCTCATTCTGTACTCATGTAGCCAGACTGGGTTCAGTTTTTCTCAAACTCTCTGACTCTTTCCACTCCTACCCTGAAGCCCCAGGGAGAATCATTTAAAGTTTATCTCATGTCAACAGACTTCTAAGAAAAAGGAGTACACAAATACTCAATGGACATTGTAGATTTGGTATAAGACAGCTATTTATTTCCTCCACACAAAAGAAATACTAAAAATACAAAAGACAAATGTGAATCAACAAAATATTAAAACATAGAACAACAGCTTAAAATGACTGTTATGCTTTCTTGGGAGGTTGATAATTAAAACATCAAAACATGAGACATTTTGTGAAACCACTGATCAGCATTTTGCCTTCACCTCCAAGTCAATGTCTCCTGGCAAATCAGGAAAGAGGTTGGTCTCATCCTCATGCTAATCAATAGTCACCTCCAAGGTGTAATTGCTGCACTGGGGCAAAGAAATGTTCAACTGAAGAACTCAAGAGTTTCTGAATTCCCAAGGAAACCAATTCCCCACAATCCACCCCTCAGGACCACTGTTTGGCTGCCTATGCTCAGAAAATGAAACATAAAGCAGAAGAGGGTCCCGAGGTTCATATTCTTGACTTTATCTGGATAAGCCTTTGCTCTAGTGGCCATGTGTAAGTACTCATCTCCATTTCTTGTAGGGTGGAGGAGTCCCATGGAGGAAATGCTACATGCTTTAGGTTCCAGAGGAAATAGGAGGCCCCAGAGGGCAGAATCATTCTTAATCTCTAATCAGAATCAGAATTTAAGAGGTAAAGGAGACCTCAGTGGCCATCTAGTCCAACCCATCCATGAAAGAAATTCCCACTTTAACATAAGTGGTTATCCAGTCTCCAACCAATCAACTAACATTTATTAAATACCTGCTAGCTATGCACTGTGATAGGTGCCTTGTATACAAGTACAAAGAATGAAACAATCTTTACTTGCAAGGAGCCTTCTAATGGAGGACTCCACAAGTGTTTACAAAAGATATATTCAACAGAAACATGTTAATACAGCCTAGGGAAAGAAAAGATATTTCTTAGTGGGTAAAGGCAGGGTCAGAATTCGAACCTTGCCACTCTGGTCTCTCTTCTCAGCACCTCACCACAATAGTTCACACAGTCATGGGGAGAAAGACCTTGGAATGAACCAGCTTCCTGAAGGGACATTCTTTAGGAGTATCAGGAATGAGCTGAACGCCTACAGATGTCTCTTTTCGGATTCTTTGGATCAGTGTGGCCTCTAGTGCAGTCAATTACTCACAGCCCTTGGGATGTGGGGGTGTAAACCTAGGCTGTTGCCCCCTTCCACTGAGAACTTGGATGGCAATTGGGATCAGGACACGAGAAGGAGTAAAAAGTAGGCTAGCGCCTGGCCACCCTCTTCATTTTTTAGAAGTTAGGTTTTATTATTTCCTGCATTTTAAATAAATCCAAGTTGACTCCCTCCTTTGGTCAGAATTATAGGATCATAAATTTTGAACTGGAAAGGATCCTAGAGGTGATTTAGTCCAACTCTCTTATTTTACAGATGAAGAAACTAAGGCTAATAGAAAGTCAAATGACTGACCCAGAGTCATAGAGCTGAAAAATAGTAATACAGATGAATTTGAACTCAGGTTTTATGATTCTAAACCCAAAGCTGAATCTGTAATACCAATAGTTTTCAAAGCAGGGACTGTTATCATCCCCTGGGGAGATGGAGTTCCTTTGTTACTCTTAAAGGGCATGTTAGAGGGTGATATTGGGACAATGGGTCACATCTCATCCTTTCCAAGATAGCCAGTTGTGGGTCTTAACCCCATCTGCCTTTTCCCCATTATTGCTCCAAACTTTCCCATTTCCTACCTCCTAGCACTGTGCCTGTTGTAAGCCCTGCAAAGTTGTTATAAGCTAGCCTCTCCATAGCCAGGGCATCCATGGAAGCAGCTGCTCAGGTCCTACTGGCAAAATCCTCTCATTGTGACTACAGCAGGTTCCCTTCAAAGGCATGTACCATAGACTTGGTGCTATTTTCCATACCAGTCAGTAAGAACTCTCTGACCCCAACCCTTTTCATTTTGGGTGAGACTAATGAGTTGAATACAATGAGTAAACACAGATGATTGACACTGATCTCATGATATTATCTTTTCCTCCAAACCCACTCTTTTCCCTAAATTTCTCTATTTCTGATGAGGCCATCACTAACCTTCCAGGCTCATTACCTTGGTATTATCCTCTCTTCTTCACTTTCATTTACCCTACATATCCAAGCATTTGCCCAATCTTGTCATTTCTAACTCCATAACATTTTTTTGCATGTTTCCTCTCTACTCACATAGCATGGCCCCTCCTCCCCCCATGTCAGTCATCATATCTCAAACCAGCACTATTTCCATACACTCTTAATTGGTCCAATCCAACCCATCTGCCACACTGTTACCCGATCTGTTAAAATATAGACAACCATGTCACCCACAAAACCCCCCCTCCCCTGTTCCATCCCCCCAGTGGACTCCATTTACTCCCCACTGACTGTAGGATTCAGTGTAAACTCCTCTGTTTGGCTTTTAAAGCCCTAAACAGCCTGGCCCCAATCTACCTTAGAGTCTTATTATACAGGCACACCTCATTTTATTATTACACAATGTTTTAAGGCAGTCTGCAGATAGTGCATTTTTCACAAATGGAAGGTTTGTAACAACCCTGTCTTGAGAAAGTCTATTGGCCCCCATTTTTCCAATTTTCCCATGATGTCTCTGTGTCATGTTTTGGTAATTTTTGTAATATTGCAATTTTCTGTATTATTATATCACTTATAGTGATCTGTGATCTTTGATATTACTATTGTTTTGGGGTGCCATGAACCATAACCATGTAAGACAGCAAATTTAATTGATAAATGTGTGTTCTGACTGCTCTATCACCAGCAGTTCCCCATTTTCCCCCCTCTTTTCCAGCCTCTCTATTCCCCCAAAGCACAACAATATCGAAATTAGACCAATTAATATCCTCTAAGTGTTCAAGTGAAGGGAAGAGTCATTTCATAGGGCAAACTTCATTGTTATCTTATTTTTAAAAATTGCTGTAGTCACCCCAACCTTCAGCAACCACCCTCATTAGTCAGCAGCCATCAACATTGAGGCAAGACCCTCTGTAATGGCAACTACACTGTCATACCCAGGATGGCTGCTAGCACACGTTCTTAGATCTGCTTTACTAGGAAAGATAGCTGTTTGAGGGGTCAACAATCTTTTTAAGTTACATTCACTAGTTCAGGGGAAAAGTCAGCACCCTGAACTTCAGAGAAAATACAAGCAGAGAAATAAAGACCAATAGACAGGGCTCTGACTGCCTGAATCAAAACAATATTGCTATATACTTTATATACATCCCTGGATCAAGAGAACCTTTACATTTGAGCAGCCGAGGGGCTCTGAAAATATGACCACTCAAAATCTCGACCAGGGAATCACAAGATCCTTCTCATCATTGAGCCCCCAAAGCAAAATACCAATTCAGAGGATATATATACTTCTCAGAGCCAGAAGGTATGGAAACCCTGGTGACTCAGAGCCTAATTAGAAATTAGCAAAAGGTGTGAAAGCCTTCCTACAAGCAAGCCTTCTCTAAGCAAGCTTCCCTTAATGGACTCCACCTGAGGTCTGTTAATGGGTAGGGAAGATCTTATATCCCATTACAACTACACTCTCCCCCAACCAAAAGATTACACCTAACTGAAGGCTTCCATGATGGTCACCATTTTTAGTAATAAAGTATTTTTAATCAAGGTATGTACATTATTTTTTTAGACATGATACTATTGCATACTTATACACTATACTATAATATAAATGTAACTTTTATATACACCAGGAAACTAAAAAACTCTTGTGACTTACTTTATTGTGATATTAGCTTTATTCCTGTAGTCTGGAACTGAACCCATTTTTTCTGACTTTTTGCATTGTGTATTGTTAGTATTTATGCACAGAGAAGCATGACTCTTGTTGAAAAACTATTACATTCACTGACTATTATAACCTATTATTTAGTTGCTGTGTGGTTTATCTTTCAATGAGAAAAGTATCTAAATAAAGAAGTTCACTGGCTTGTCTAGCTATACTGAACAAACTAACTGAATAATTAGTTATTTACAATTATTGTTTATAGTCCTCCATCAATCAAGCATATTCAATCATGTTGCTGTCACAAAAATTATTAAATATTTTCCACTAGTTTAAAAATACTTTAAAAGAGTTTAAAAATATTGTTTCATCACTACATCATCCTTTTTAATGTTAATTTTTGCCTATGATTTAAAATGCATAAAATATATTATTGCGTAAATTACACAATGTAATGTGTAAATGAACAGATACGCATTTCTGGAAGCTGTATACTTAAGAGGGGGTAATTTTTACAATAACTTTTGTGGGGAGAAAGGACTCACTACCAGGAAGATTCTGCAGCAGAAAGAACTGAAGAGCTTAGCGTGGCTTGCCATGTTTATTTGGACCTGTATGTTGTTAAGTGCACTACAGATGTGAGAAGAATATGGAATTCAGTAGTCCTTTAAAGTACTTTCATCTTTTAGAAGAATATAGCCCTAATCCTAACCTTAACGTTGTTTTCTATAGGTGCCTAACTCTAACCTTGTTTTCTATCAGACCCTTAATCCTCTTTTTAAAAAATTAAATATGTGTCAATGTGTGTTTTTTTAAACATGTCTTTTGTGTTGGAGGAAATAAATAGCTGTCCTATATCAGATATCTATAGCTATCATTTACAAAGGGCTTTAAGTTTTGCAGAGTACTTTATAAATATCTCATTTGATCCTTACCACCATAAACTTGGGAGATAGGTACTATCATTATTCTCATTTTATAGATAAGGAAACTGAGACAGGGATTAAGTGATTTGTCTAGAGTCGAACATCAAGTGTCTGAGGGCAGATTTGAACTTCCTGAGTCCATGTCTAGTGGTCTATCCACTGTACCACCTAGGTGCAAACAATTATTATTATCTGCTTTGTATAGTGAGCACCTTTTCTATAAGAGACCCTGATAATCTCTTATAGGGAAGACCTTAGATTGAACCATAACAAACTTTATTTAAGATATTTTCCCTAGAATTCTAGTATAGGAGTATAATAGCCAGAAAATGTGAGAAAAACTTAGTTTCAACCTCCCCTAAGCCACCCACTTTGGAGTCAGGGTTCCTCAGGATTGAACACAATTCCTTCTTAGTTGAGCACCTGGTCCCCTGTCAAGAGAGGTGTATGCCCTCCATTGTGGTTTGTCTTCCCTTTCCAAAGAGGACCAATAATCTTATAGGTGATGTCTTGACTTATGCATGAATTTGATTTAGTGAGGTGGAGTTGCACAGTCATCAGCCTCACTCTCTCTTCTAAAGGCATTGACGTCTAGTGGCAAAACAAATATCAAAGTCACTAGTAGTGATTGCCTGGGATACACTGGATGACCTTGGTATCTTCGATGTTTGACAAAATTCTAAGCCCTCCACAGTGCCTGCATTAGTTGTCTTTGTGGACATTGACACAAGTTATTCTCATTTACCTGTTCCTCAGGAGGAAGTCCTCACATAGACACCCTCCCTCAACTCACCCATGAGTCTGAGGCCTGTTTGTTGGTTACCCTCAATTTGGTTTAGTCCATTGGCCAAGATGATTTACTGGGGCATGGCCACTGCCCACACTATAGTTTCTTGGAACCACAGGTGAGAGTTGAGTGCCAGGTAGACACTAAAGGCAGATGAGCAGCCCTGAAAAGAGATCGGCCAGTCATCATACCAGAGGTGGGAGTCCTCCTTAAATACCCCATACACCCCAACCCCCCTTGACTACTCAATAATCCAAAGTATTAGGGGGGTAGGGAATGCTTTTAACAAGGGGGATCAAGAGAGCCCTTCTCTGTTCAATAGTATCTCAATATGCTTTGAAAGAATCCATGTATTCTATGAGGCAGAAATGAATCAGGAAAGCCTTCTAGGCTTGGGGCGTAGTCCATACAATGGCATGAAAGTGATAGATGGAACCTTGGGGAACAATCAGTACGTCAATTTGGCTTAAAAATATAGGATATGAAAGGGAGTAGTGTGAGAACAGAATAGAGAGATAGGTTGGAGTTAGATTGTAAAGAGAATGCCAAATAGAGCAGCAGCACAGTGTCTCAGGGAGACTGCATGATGGGAAGCCCACTGCAGGTCTAGCTTTGAGTACTGTTGCTAAACCAGCCTGTCTGGTGCTTTGAAAAAGGTGATGGATTCGGAGTCAAAGGACCTGGGTTTGAATCTTGATTGTACCACTTACTACCTGTGTGGTAATCGGAAGAACTGAAGAGGCACTTTTGGCTTGCCATTTTATTAGGACACACATGTTGTTATTGCACTACAGATGTGAGATGAATGTGAAATCCAGCAGTCCTACAAAGTATTTAGACAAGATTCACTTGCCTGGGCGTCATCTACAAAATAAGGGAGTTGGATTAGACAGTCTCTAGGGCCTCTTCTAGCTCTAAATCTATGATTCTATTAGCATTCCACTTTTGTGCATATTAACTGTCACTTCATCTCTCTGATTCCCAGGTGTCCTTGGATCTAGGGATAATTAGTCATGAGGAATAAAGGAGATTCTAGATATAGAGCTAAAAGGCCTCTGAATCTAAATTCTAAATAAACTCCTTTATTTTACTGAGAAGGAAACTGAGGGAAGTAAGTCATTAAGCCACTTGTCCAAGGTTACACTCCTCCGTGAGAAGACATTTAAACCCAGGTATTCTGATTCTATGTTCAATGCCCTACCCGCTACCTCACATTGTATCTAAGTAAACCATGTAGAAAAGCTTCTAAAGCTATAAAATACAATGTAACTACTCAGATAATATTAGACCTTTGACGTGGTTCCCACCTTTCCTCCCCAGATCTGACCCACAAGGCAGACATTTCCATAATCCAAAGAATAAATGGTAGATGACAGAAGTGAAGAAAACTACTGCCAGGAATTTCTTATCCATAGAGAATCCCTTGGGGAAGTTCCTTTCCATCCCCACCCTAACCCCTAATCAATTCCATTTTGATTATTCAAAGATCTATACGTCCTGGCCCAAGAAAACAGGTCAGTTTGTTTCCCCAAGGGCCTTGTAACTTCAAATGAGAGCTAGGCTCCCATCTTCTGTAGCTGCATCTGGTCCAGGATGGGAGGTATTTTCCTCTGCACCTGCAGAGTTCTTGGAATGGGGGGAGGGGACAGGGGGGTGGGGATCACACTTATTCAGGCATAACCTGGCATCTCCGGAACACTGGCTTCCTGTGAGTGGTGAGCTCATTCCCTAGTGGCGGAAGGAAGATCGGAGTTTGTGTCTTTTCTCTCCAAAGATGGCTTTCCGGATCCTGACCTCATGGAACCTTCTTGGCTTCAGGGAAAGTGATGTAACTTAGTGCAGCTGCCGTAGGCTGAAGGAGTCACCCTCTACCCTCAACCCCCAGAGAGGCCTTGGAGTTTGAAGCCAATGCATGTGGGCCTGAAGGACTGGAATTTCACACTAACATGGGAAAGGACCAGAGGAATAAGAAATTCAATACAGCCTAGTAAATAATAAGCATTAAAGCCTGATAGATTTGGAATGTTGATGGTGGGTGCAGAATGTTGGAAAATACACAGAATGTGCTTATCTCTAGGGCAAGGTTTTTCTTAGGACAAGGTCTCCTCTTTGGCCCTGAAATCTCTTCTTTGGTTTGTCATCTACATAAGCTAAAATGAATTCTCCTTTAAAAAGGTTCAACAGCACCTGGTTATCACTACTGGATTGGGTTAAACCAATATGGGTGGCTTTGGGGAGGAGATTAACCCAGTTACAAATTTGGATTTAGAATCTGACCACCACATCATAGGATTTTGAGCTGGAATGGAGCCTTGAGGTCATCTGGTCCAACTCCCTCATTTTATAGAGGGGAAAACTGGGGCCCAAAAGGAAGGACCTACAGCCAAGTAGGGAATAGGTATTAGAACCAGGATATGAATATGTAAGGTCCTTCAAGGGAATTCACCAGTGAATTAATCTTTTCTCACTCCTGTTTTAGAGAAAGGGAAGAAAGAGGAGGGGCAGCTACATGATGCTGTGGATAGAGTACCAGGCCTGGAGTCAGGAAGACTCACTCTCCTGTGTTTCAAATTCGGCCTCAGATACTTACTAGCCGTGTGATCCTGGGAAAGTCACTTAACCCTGTTTGCCTCAGTTTCCTCATCTGTAAAATGAACTAGAGAAGCAAGTGGCTAACCACTTTAATATCTCTGTGAAGAAAACCCAAGTGGGGTCTTGAAGAGTTGGACACAAATGGAAAATGACTGCACAATAACAACAAAGTAACATAAAACTCAATAGATAAAGAGGGAAGAAGGGGTTCCTAGGAATCCATACAACTATTTATCCATTTGTTCATTCATTCAACCATAATCAAATGATATTTATTAAACATCTATTAGATGTGGGGAACTACACTAGATGCTGGGGGTGATGCAAGGTAAATGTGGTTTCTTTCCTCAATTAAAAGCTCATAATCTAATACAATATAATTAGTAGAAAGGGTATAAGATATGGGGTCAAGAGCTGGTTGACTCCACCATTTGCTATGGCTTTTTAATTATCGCATTACTCTCATGTGCCTCAGTTTCCTCCTCTGTAAATCTGGAATCAATGTGTGTTTTGTATGTGTTTGCTTTTTAGGAAATCTGGGATCCTAATTTAGGATTTCAAACAAGGTTAGATGACCCCTGACTCTCAGCTCTATTCCAGACCCTCTTGTTCAGTTGCTAGAAAACTGACCCCTTGAGTGGTAAAGGTTTAGGACCATCTCTGACACAATCTTGCTGTGTGACCCTGGGTAAGTTATTTAATCTCTTAATGCCTCTTTTTCTTCCTCTGCAAAATAAGGGGGTTTCCAATTCAGAGGTTTCTAAGGTCCCATCCAATTTTAAATTGATTTTAGATTTATGATTTTTAACATTTTCATTTGGTCTTCAGAAAGAGGAAAGAGAATAGAATGTGCAGGCCTGGATGAGGCATTGGCGATCAATGAAAAAGGCCTTTTATGGAACATATCCATCAGGTAAGAGCTATGGCCCAGGCCATTCTCAGGGAAGTAGATCTTTTACCAAGACATTTTTTAGAGCATTTCCTCCACGTAGTTACAGTAAAAAAGAAGCTTGTTTGGCAGAGGAATCTCCCCTCTGATCCTTACTATCCTCACCTTGGGCAAATTACTTAACTCCCCTGGCCCTCAGCTTCTTTCTTGTGTAAGATAAGGGGTCTGTAGGTATTAGATCTATGATTCTATGATACCTCTTCTGCCTGGGGAGATTAACACTTGTAGGAATATAGATTTAGGACCAAAAGGGATGGCCTCAAGGGTCATCATCAAGGCCAAACTTCTCATTTTATTCTATTTAAAAAATAAGTTTATTTGTTGCTTTTTGTTTCTAAATCACAGACATTTTCAGATATAACATGCATCCCTACTCTCACGCAAAATGAATCATCTCTTGTAATAAAGAACAATTAAACAAAACTAACCCACATAATGACTATGTCAGATAGTGTATGCAACATTTTATACCAGTAGTCTCTACCTCTCAAAAGGTGTGAAATGCTTCCTTATCTTTTCACTGGGAGAGAGGTCAATCAAAAGAGATACTCAATGTTGAGGTTCTTTTCATTTATACTATTGTATTCTGAGTATGTGTGTAAACTCCTCATGTTACAGATGAGTGAACTGAGGCCCAGAGAGGCTATGATTTTGAGTACAGGTAGGAGGTAGCAGACCTGGGATTCAGACCCAGTTTTTTTCTCTCTAGGGAAAACAGTCTTTTAATCATGCTATATTGTTTTTCAGATCAGTAAGTGTGTTTCCATCTTGTGTTGATCAATTTCAAATTCTTTTTTGCTGTTGTTCTTTTGTGTAAGGGAAGAAATGAGGATTTCAGCACCTTTTATTTATGGGGATCTTGACTGTGTTTGAATGAGTGAATTTTGGGGCCTTTATCCTGCTGAGTTATGGAAGAATTTTAAGTATGCCACATGTAAGGCTCTCTTTATAAAAAAACAACAAAAGAAAATCTACAAGGATCTAGCAATGTCATGTAAAAAAGCTTTAAAAAGTAGATATGAATGTGAGAAATTTGTCTTTTCCTTGTACATAAAGTGACAAGTAAATGCTTTTAAAATGAATGATTCAATGTCTAGAGCCAAAAGGTATTGACTTCAAAGATGCAGGGTTGCCATGAATTCTAGGAACATTCTCACTTCATGGATTTTTCTATTTTCCTGGTGCCTTCTAACTCTAGAATATACAAATATGAAACATCAGATAATCATAATTTTAGATTTTATTGCATCAAGATATTATTGTTTACTTTGGATTTTCCTAAAGCTTGTCCTTGAACTTGATCCCTGAGGGGAAAGACATGATCCTTTCCATCTTATAGGAGGCAGAATGATACAGAGGGGATTGGTCATCAGAAAACTTCATCTCTAAGATGAAAAGATTATACTAGGTGGTCTGTAAGGTATCTTTTTGATCTAAATCTATGATCCTGTGGTCTGGGCTAGAACCCCAGATTTGTCACACATTACATGCAGAAACTTGGGTAAGTTACTTACTGAGGATGGGCTTTGGTTTCCTAATTTATAAAATAAGGGGGGGATTAGTTTACATACTCTCTAAGGTTCTTTTGTGCTCTAAATGCATTTTCTTATGGTTCACCCATAAGAAAGTGGGTATATCTTTACCTATGAAGATGTCTGGTTCTTTTGAAAACTGAGATATTCACTGTTAATACTGACTTAGGAAGATTTGGAATACCCAAATACCAGAAAATTCACAACGTGGAGCTAACAAGACAGTAAAATGAGCCAGTTTTACTGAGGGGAGTACAGTCATGAAGATATTCCCTCTCCCCGCTAAGAACATGTTTTTGTCCCTTTGTTTATGATCTCTCTTCCCCATCACATGAAAAGAGGTCCAATCAAGAAAGGGAATCATCAGGAGTGGCCAAACAACAAGCAGACAAATCCCTGGGCAGTGCCACATTCTGGCTAGGAATGTTATAACCAAGGTATTTTAGGCTAGTCACAAAGGAGTCACTTGAAATCTTCAGTATGTGCCCAGCACATAAATAATGTGAAACCCTCTTGCAACTTAGCCTCTTTGTAAAAGTCAAAATTTACCCTTCAAAGAGGGGCAGGCATCCAAGCTTTCAGAGAGGAACACAGCCTGGGATAAGAATCTTGAGATATTTAGCACTGAAATCCTTCTGGAGGAAATAGATAGAAGTACTCATGTGGGACTCCAGAGCATCTCTGTTTGTTTGGCAGACAAAGCCCCTAACACATCCATTGAGCAGGCAATTCATGGACTTTTAGTCCAACTGGGTCATACCGGCCACCAGGGAAACTACCTGAGGTACAGCTGGCACTGCCCGACCTGGGACAATAACCTTGGCAAAGGCTGCCATAGGCTAGACTCTAAAGGACTTTATGTTCCTCTTTAGTTTCAAAGCCGGATTGGTTCCTATTTGCTTTCGACTGTGGCAGGCATAAAAACCTTTGGTTTGCTTCTCAATTGTTTTAGGATGTGGTTCTCTGAGTAAAGCGAGGGTTTTATTGTTGCTAGCTAAGAGAAATCCACATATCTGAGTCAAACCTGCTCCAGGCTCATCTCTAGCCTTCCTTGAAGTTCAGTTGTTTTGGACTAATTCTGAGGGGGGGGGGGGGGGGGCTGAGGGTGAGAGGGTGCGTGCTTTGTAATGTGAGGGGATTTTTGTGTTCTAATCGATTCCATGTGGGTACAGAACAATCCAAGAAATACAATATAGTTGCCAAGACTGCAAAGGTCAGGGGGAAAATTTTTGCTGATAAACTGAGAACAAACCTATAAATTGTACAGAAACAGCATACGGCATGTTATTAAAACATCAACAAGAGACTGAAGTGGCTTGGGGATGACTGTGTGAAGTGTAATTGCAAAAGCAGGAAATAACGTGTTCTCAGCTCTCCTGTTGGTAAGCCATTGATCTTGCTGCTGTTATTGATCGCTTCTGGCTTTTTGCACCGTCCTGTCTGGACCTGTGATTTCACTGGCATAGGGAACCTGGAGGAAGCGGGGGGGGGGGGGGGAAATCTCCTTTTGCCAATATAATTGTCTGGGGGTACTGAGAGATTAAATTTGCTCATCAGGGTCACAGAGTCAGCATGTGTCAGAGGTAAACTCTGGTCTTCCTGGCAGTGAGCCTGGCCACTATACCATAGCTCTCTACATTGAGCTTTCTTTAGGCAGCAAATTGGATTAATTCAAGTATAATCACAATCATCCCTAAAAGTGAAAGTCAAGGGCATATAGTGGCAGCCACAGGCACAGTCCCCAGGGAAACAGCTTCATTATTCCATTCTACCATGATACTGGACTGTGTGAGATAGAGCCTTGTGTTTAAGAATGGGGAAGGGAGTCAGAAAGGGGAGGAGTCTTTTTGTTCTTCCCTATTTTTCCCCTTTGAGTTAATACTACCCACAATTCTGGAGCAGTTAGGTGGCACAGTAGACAGAGCCCTAGAGTCAGGAAGAACTGAGTTCAAATGTATCCTTAGACATTTACTAGCTGTATGACCCTGGAAAAGTCATTTAATCTCTGTCTGACTCCATTTCTTCATCTGTAAAATAGGGATAATAATAGCACCTACCTCTCAGATCACTGTGAGGATCAAACAAAATACATGTGTAAAGTGCTATATAAATGCTAGTTGGAGTCATTTATCTATCTTTATTTGGTTATCTATTCCTTCCTTCCTTCCTTCCTTCCTTCCTTCCTTCCTTCCTTCCTTCCTTCCTTCCTTCCTTCCTTCCTTCCTTCCTTCCTTCCTTCCTCCCTTCCTTCCTTCCTTCCTTCCTTCCTTCCTTCCTTCCTTCCTTCCTTCCTTCCTTCCTTCCTTCCTTCCTTCCTTCCTACCCATAACCCCAAGTTATCTTGTACAAAAGAGGATTGCTGTTGATTTATTGACAGTGAGCTCTACACTGACTGAGAATAATCTCATTTGTCAAAATAGCCTCCCTGCTTGGGTTTCAATGAAACCAAGAAAAAAAATTAAAATACTCATTACCTATTGTGGCTTTACCTATCACCTTGATGGGTAATCTCTCAAGGAATGGGATCAATGTGACTTTTAGATCATTAACCATGTGTAGGGAAAAAGAACATTAAACTAGAAGTGAGAACAGCTAACTAACTTTGCCAGTACATCACACTGTCTGTGACAAACCACTCCATTTTTTTTTTCTAAACTTCAGTATCATCGTCAATAAAATGAGAGGGTTAGACTAGAGAATGTCTAAGACCTTTTCCAGTTCCAACAATCTGTGGTTCTATAGTAAATACCCACTGTGTGCCCAGCATTGTGATGATGAATAATAGGTAAATGAATGAATGGAACAGTATTTGTCAAGAACTTTTACTATATACAAAGCAAATAGTCAATAGTATATAGATAAAAGGAGTAAAAGACATAACCAGTGTTGAAAGAGCTTAGCTAGAGTGACAGGACTTACATTCATACTACAAGGAGACATGATTTCATTGATTTGGACATTCTCTCCATCAATGTAACTCACAATTCTCCCATGCTGTAATGGCTAGTCTTCATAAGCTGCTGTGGATGAAAAAGTCACCACCATATGGGTGCTCTAGACATAAACCTCTCTGGTTATGAGAAAACTGGTTCTCCAACCATAGCCATGAAGTCCACCAGGACTGAAATCCAGTCCTCAAAATTTGGTAGGACCAATCAGAACTTGAGATTTTGTAATATCACCTAAGAAGTCAGGCACCTACTATGTTATGAATGAGGCCTTCCAGAGGACTTTTATGGAAGAGACATGGGTCACCCTGATTTCTACCCAAGCCTGAATCATTTTGCATTAGATTCTCCTAATGGTGTAGAGAATGTAGATGTGATCACGATGTGCCTCTTTTGGTGTGAGTGGTTAGAAGAGGAGAGGGAGTCTTCATTCTTTCTTTGAGAGAGTTACTCAACATTCTAGTTTTGGAGCTAGTTCCAGAGAGGAGAAAGAGGGGAGTCAGATAGCAACTACTATGCGCCAGGCACCATGGTAAGTGTTTTTTACAAGTACTTTCCCTTTTTTGTTGTTTTTGTCTTTTTTTTGGAGGGGGGAAGGCAGGGCAATTAGGGTTAAGTGACTTGCCTGAGGTCACACAGCTAGTAAGTGTGTCAAGTATCTGAGGCCGAATTTGAACTCAGGCACTCACTCCCTATGTGACCCTGGGTCAGTCACTTAATCTCAGCCTCAGTTTCCTTTTCTGTAAAATCAGGAAATTGGAACTGGTGATTTCTAAGTTTTCAATATTTACTTCCATAAATTTTAAATTTTTAAAAATTTTTCTCCCTCCCTCCCCAAGATGGCATGCAATCTGATATAGGCTTTACATATTAAGTCCTCTTTTATGACTTTAGGATTATTCTGTTTTTCTTAACTCAAAACAATCAGGATTTTACAAGGCTTGGAAAAGAAGGTAGATAGTACCAAAATCACTTTGTGCTTATGAGTTTTCCCAGGAGTAAAGTATTCTAATTAATTCCCATTTCCTCTTATTATTACAATGCACATTAGGACAAATGAGATAATTTTGTACAACAAAACCACTTGAATTCTCTGGAAAAAAAGGTGACACATCAATCAAAAATAACCTTAATTGCATCTCCCCCCCCCCCATTTGTTGGAAACTGTCTTCATGAACACTGGATATGGTTCTGGTCCCAATCCCCAACGTAAAGGGTAGCATATAGGTTTAGTCTTTGACAAGATATAGCCTGACTGAAGGCAGGGTGGGAGAGTTTCTAACTAGAATTTCCTTAACTCTTGCTACCTTTATTACTACAGACACATCTTGACTTGTTTCTGCTGATCTCTGAGGTGTATCCCAAGGTGAGTCATAGTGAGGCAGAGGGGATTTCAGGAGTAAACAGGATGAAGAATTTTCAGTTTGAAGAATCTAAAGAATTAATTTTTAGTCTGATACTTTAATTGTGGTGAGATCTGGGAATGAATTCGTGGCGGGGGTGGGGGTAGGGGTTCGGGGTTCCAAAGAAAGGAATCAGCCATGTGTCTTTCAATGTTGCAAAAATCCTACCCTTAATATTAGTATTCCATGGAAAACTTGGCACTTCTCAATAATATTCTTGGCCTCATATCGCCAATGACTGATTTCAGTGAGATAAGAAAATATTTGTTTTCCTTAGCATTTAGGATAGAAACAGGTCTTAAATGGGGAAAATGTCATTAAGTGAGGAAGGCAGTGCTTGACACATACAAAGCCAGGGAACGTACAGGAAGATGCTATATTCTTGAGATCGTGCAAAAGGACACTGGTTAAACTGGCTGTACTATTCAGATTGGGAAGCAAATTCTCCCCTGGTGAGTATGTATTTATTATTTGAAAATCTCCAAGAACAGGTGGAGCTTGAACATGAGTACGATTTAGGGGGACGTTGACTAAGCTGCCTTTGTGTCTACACGGTAAATCCATGTACAACCTAACAATGACTGGGGGATCAAGGACTACAGTATTGGTGGGTATCAGTGAACACTCTTGAGTTCCTGCTTTTGCAAATAGGAATAAGCTCCTGATTACATTTTTTGTGAGGTTGCCTTTTGGATGAAAAAGATTTTTCATTTCTGGAATAAAGAAAAAATCATAAAAGTCAGTCACTTCATTCAGGGCCTCTGTTTCCTAATCTGTAAAATGAAGGGATTAGATTAGCAGGGTACTAGGGTCTTTTCCAGTTCTGACATTTTGTGGTTCTCTGCTTCTTGTGGAGAGGTAGATATTTCTTCAGTCTTTATACACATTTGACCTTAAATCTCTCTATCCCCCCGAAGTCTCTTGAAAATCATCATTATCATTATTGTAATTGTCAACTACCAAGAAATGATTTTATATATCTGTGTAATATTAACCCATGTAACAGTCTGTGGAACCTTCATTAGAACAGCAAGAAAATGACCTATGCTAGGACTGTTTCTATCTGAACCCTATGAGAACAAGGTGATAATAGTAATTTTCAATAAATGTCATCATATAACATTCATAACCTCCAGATTGCATGGAAATTAAAACTGCTAAAATAAAGAGACCTCACAGGAGAAAGGAAAACTATCTGAGAATAGGACAAAACACACATCATCCTTAGGGGACTTCCTATCTGTTACCAGAGTTATCCCAAAGACAATGTTCCATAGAAGATCATAGTGCCAATGCAATATTCACAGTACTCATGGTCACCATGAATATACCCGCATGGTGCTCAATTACAAAATATAACAGACTCCATATAGAAGACAGAAGCAAAACATTTATCCAGATAGCAGAAAACTAAATCTCAATACCAAGAAACTGAATCCATCATAGCAACATAGGAGTTAATGCACCACAACATAACAGAGAGCCACACCATCCTTTAGCCTTCCCACAAACCAACACAAGTCTATCTGTCTCCCTTGGAAGCATATTCTCCTCCCAACCATCTAGCTTGCTCTGACTCCCAGTTTCCTGTTGGTTTCTTTCCACCCTTCAGTAAACTCCTCCTACCACAGGCTCCACATGATTACATTAGCCTATTAGGGGGGCAGAGTGTATATATTTGCCTTTTGGAGGGCAATTGGGGTTAAGTAACTTGCCCAAGTTTACACAGCTAGTTTTTTTTGTGTGGGTGCTGAGTGGCAGAGTATATTTTCAAAGCAGTGAAGGTCTTCAAATTCCCTTGGGCTTATTACGGGGCAGGGAAGATCTTCAAATTCCCATTACTATTACATTCAGTCCCAAGATCTTTCATGTCCCTTACATACGAAAATACATTAAGAATACATTTCATGATGTAGATTAATGAGAGTTTAGGGGTAACTGGTGTCAACAGAACTTTGCAACAATATAACAGGGATAATGGAAAAGAAGCACACAAAACAATATCTTTCAAAGACGAACTTTTTTTCTTCAATTATAAAAAAGAAATAAACAAAAAAAACCCAGTCATTCTATTATCTTTCACAATAATCCTCCAAACATTAAATACCAAAACAGCAATATCAGGCGCTGGATTATGTCAAGACCATTTCTATTTGAATTTCATAGAATAAAAAGATGAGAAGAAGAGCAATAGTCCTTTATTAATACATAGCACTTATATATATACATATGTAATCTATTATATTACAGCCTATTATATGGTTTACAGTATATATATATATTGTATAGGGCAACATCTAGCACTTTAAGGTTTGCAAAGTGCTTTGCATACATTGCTTCGTTGAATATTCACAGCAACTCTGTGAGGTTGATATTATCATTCCCATTTTACAGATGAGGAAGCTGAGGCTCAGAGGAATAAAGGGACTCCTCCAGAGACATGACCACGTGGGAATGTCAGGGAGTGTTCTAAGCCAGGTCCTCCTGACTTTGAATGCAGTGCTTGAGGTTGTCCATCTGCAGCATTAATTTGATCAAGGAGGGGACTAAAATAGGAAAAGTCAAACTCTGGTTCTCTCCCCTCTCAATGAATTTTCTTCTTTAAACCCTTGAGCCAGCTTGGTGTAGACTAGATCTGGAATAAGGAGATCCAATTACGTGATATTGGGCTCTTATTTTCCCTCCATAAGGCTTAGCTTTCTCATCCTCGAAATGAGAGAGTGGGACTAGATCTTCTAGCTCTAAGGAACGAATGAGCTGAAAAAAGAATTTTTTAATAGTTAATAGATAGCATGTAAATAGGGCTTTAAAGTTTGCAAAGCACTTTCTACATGTGAACTCATTTGAGAAGTGATGTCCAGGATCACAAGCCAATATATACCAGAAGCAGCCATGATGTTTCTCTCCTACACAATAGAACACAATGCCTACTCTGTGGATACCCTCTTACTCAATTCCATGCCGTATAAGTAGTCATTCTTCAGTCTAGAATGAACCTTCTGTTACTAATAAGTGTGTAGTCATCCTATACAAACCTCAATTATTCTAATATGTCAATCACATGTTCTTATTCCTATTCTTGGTACAACCCCTCCCCCCCCCCAACAATATCTTCTACTGGTTCAAAACAAGCTACAGATGACTATATGGGAGGCCCTGGAAAATAGTGAAGTTGGCTTCAGTCTCTGCCCTTTTTGCTGACATGTTCAGTTAGATGAGATTGTTACACAGGTGAAGTTTTGATGCAAGGTTTGGAAAAGTGTAGAATGTCAGAATCGCTTTTCCAAAAATTTCTTAGAATTGGAGAGGTCTGGCACACAAGGTTTTCTGTTTTTGTTTTTTCCTTTGTAAAGACACAGATCCCTGTGGGTGAATCAAGTCAAGCCAAACCAACAAACATTCACTAAATGTCTACCGTGTGCCTTAGGCGCAGCTAGGTGGTGCAGTGGATAGAATGCCATGCCCAGTGAGGAAGACTCATCTTCCCAAGTTCAAATCTGGCCTCAGACACTTACTAGCTATGTGACCCTGGGCAAATCACTTAACCCTGTTTGCCTCAGTTCTATTATCTACAAAATGAGCTGGAGTAGGAAAGGGCAAACCACTCCCATATCTTGGACGAGAAAACCCCAAATGGGGTCATGAAGAGTCAGATGCAATAGAAAATGAATGAGTAACGAGTGTGCTTTGCATTGTACTAAGTGCTAGCAATACATAGAAAAGCAAAAACCCAGTCTCTGTCCTCAAGGAACCAGTATCCAAATGGGAGAGATGATGTTCAAACACTCCTTTGTCCAAACAAGCTACAGATAGGGCAAACTGGAGGTGATCTCAGAGGGTAGGCTCTGGAATTGGGAAAAGCCTCTTACAGAAGGTACCACTCTCTCTCAGGTGAGACTTGAAGGAAGCCAAGGAAACCAGGAGGTAGAAATAAGAAGGGAAAAATCCAGAGAAGGGGAGCGGCTTGTGAAAATACAGGGAGTCAGAAGATGGGAATGTCCTGTGACGGAAAGAGAAGGAAGGCTGGTGTCCCTGGATCCTGGAGTATGCAGAGGGAGGGAGGTGTAAGAAGCCTGAAAGCATAGAAAGGGGCCTGGTTGTGAAAGGCTTTTTAAAAGCCAAACAGAATTTTTTTTTAATGTAATCATGTAGATAACAGGGGTAAAGATGGAATTTCTGGGATTGATGAGCTATTTGTGACATTTTCCATCATTACAATGATGTAGTTTCAATTTCCTGGATCAGATGGGGCTTGGGCCAATTTGTTGTTTAATGCAATCGACTTTCAATTATCCATGCTAATGGAATTGGTGATGGTAGGATGGGGGTTGGCTTAAACAATCCTGGACCCCTTTGTATTTGACATTGGAATGCATTGCATGGTCTTTGTGGCAAATTTTCCTTCCTGCTTATATTCTACTTTACCTCATACAACCAGAACAATTTCACTTTCTCCATGAATTTACCAGCCGATGATAGGGGTCAGAGCAGAACTGGAAAAAGTATGCTTCATGATAAGAGTGTTTGGGATGAAAAAACCTCATCCAAAATTTAATCAAGAACACAGAGATCTCTTAAGATAAGAACAGGAATTTATTCTCTCCCCTTGGAGAAGAGGGCAGTCTTCCCCATGACTGATCATGAGGATGGCGAACACCGTTTTTAAACCCTAACACAGCAGGGTCATTTTTCTCCCATTGTCCCTCATTCCTATTGGTTGGGGGAATGAGCTCTGGCTGTCCCTGACTCCCACTGGCCAGGAGGAGGGGCTCACAGAGGCAGGAAATCAGAAAGACTCTATAAAGGGCTTACTGCTGACAGCAGTAATGTCGGAGTAAGAAAGAAGTTAACAATCCAAGACTGTCTGAGAAGTTTTCACTTTCCCCCAGACAAGAGGAAGACAACTCATCTTTAATTTCCACCAACATTCTATTAAGGGTAATATAAAAATTGAGAATTTCCTTATTTACTGAATGACTGAAAAACAGTCTGACATGGTGAATCAAGGGCCAGACTTGGAGTCAGAAAGACCTGAATTCAAATCATACCTTTGACACTTAATGACCATATGACCCTAGGTGAGTCACTTAATATCTGGTTCTCCACCAGGCTATCCTCTAAGACTAAGTTATAGAGGAGCTTTTGATATGCATTGGTGAGGAGAACTTCATTCCTGAAGTCCCCTACTCCAGTAAAATCACAAATCTGGACCAAAGAAAAGTCCCCTACTCCAGTTAAATCACAAATCTGGACCAAAGAAAAGAAAACTTGAGCATCCACCAAATATTATATCCTACCTAGATTATAACCCTAGCAAACAGAGATTGGATGACCCACTTGTTAATATGTAACAATGAAGATTCCTCTCTGGTACAGGTTGGATCAGATGACTACTGAGATCTCTCCCAACTTTAAAATCTAGGATTCTGTGGTTCCTACTCACCAGTAGCTTAAATGCTAAGGTAATATGACTCAGCTGTCATGAACACTGAGGACAGAGAGGCTGCTTGGCATCTGGCTTTCTTCCCAGAAGAATCATGACAATGATTGGAAGTCAACAATTTCCAATCCTAGACTTTTTCTCTGTACTTCATGTTTTGGGGGCCAGCCCTGCAAGAAATCCCATGAGTCAGCCTGAGGAATCTGTCTCATGTGTGACCAGTGTCCCTCTCCTCATCACTGCTTCCTTTTTTTTTTTTTTTTTTGGTGTTTATTAAGCTTCCAGCTGTGTCGTCTAAGTTTTCCCCCTTGTTACTTCTCTAGTGCTGCTCTATGACTCTCAGACTTGGATTAAATTCCATTCTGTTGCATCATGATGATTCATTCTTTTTTTGTTGTTTTGAAAAAAAAAAGTCTCTTGTAGAAAGCAAGTCTGAATTGGCTTGGACACCCCTTGTATTGAACTTAGCAGATGATGTTACTCATATTAACGATCTTCTTGTGGGTGGGGATTCAGCTCATGAGTGTTTTGAGGAAGGGATGGCTAAATTACAGGTCACAGGTTTTGGAACTGGAAGGGACCCAAAGGATTATCTAATCCAATCCTATATTTTAAACATGAGGAAAATGAGGCCATAAGAGATAATGTATGTTACTTATGTCACAAAATTCAATTCCTTTCACCAAGTGTTTATCAAGATCCTACCATATGCAATGAGCACATTGTAGGCGGCTCAGTGGATAGAGTGCCAAGCCTGGAGTCAGGAAGACTCCAAGCTTCCTGAGTTCAAATTTCATTTCAGATACTTTCTGGCTATGTGACCCTAGGCAAGTCACTTAACCCTGGTTACCTCAGTTTCTTCATTTGTCAAATGATCTGGAGAAGGAAATGGCAAACCACTCCCGTATCTTTTCCAAGAAAACCCCAAATTGGGTCATGAAGAGCCAGGCATGACTGAAAAACAAGTGAACACTATAAGTAATGGACACAACCATTCCCTCAAGGAGCTTACCTTCTCAGAGGATGTGTACTCAGGTAAGTACACAGTAATGAATGTGTAGCAGAACACTATAGACTTATGGTGAATTGGGACAGACTTCTGTAGGAGCTGTCACCTGAATTGAGCCTTTAAGGGAGTAGGGAGGTGACATAGGATTAGATATCAGGCCCTCTGATTCCAAAACAAAGCTAATCTCCATGCTTATCTCTGCAACAGCTATATATCTTGATCCCATAGGCCAGCAACTCATCCAATAGAATTCCACTGGAATTCCCCTTAATTCATACAGTGGCTTAGAGCTATCCTGACATTCCATTCAGTGATGGTGCCCAAGTCTTTCATCCATTTAAGTGTTTGCAAAACTATTTCAAGTTGAACAAAGAGGAAAAGAATGTAGGAGGGCCATTCCCTGGGGCTTTTGGGGACAGTAGAGTCATGCTTCCATCCAAAGAAATGGAAACAAAATCCATGACTCCTGTCTCAGATAATGGAATGGTGGGTATCTTTGTTACTCTTGCATAATCAAGGGTCCCTACCCTAGTGTGGAACTGGAAGAGTTGACCCTCAGAGGTCATCTACTCCAACCTCTTTACTTACTTAGAGCCATGTGGGTGATATATGGCAAAATTGTATTTTAAGCTTTAACATGAATTTAATTTTTTTTCTTTTTTCTTTCTTTTTGGATGGCAATTGGGGTTAAGTAACTTGCCCAAAGTTACACGGCTCGTTTTTTTTGTGTGTGGGCGTTAAGTGTCTGAGGCCAGAACCGAACTCGGATCCTCTTGACTCTGGGATCGGCGCTTCACTCACTGCGCCATCTAGCCACCCCCGTGGATTTTAATTTTAACATGATTTTAATTCCTGTGCACTCTTCCTACTAGGTGTGATTGAATATAGGAAGATGTGAAAGATATAAATGATTTACTACAGCTAAGTGGCACAGTGGATAAAGTGCTATCCCTGGAGTCAGGAAGACCCAAGCTAAAATTTGGCCTCAGACATTTACTAGCTGTATGACTCTGGCTAAGTCACTTAACCCTGTTTGCCTCAGTTTTCTCACCTGTAAAATGAACTGGAGAAGGAAATGACAAACCACTTCAGAATCTTTGCCAAGAAAATTGCAAATAAGGTCACAAAGAGTCTGAAAGGACTGAAATGACTGAACAACAACAATAACCACTGCCTTAGAAAAATAATTTCAAATAAGAGAGGTACTATAGGACTGGAGAATGTTATCCTTATTTTCAAAAAAGAAAATATAAGAAAAGAGAATGGAGTCTTTAAACTATAGTCCTGTGAACTTGCACTTAATTCCTGATAAGATTCTGGAATGTATTATTAAAGGGATGGCTAATGAACATCTGGAAAAGGAAACAGTGATCCTATTAAGACAGTTTGGCTTTATCAAAAGAAGGTCTTGACAGACTGATCATCTTTCCTTTTGTGACAGGATCATTTGATAGACAGATCAGAAGATTTTGTTTGCATACTTTACTTAGGTATTAGAAATCTCTCATGCAATTTCATGGAAAAGAGGTGAAATTGGGCTAGACGATAGTACAATTAGGTCAGTTCAGAATTGCTTGCATATCTGGACGTGAAAAAGTATTCATTAATAACTTCATGTCAGTTTGGAAGGACATCTCCAAAATGTGGTTTGCTCTCCACTATTTGGCATGTTTATCAATATTTTGGATGAAGGCAATAGATGGTATGGTTATCAAAACTGTAGATAATGTAAAGTTGAAAGTTCTAGCAAATAGGCTGCACTACAGTCAAGATTGGAAAAGATCTCAAAAGAAGGGAATCAGCATTTTTAAATCACCTACTATGTCCCAGACCCTGTACTAAACACTTTGAAAATATTGTTATTATTATTATTATTTTTTTGCCTTTTGGAAGGCAATTGGGGTTAAGTAACTTGCCCAAGGTTACACGGCTAGTTTTTTGTGTGGGTGTTAAGTGTCTGAGGCTGGAACCAAACTCAGGTCCTCCTGATTCCAAGGCTAGCGCTTTACTCACTGCGCCACCTAGCCACCCCACTTTGAAAATATTATCGTTTTTGATCCTCACAGCAACCCTGTGAAAGGGAAGTGCTGTTATTATCCACCTTTTATAGATGAGGGAATTTAGACAGACCAAGGTTAAGGTTAAGCCCAAGGTTACATGGTTGGTAAGTATCTGAGGTCAAATTTGAACTCAGGCCAGTTAGTTAGTTAATGGAGATTTATTAGATTCTTATTATGTGCCAGGTACTGTGTGAAGCCCTGGGAATTAAAAAAAAAAGATGTCTCTGCCCTCAAGAAGCTTATGATCTAATGCAGAAAGGAAATACATACAATGAAGCTTAAAGGTGGTTGTAGTAGTGATGGTGAGGATGGTCTGTGTTGGGCTGGGGGAGGGAGGGAAATGTAGCCAGCATAGGACATGATTGAAAAATCCAAAGGAATCCAGCCATGTGGAAGACAAAGAAATGGTGCTGCCCTCCTTAAATGAGGGTTCCAGGAGGAACCCTCCATTTCTACCCTCTCCATTCAGAGGTAGGGGATCCGGGGGCAAGAGATACTGATGAGAAGTGAATTCTAGGGTGAAGTGATCTTATAGGATGATGGAGTTCATGGGGCATGATGAAGAATTACAAAGGGGTGAATCTGAGTGGGAAATGAAGAGTTGGCTGGCCTGGGTGACCTTCTTAAATGTCTTAAAGATCTTCCTATTTGCAGGCCCAACATCCCATCTGCTGCACCCTCTAAGTGGTTTCTTGACAGGCTGGAACATTGGTCTGATTCTAATAAAAATGAAATTTAATTTGGAAAAATGTAAAGTTTCACATTTGGGTTTAGAAGATCAGCATAGAAAGTGCAAATGAGGAGGTGGGGCATGACAAGATAACAATTCACTTGACAAAGATATGGCGATTTTAGAGTCAATAAGTCAGCATTGTAACATGCCAATCAAGAAATCGTATAAGGAAGGCCCTCCTTGAGGGTAGGGATGTGTCCCTTGCTCACAGTAGGATCTTAATAAATGCTCCTTGAATGGAATTGAATTTTGTGACATAAATAAATCACACCATCTCTTAAGGCCTCCATTTTCTCTAGGGTAAAACGGAGGATTGGATTAGATGTTGCTTGAGGTACCTTTCCTGTAATTTAGCCATCCATTCCTCAAAATACTCTTGAGCTAAATCCCCACCCACAAGAAAATCATTAATATGATTAACATCATCTGCTGAGACCTAGACTAAGTAAAACTTAATGTTGTTAGCCTTATGGTACTGCTGTGCTCTGATCTGGTCAGACCATGTGTGGAGTATTATGTTGAGTTTGTGGCAGTGAATTTTTAGGGAGGATATGAATAAGCTGGAGATCATCCAGAGTACAGCTTTAGTGAAGGGCTTGGAGTTCATACCATATGACAATTATTTAAAGGAATTGGGCATATTTAGACTAGAAAAGAAAAGACTTAGGGATGAGTATTGGACATAATGTTGTTCAGTCATGCTTGATGCTTTGTGACCTCATCTGGAGTTTTCTTGGCAAAGATGTGGCAATGGGTTGCCATTTCTTTCTCTCACTCATTTTGCAGGTGAGGAAACTGAGGTAAAGTTAAGTGACTTGCATAGGGTCACATGGCCAGAAAGTGTCTGAGGCAAGATTTGAACTCAGGAAGATGAGTCTTCCTGACTCCAGGCCTGGCACTCTTATCTGCTGCACCACCTAGTTGCCCATTGGGCTTCTTCAAATATTTGAAGGCCTTTCACATGAAAGTCAGGAAGGTAAAAAGTATTTATTAAGTGCTCACTATGTACCGTTCATACACCATGCTAAGCACTGTGGAACAAAAATTTAAACAAAAAGAAAGACAGTCCCTCTCCTCAAGGAACTTACATTCTAATGTGGGAAGAAAAAGGAAGAGGTGATAATCTTGTTTTACTTGAGTGTAGGAGCAGAACCAGGAGAAATGGGTGGAGATTGTCAAGAAACAGATTTAGTTTTATGCAGAGAAATATTTCCTAACAATTAGAGCTACCCAAAAGTGGAATTGGTTTGTTGGGTACTGGATTCCTTTTTGGCTGGAGGCCTTCAAGCAAAAGTTCAGGGACCACTTATCAAGTATATGGTAGAGGTCATTTTTGTGCAGGTATAGGCTGGGCTGGGTGACCTCAGAGGTGCTGTCCAGTTCTGAGATCGTCATTCTGTCACCTGATTCCTGATCCAGAACCCCTTCCACTGTGCCTATGGCCTGCCTTTCCACATTACTTTACCCAAGAGTTGGGAGCATTACTGAGCACTGGTGGTAATAACAGTATAAAGCAGGCTGGTCTTACATTTGCTAGGTGGTGCTCCAAACCTGAAATCAGGAAGATCGGATCTGAGATACTTACTAGCTGTGTGACCCTGGGAAAGTCACTTAACCTCTGTTTACCTCAGTGTCCTCATCTCTAAAATGGGAATGATAATAGCACCCACCTCTCAGGTTGTGAGGAGCAAATTATAAACTGTTTAGCATACTGCCAGGCACATAGTAGGTGCTATATAAATGCTAACTCTTGTTGTTATCCATAAATCTGTATAATCTGTTCCATAAAATTATAGCATTATCTTCATATTCCAGAGGTCAAACGTATTAGTTCTCTTTATGGTCTGGAGGCACCCAGAACTTGCCCAAATTTCCTTGATGATTTATTAGACATTCATTTAGCTTCTTGCTTTTTCCCATGATCTCTGGTCCACAGTGCTATCAATATCAATTTGTGTAAATATCCAGTCCAGTCGACTTAAGTTCTTGTTGAGAGTCTTGGGGCTTGGGTTGATCAGAGGAAGAAAGGGATCTGAAATCCTGGTAAACTTGGAAGCCTCCTTTCTGACCCAAGTGAAGGCCAACAAATTTTGTAAGAATGGACAGAAAAGCAACTCCCAGGTCAAGTGTCTGGATACTCTGGTGGGAAGATGCAGAATGCCACACTGCCATCTTTTCCATCTCCAATTAATCTGATGGGGGAATTGGACAAAATAACAACTGAGCTTACTTGAATATCACTGTTTTGGGGGATGATGTTCCTTGTGGGGAGTGATTCAGAACACAGATGGAGAATGGAACAACTCCCCCTGCAGACCAGTATCACATCTGGGCCTTTTATCTGCTTCTTCTTTGGGACCCATCCATCCTTATTGCCTCCACACCTCTCTCCCAGAACTCAAGGGACACAGAGAGAGCATTGCTATGCAGCAGTAATCCTCTGTGCTGTAAAATTATGCAGGGAACAGAAAAATATGTCACTAATGCTCTCTGATTTAGGCTCTGCCTGACACAATGGATAGAGCATTGCACCCGGAGTAACGAAGAACTGAGTTCAAATCCTGCCTTGCACACTTACTAGCTGAGTGACCCTTGGCAGGTCACTTAACCTCTGTTTGCCTCAGTTTCTTCAAGTGTAAAATGGATATAATAATAACACCTTACTCCCAGGGTTGTTCTGAGGACCAAATATGTAATAATTATAAAGCACTTAGCATAGTTCCTGGTATAAAGTAAAGGTTATATAAATTTTAATTCTTATTATTGCTGTTAATATTTGCTAATTTAGGCAGCAAGATGACACCATGGACAGAGGCCTGAAATTGGGCAGATCTGAATTCAAATGTGACCTTAAACACTTGCTAGCTGAATGACCCTTGGCAAGTCACTTAACTTCTGCCTTCCTTGGTTTCCCAAACTGTAAAATGAAGATAATAATAGTACCTACCTCACAGGGTTGTCAGGACAGTATTTGAAACTTAGTCGGTGCTTTAAAAATGTTTGCTCCTTTCCCCCTTCTACCTGATTATACAAAGCAAAACAGGGATAGAATGCTATCTATCACAATTCCTGGGGTGTTTCCCAGACACTAAAAAAAAAACCATCCAATTAGTGGTAGGGTTTTTCTATTGAGGTGGATGAGAGGTTTGGGAAGATAAGGAAAGTTCCAAGTTAAAAACAAATCAAACAAAAAAAACCTACACCAAAGTTTTAGTTTCCTTTGCAAATAGGAGGGATCTAGAAAGTGTTATCACAGTTAGGGGCTTAGTTGGAAGAAAGAATCAAAGAGCCATTGTATAGAAATGTTGAGGGCTTAGGGCCAAGTGATCAGCTGATTTGATCCAGACCTAGGTATGGTTTGCATTGAGTGAGATGTGTTTGAAGTATCTGGAAAGCAGCTGCAGCAGTTAGGATAGCAGGAAGCCTGCTAGATTCAGAGACAGTAGACCTGGGTTCCAATCCTGACTCTTCCACTTACTACCCCTGTGGCCTTGCTCTTTCTGGGCTTCAGTTTCTTTGTGAAATGAGGGAAGTTTGGACTAGATCACCTTTAAGAAGCCCCCTTCTGCCTCTAAATCTATGGCCCCACTTTCTGCTTTCTCCAATGTCATCGTTATAGGTGACTCCCTCCCATGGCACACATCCTAACCCCTTCTCATCCTAGCTAACACTTGTCTGTATCCATCCATAAATCCTCTATCCTTGCTGCTTCTAGTAATGCCAGACATGCTGGACCTCTTCCCCTGGAGTTTTTGGTTTTGAGAGGCAATAGAGGTAGAGTACAAGACTTTAAGTCAGGGACACCTGAGTTTGACACTCAACTCAGATGCTGCTGCCAAATGACCTTGGCAAATGACCTGTCCTTTCCTAGCCTCAATTTACTGATCTCTAAAATGGAGATTATGATAGAGCCTACTTCACAGGATTGTTGTCAAGATCAATTGTGTATGTATGTATGTATATATGTATATATATGTACGTGTATATATGCATACACATACACACATAGAAATGTATTGCATGAGTTATGTAATATATGCATACATGGATGTAATCCATGTATACACAGATTCATACATGTATATATGCATATATATACACATATAAATTTGAAACATCTTGAATTACTGCTATATAACATCACTGGAAGGATGTTTAGACAGCTGGGTGGTATAATCAATAGAGCTCTGGGATTGGAGTCAGGAAGAACTGAGTTCCAGTCCAGCCTTTGATACTTAATAGCTGGGTGACCTTGGGGAATCCCAGATGTTGGGTGTTGTGAAGATCAAATGAGATGTTTGTAAAGTGCTTCCTAAAAATACTATATAAATATTTTCTATTATTATCATTATTTTTAGAAAGTGGGCCTTTGTTTCAGGGAGAAGTTTGCATCTCAGTAAAAATAGTTGTGCGATTTCTCAAGGGAATCTTGGCTGCTTTTCTCTTACTATTTTGTTCTGCGTCCAGGTTATCATCTGTGCATAGGGCTGTTTGAGCTGTCTGTATGATCTGGTGTACCGGTGCTATGGGCTGTGCATTCATCTGCATGTCACATACTAAGCATCATGAACCTTCTTCCATTTTGGTTTTCCCGTGTGGATAGTTAGGCCAAGTTCTCTTGTGTGATTATGGATCTTATTTAGGAAGCTTTACAACATACATTCATGGCTATGGCTTGTATCTGATTTCTGAGGACCATGTTAATTAATGACTCTAATCATTAATCCCAGACTGGTCCATGGTGATGAACTCTTTGTCCATGGCAATCATGGGACAAAATAAAATAAAGCAGGCCTTTGGTCATTTGTGCTTTTCTTGCTTCAGTCTCTACAATGAATGTGGCAAAGTGATAGAAAAGGGAGCAGAAGGTACCAGGAATTCCATTTTTATCTGCTTCTTCTTTGGGACCCATCCATCCTTATTGCCTCCACACCTCTTTCCCAGAACTCAAGGGACACAGAGAGAGCAATAATCCTCTGTGCTGTAAAATTATGCTAGGCCAGCTAGAAGCATTCATGTAATGATTGAGGCAAAAAATGGATTGTCCAGGATTCCTACCTGTAGCCACAGGCAAGTCCTCGCTGAAAATGAAGATGGGCTGAGGATTTTGAGGAAAGTTATATGGCCTGGAAGGGGCCTAGCCTAGACAGTTCAGCAGTGTCTTTTCTTGGGCAGTTATTAAGAATAATGCTAATGACCCTTTGACATGGCACCTGGATTGGAGCTGTGCCCAGAGCTGGTGATGGATGGTGTTCTGGTTGGATATTAGGGAAATATTCATTTAGAAGTATTTGGAAATGCCTCAAAAATGTAGATTGACGACTGCTCAAGTCCAGCTCAGCCAGGGACACAGCTATACATACTGAGCTCAAAAATGCTATTCTTTCCTTGCCAGTGACAGAACCAAATAGGAGACTCCTTGTTTTCTTCCTGAAAGGGAAATTCCTGGACACAAGAACGACTGCTTCAGTTGAGAATGCCATCATTTCCCTGACTGTTTACCCAAAAAATCGCTGATTATTTCTCCCTCATGTTTGGCCTCAAATGCCATCCCACTGAGGACCTAGCTGGGCCTCCCTCAGGCCTGTTACTGGCCCACCCTGGAACCAAATATGACACTCTTAGAATTCTGGCTGCACAATTGCCCTTTTCAGTTTGAGTCTGAAGCACATCACACGGCATCACCCTCTCCATGGATGCTGAGGGCTAGTGGCATCTTGAGTGAGCATGGCAGGCAAGCTTCTGTCTTAAAGCCGAAAGGACCACACAGAAATTTTCATGATTGATTCTGTTTTTACAGGTTCCCTAAGAGGGTGCCGCCATAGCCATTCAGAGAAAGTGATTCTAAGAGGTTGTGTTAACAAGCTTCTTGTGGTCAGAAAGTTCTTTATGTCTAACAATAATAATAGCTAGCATTTATATAGCACTTGAAGGTCTGCTGAGTGCCTCATAAATATCATCTCATTTAATCTTTATAATAATCCTAGGAGATAGGTGCTATTATTAGTCTCATTTCACAGATGAGACAACTGATGCAAACAGAGGTTAAGTGACTTGCCCAGGGTCATAATAACAGGTAAACATCAGAGGCTGGATTTGAATTCATAACTTCTTGACTCCAGACCCAGCCCTCTATCCATTGCTTGATCTAGCTGCCTGTCTATCCACTCTGCTCCTTACTTTACATTCTGTGACATGAGTCTAGAGCAAGAAAGGATCTCAGAAGCCTCTGACCTTTTACAGATGTGGAAGAAAAGATCTAGGGAGATTAAGTTCACAAAGCAATAGGGGTGGGATTTGACCACAGGTCCTCTGACTCCACAGACAGTGCTCTTCTACCATACATACCACAACGTCTCCCTTCCTTCTTGTTAAGATTTCAAGAGGGTTGGATAACATACAGCCCTAAGTCTTTTCCTTGTATTTGTTTTACTGACTAAAAGGGAAATAAGAATGAGAAGATCTGGTCCAGTAAGCCATCCAAGAATCCCCAGTCCCTTTCTTCCTATAGGACTGTTCTTCTGCCCTTGTGTTAATAGGGGGAGAGGGAGAGGGCCCTGATTGATTCAGAATGAATGTAAATAGGAATTGTTTCTGTTTTGGCCAGAAACCTTGAGGGTCTTCCCCTCCCAGTTTGATTTTTTTTTTTCTGGACTAGGATAAAGAAGTCACTCTTTGCCTCATTTTTTTCAACCTAGCCTTAATCACTGACTGGGTGTTGCCTCAGTCAAACTGAAACTTGCTAAAGACCTTAGCTTTTTTAAAAGGCCAAGATTTTCCACTGCATCCTGGGCCATCTCCAGTCATCCTGATGTGTATCTGGCCACTGGACCCAGATGGCTCTGGAGGAGAAAGTGAGGCTGGTGACTTTGCCTAGCCCTCCCTTACTTAAAAGGAATTCACTTGCAAGTCATGGCATCACCTCCATGATGTCATGGTCCTTTTTGAGAATGAAAGACAAGCAGCAACAGCAACAGTGGAATAGTTTACATAACTCCATGTCTTCACTCATCTTAAAGCTCCTGAAGTTGCCACTCCATCTAGCTGATATTGATATACTGCTATGAGATTTCTAAAGCACTTGAAACACTAAGGAGTATTCACTACAGTGTGATGTAGTGAATAGAGACCAGATGTTGGATCTAGGAAGAAGACCTGGGTTTGAATCTTGCCTCTGACATGTATTAACTGTGTGATCCTGGGCAAGTCACTTAAGGTAACTCTTTAAGGCTGAAAGTTGCACATAAGGTGCTTATCTGCATCGGTAAAGGGAGTCTCTTGTCTGGGAGATGTTATGCTAATTAAATCATAAGTCCAGTTCCTGGATATTTACATATATTATCTTATTTGAGGTATATGTGAGATAAATGCTACAGTTATTGTAATCCTCATTTTAGAGATGAGTAAACTGAAACTGAGGGAGTTTAAGTAACTTGCTAAGAGTCACAAGACTAGTAAATATTTGAGGCAAGATTTGAATCCGTGTTCTTGTGACTCCAAGTCTAATGTTCTATTTGTCACATACCATGATGCCTTTTGGTATCATCACCTGACTGCAAGAGTGTTTAATGTGAGAAAACCTCACTTTAGAACTCAGAGCCGATAGCTTAAAAATTGCCCAAGGCTGTACCACTTGGACTGTTTTAGGGAGCCAGTATTTAAATTGCACTTTTTTTCATCTCAGAGCTAAAGAAAGTTAACCTGATTTCCACATTCTGTGTGAATGTATGTGACCCACAGGGACTTGTTCCCCTTTGTCCTCCATGTACCAGACTTCTAGGTTTGTTACTACTTAATAGTTACTTAATTTGTTACTACTTAATAATGTTTCTCCTCCATCATATGCATACATGAGGTTATATTGTGTGAGTCTTCTTTTCCCCTCCCACTATTATATTGCCTAGAGCTGTGGGTGGTACCAACTAAAAGGGAGGAAAAGAGGACAAAAAGAAGACTCCTCCCCATTCTCACTCTCTTCCCTCTTCTCCTTTACACAATGGCTCCATCTCATACCTTCCAGTATCATAGTAGACTATACTTGCAATGATGAAGCTGTGTCCCCAGAGGTTGCCATTATATGTCCCTGACTTTTGTTTTGATGAATGTTATGAATTCCTGTTCTGTTAGGATCATGTGCTTTTTATTGCCATTTCCCACCACCTCAAGCTTCAGGGAAGTAATCTGGATTCTCACAATGGCATTGTCTGAGAAACCTATATTCTCCCAGGTGTCGTCCCTTCTTGGCATTTAATCACACAGTGGCATTTAATCAGACAGTGAGGATCTGGCTTTTTCTGAGATAAAGTTTTTGACCAAAAGTTAGTTATAGAGAAAGCATTGATCTGTCCAAGGCTTGGTAGTATTTGGAATATTCTTTGCTCCTCCTTGTCACTTTTAGATTCTTCTACTACCACCATAATTCAGCGATTTCTCCTTTGAAGTTCATTCAGTCAAAATTTTCTACCCTATCCAAATCATGGTGGCTCTTGCTTATCAGCACCCAGGTCACTCTCCCTCCTTTTTCAAGGAGTTCAGTACCTGGCTCACCCTCTTTCTAGCCTCCCTACCTCCTGCCCTTAGCTAGGAAACTTTAATAATACCATAGATGTTCCCTCAAACCCCCTCTTCTCCCAATTCTTCAGCCTCCTTAGATTTCATGACATAGTCCTTCACTTCATTCAACCACACATAGGAATAGTCACATACTATATCTCATCATTATCCATAAGTATTTCTCTTCTCTGATTAGAAACTCTGACATTCCCCTACCTCACCATAACCTCCTATCATTCCATCTCTCCCTATGCCTCACTTCTCCCAATCCTGTATTTTTGCCCTCCAATCCCTCCCCGCTCTCAAGTCATTACCCTTTCACTGACTTCACTTTCCTCTCTCTCCACTATGAGCCCAAGACTTAGCCATTTCAACTCTGTACTCTGTTTTGCCTTTGAATGCTTTCCCCACTTGTTCTGTGCCTGCTCATCTTCTGCCCCCATGCCTCTCACTTACCTCTCTTAGAATCCCTGTCTTCCATCAAAACTCCTCTTAAGCAACCACCTCTGATATCTCTCAGCTTCTAGGGCTCGTCCTAAAGTTACCTTGTATTTTCTTTGTATATATTTTGTATTTACTTACATGTACATACATTGTTTTCCCTTATGGAAGGTAAGCTCTCTGAGGGCAAGAACTAGCTTATTTTTTTCTTTGTGTTCCTAGTATTTAGTCAAGAACAAGTCAATGAGCATTTATTTTTCTTGACATAAAGTGTATTTAAAATACCCAAGCAACATTTTTACAACATCAGAATGGTGTAACTGGGCTATGGTGTAAATGATACAAGAGTAAAAGGGGGTTGGCAAGTTTTATGGTACTGTGCATGATTTTGTAGAGAAGATGTTTAATACATACAAACACAGGAGGCTGTTAAGGTGCAATAAAAACAAACATTTGCTATATTGAATCCTTGTACATTTCTGTAAGTTAGCTTTCGGGAAAGGTAGAAAAGAAACTGTGAGATTACATAAATGTGAGCAATGAAATTATGATTTAAAAAATACATTGATAGTCTCTGTTCAAGATGTATGTACATTTAACTAGATAATTCTAAACTAGTCGTGAAAGCTTTTTTCAGGGTAAGTGGGAAGAAAGCAACAGGTGATTGTCCCATGTCTCACAAAAATAGAAGAGTTTTACTTGATATTAATAAACTCAATGAGCATTTCTTAAGTATTTACTATATTTTGGGCACTATACTAAACCCTGGGAACATAAATAGAAGCAGAAAGAAACACAGTCCCTAACTTCAAGAAGCTTACATTCTAATGGGGTGTGTGTGGGGGGGAAGAGAACAAATAAAAGAATAAAGAAGGGGAGGAATAGTATTATGCCTAATCTATAGCAGATATATAACAAATGCATACTGATTGATAGATTTACTGACCCAACTAAAATTCAATATCCACAAAGCTTTGAAGGGATCATTGTGGAAGGTAGTTATTCTCAAGGTTAGAGTTATAACATTTTGTTATGTCTCTGACTCAGGTTATCTCATAATTCTCAAAATTTCCTTCTAAAAGGAAATTTCTGTGTACTTTGATGTTTAAAATATCAATAGATGTCCTGTTTCTAGGGGTAGTTTTGTGAAATTTAATTTACAAGGAGGATATTGTCATTTGAAGAAAGTTGAGAATTGCTGGTCCAAAGAAATAGACTGCAGACAGGCAGAAAAGATGAAAGATGAAAGGAACAGGAAGTCAAGAGATCAATTCATCAATCAGGCAATCATCAGGAACTTATTAAGTGCCTAGAATGTGACAGATGCTATCCTAGGGGCTGGGAATGTTTGAAATGAAGGGATTTTTAACTGAGCTTTGGAAGAAATGAGGATTCTAATCTCAATTCCATTGCTAACTCTCTGTAATGACTCTGAATAAGTCACTTCCCCTTTAAATCTCAATTTCCTCTTCTATAACATTGGTAGATTGGGCTACTTGACCTCAAAGTTCTCTTCTAATTAAAAAATGCTTATTTGATTCAAAAGCAAGATCTCTAGTGGGAAATATACCTTCTCATAAGATTGAGAAAGACTTAAACAGCAAAATCAGTCCCTCTTTCATTGGGAGTCTTACATTCATGGAAAAACCATAGCTATATTGTTCAAACAATAATGAAAACAAGAAAATGTGTATGCAAAAGGATATAGAAAGACCAAATCTGGCTTTTCTTCCCGATTTGGCAGATGTCTCTATCAGATGTGATGCAAAGAGGCTTACTTCTCTATGCAACTATTTTCCTTATTTTTAAGAAGAAGGCTAATATTTATGCTGAGCTTTAAAATATTTGCAGATGAAGAGATTAATGTACGATTGAGAACTGATTGAATCAATCAATCAGTCATCCCTATGGCACTCAATGTAACTAACAAAATGTTTTACACCCTGTTACCTTTGTCAAATAAGTCTACATTTATTGAATCAATCAGC
Organism: Petaurus breviceps papuanus; assembly: GCF_028583685.1. Lineage (NCBI taxonomy): Eukaryota > Metazoa > Chordata > Mammalia > Diprotodontia > Petauridae > Petaurus > Petaurus breviceps. Next base: position 1,638,277 of record NW_027186492.1, on the reverse strand, counting down.
ATGTACTACATATAAAAATAGTAAGTATAATGTAAAACCTTGTATAATGTTCCTATTCCTAGGTAGAGATGGCTGTGTGCCAAAGAATGAGTCTAGTCCCTGCCTCTTGGACAGAACCCCTTTTAATCCAGATGTTCATATTTCTAATTCATTGGAGACTGTGGATCTCTGCTTGTCATGACTACCCAGAGCCAACTGGAAACTGTTCTTTGGAGAGACTCTTGAGTCCTTCCACACCATCTGCAGTGGATCTTGAGAAGGTCCCAGGGGTGGGGGTGGGGAAAGTTGTATTCACAATATGGTTTACATCCTATGATACCTGCCTGCCTAGCCATGAATGGAACAGGGAATGCTATGTGTAGCTAAATGGAAACCATTCTAGAGAGGTGTGGTATCTGGTTTCCATTGACTATACCTATGAATGAAGGGTATCTCCCCTAGTTTGGAGCCCAGTAGGAAATTTGCAAAGGCCAAAAGAGATTAGGAAGTCCTACCTATTCAGTGAAAGGGATTAGGTTTCTTGAGAAAGAAATCTAGCTGTGGTTGAAAGAAACAGGGATGAGTGGTTTATTTTCTTTTCAGGGGAACTTTGAAGGAGCAGCAAAGAGGGTGGTATTAAACGTTGCTGGCCCAAAGGCATTAAAATATTTTTTACCACATAATGTGAGCTGAATAATGCACTGAGTTCATCTTTTAATCATAGAAGAAGGGGTAGATTTTTAGCTCTTTGTGTGAGGTCTCTCTCTGGCTGCTAGTCTAGGAGGGCAGAGTGGATGCCAGTGAAAGGAGTGTCAAGATATTTCAGTATGTCCATCATTACAGTGTCTTATAGGACTGGCAGGCAGTACTTAACATTTCTTTTTCATCTTCAATGCTTTCTTCTTTGCTCAAGATAATCAGAGCTATGTTGAATAGTTCAGTATTAAAGATAAACAATATGGCAGAAGATAATGGCAATTAGAGATTAGGAGGGAAATTGCTACACTGATAGCAATTGATGGTTTTAGCATTGATGTTGTTCCCTACAATGCACTTAGCCTGTGTAGAATAATTCACTGAGTTGGTAATAGCTCTGTCAAGAGAAACCAGGGCTGCCCGATGCCCAGTCCACTCTTGACGTACCTTGACTAAATTATTTGTTCGCTCCTGTATTTCATTCAACAAAGATATGGTGAGCACTTTCAAGGATGTAAAGAGGAAAGAGAAATCAGAAAGAGGTCATTGATTCTAAATCTACCAACTCCTAAACATTCATTCATGCTGTCAGTTAATTCATCTTTAAATTTTTACTGTTAATTAATTCAAAATAATATTGCCCAGAGAGGAAGCATGGGGTAGGGTATAGGGCAGTGTCAGGAATTTGGTGTCAGGAAATCCTGGGTTTGAACTGTAACTCAAAAACTTACTTGCTGAATGACCTAGGCATCTGTTTCTGTTAAATAATAGGGTTAGGTTAGATGACCTCTAAGGGCCCTTCTAGATTAAAATCTATAATTCAGTGAGGCTCAGAAGGCAAGACCTTTACCAGAGACTCTCTGTTGTTGTTGGGCTTTTTTTTTTTTTCTTTTTTTTTTTCTGGAGGGGGGAAGGCAGGGCATTTGGGGTTAAGTGACTTACCCAAGATCACATGGCTAGTAAAGTGTCTTAGGCCAGATTTGAACTCAGGTCTTCCTGATTGCAGGGTTGGTGCTTTATTCTCTGTGCCACCTAGTCACCCCGAGACTCTCCGTTCTTGAATAAATTATTTTGTGGCTACATATCTAATCAGATTTAAATTTAATATAAACCAAAATGTTTTCAGAATGGATTTACTTATTCTTATTAGTAATTTAGCTGTGCTTTGCACATGCACACACATATTACGTTTTTTTTTTAGATTTTGAATAATTTAAATGTCTATGCAAGTGGAGAATTGACTTTCTATTGCTTAGAGTTTAATTTCCTCAAATTTGCTTCCAGGGAACATATGTATGTATGTATGTATGTATGTATTTATCTCTATATCTATCTCTCTATCTATTCTTGTTTCCCTGAGGGAACTTGAGAAAATAATTGCAATCCACTTCTTGTCTGTATAACATTTGTTTGTTTAAGGAAAATGACAACCAAGCTCCCCACGATGTCTAAATGACTTGATTTTCTTACAAACAATTAAGAAATCTGATAAAATATAGACAGAGTTCCTCTGCATATGTAGTATTGTTCAGGGAGTTGGAGAACTCTGAAGATGGATGCATTTGCTCAAGCAACCTCCTGGAAATCAATGTCTGGTGGTTTGGAAGTTGAGGATAATGCAAAGCAAATTAAATCCCTAAAACCACTTGAAAGGTATGCAGTTGTCTGTCATTTGGCTTCTTTGGTGTATTGGTTCCAGAATCTAATAGGGTAGTCAGAGTCAAAAGACCTAGGTCTAAACCACACCTCTGATGCTTTCTTTATAAGTTATACAACATCCATGAGCCTCAGTTTCCTTATCTATAAAATAAAAGGGTTGAACTAGATTTCTTCGGAGGTTATTTGTTCTAAATTTATGATCTTAATAGATCACAGTATTGGTTATACACTTTCTCTGGTTTTTAGGTTCAGTTCCACACAATTGCATTTACTGTGGGACAGTAGCATGGCAAGATCCAAATCTATTTCATTTCTACACTATCTTGACAAAAATCCCTACTCTGACCACACTGGCAACCACTGGCTCATTCTTTGTCTATTTCCAATTGGAAATAGTGACAACAAGCAAAAGAACAGTTCACTTAAATACAACACAACAGAAATATTCACTGGTTCCCACAAATGAATATTATATTGCAGATGTGGTCTAACTAAGTCTAACCAGCAAAATAGAGGGGTCTGTTCTTTGACGGCTGCTGTAACAAAGTCATCCAGTGGTTGATGCCATTTTTTTTCCTGGTGGCAATTTCAGTTTTCCTGTAGCTGTATCAGATTGTATTTATTGTGCTATAGGAGACATGGTTGTTACAAGGGACTGGTCCATACAATGTTCTGAACTCAGATGTAGTATTTGTTTACAAGCGTGCATTCCTCAAAGTGGAGGGAATGGTGGAAGGGAAGCCAATGGCAAGACCCACAGGTATGCAAATGACTCAGGGAAACAGTGGTAGATGACTAAATACAGGATCCCTCTCCCTACCACCCCACCCGTGAAATAGTTTCATATTTACTTTGCAGTTGAGATGCAGCATGGCACAGAGACTAGAGGTTTGGCCTGAGAGTTAAGAGGACCTGAGTTCAAGTACTGTTTCTGTCAGTATTGTCTGTCTGTTCCTATGTAAGTCATGTACAGCAACCCTCTGGGACTATGAATTGCAGAGGAAATCCTGTTCCACGTTGATAGAGAGGCTTTTCTCCCTTGGAGTTACTTATCCTAATGGAATTGAAGACCTGATTTAAAAAAAAATGTGTCAGACACTGTAATCAGGATATAAATCTAACCTCTTGGGACCAGAGACAATTCTTCCAACACTACAAGTTTCAGAGTACTTGTCATCAATAGTTTATTCATTAGGAGTTCTATATGCTAATTAAATAACAGATTTCAATCAAAAAGTACAATATTTTTTTTCTCTTTTCTGTGCATACATTATTTTACCCCAGTATCATGTAAACTCTTTGAAGGCAAGGAGTATTTTAAATCTTATTTCCACAGAGCCTGGAACATAGCAGGTACCTGAAAAAGGCTTGTTGGCTTAATCTGAATTTCAGTTCTGATGAGAACTTTCAGCTTTACTTTTCTAGAATGTATATTGTAGTTAAGCTTTCAGTTGAGAAAGCAAGTGGATTCAGTTTTCAAACTAAGAAATTCATAGGCCGTTCCTCACTTGTAGCAGACCTGATAGCTCTCCAGCTCCTTGAACTTGAGCTGAAATTTATGTCTCAAAACATCTCCTTTTCTGGTCTTGGTTTCTCTTTGCTAGGCATTCAATGAAGCAACCCAATTCTGACCCTTCTTCACTCCTAACTTTCCCCTGGGATTTTGCATATAAACAAGATGGGTATCTTGTAAGTCGTCCATTGAGGGGGAAATATTAAAATCAAAATAAAATTCTTTCCTTTCTGTCTAACCTCAGATTTAGCTACTTCTGGGAAATGTCATTGATGCATCAGTGGCAATATTTCATGCATTTCACTAAAAATAGTCAACTGTTGAGTGAACTCTGGTTTTCTTTTTAAATCCTAGGAACCTACTATATATGGGGTAACAAGTTCATGTGAGGCTTTTGCTATCACAAATGTCACTTTTGAGGGATTTACCTGAATATAATTACTTGTAGATTATTCAGGGACTAAGGGTTTGGTTTGTGGATTACAAAGTCATGGATCCTAGAAAATAGAACTGGAAAAGACCTATGGAAATAATTTAGTCCATCCCTCCCATTTTATGGATGTAGGAACTGCATCCCAGACTGGTAAGAAGACTTGTGTTTTGTGAAACAGTTATTGTATAGCAGAGCCAGGATGTGACCCTAGCTAGGGATGAAGAGTATTGTCGCTGGATCCATATCCTACCTTTACACTTTACTTGGGTGAACTTGGACAAATTCCAATCTTGCTAAGCTGCCATTTATTTTTTATTTTTTTGCTTTTTGGAGGGCAATTGGGGTTAAGTGACTTGCCCAAGGTCACATGACTAGTATTTGTGTAAAGTGTCTGAGGCTGGATTTGAATTCAGGTCCTCCTGACTTCAGGGCTGGTGCTCTATTCACTGAGCCATCTAGCTGCCCCTGCCATTTATTTTTTTAAACTTCAAAATTAAGACACCTTCCAGCTTTAAATTTAGAATCTTTCTCTGGATCCAAGTCCAGCATTCTCTCTATTGTGCCCTGCTCTCTCCCAGTCTAGGCCCCTTTGCTTCACTACCTTAGGCAAAGTTTTTATTTGTACCATTGCTCTTTATATCCTAGGTGTAAAAAATGAGATTGAAAGAAAAAGAAAAGGGGCGGCCAGGTGTGCAGTGAGTAAGAGCACCGGCCCCAGAGTCGGGATGATCTGGGATCGAATCTGGGGTCAGACACTTAGCACCCACCCAGAAATACCTGGCTGTGTAACCTTGAGCAAGTTACTTAACCCCAATTACTTAAAAAAAAAAAAGAAAAAGAAATGCATAACAACATCATCTCTTCCCACTGTTGACAGGCCTAATAGCAGTCAAAGTGAAAGTGACTGGTTCTCATGAGGTCTTTGTTTATGAGTTAGAATGATCCAGGCATTACATATCTAAATAACTGAGAAGTAGTTGGGTTTTTTTCTGGAATGCCAATAAATATGTACTTTGCAGGGCTACAGATGTGGTCCCCAGCCCTGTGTCAGGGATTATTTTGGGAGATGCAGGAGACCAGGTCTGTGATTTCATCAGTGTAAATAAGAAGTTCTGGGGAGAAGCTTCATCCTCCAAAGCTTAATAAATCATTATTTCATCCGTCCATCCATCCATCCATCCATCCATCCAATCATTCAGTGGAGACTTTCACCCCTGCAATTTGTAATGTGAGAGCAAGGATTCTTAACTTTGGGGGGTCTGTTTTATAAAATATTGATTAAACTTGAATATAATCAGTTTCTTTTGTAATCATATGTATCTTATTTCAGGCATTTTAAAACATTTCTCAGAGAAGGGGTTCTACCAGATTGCCAAAGGGGTCCATGATTAAATGAAAAAAGGTCAAGAACCCCTGTCTTGCAGACTTGCCTGAGGCCCCAAGAAATTACATTTCTTGCTTGGGGATTACAGTCAGTATATGGTTAAGGAATGACTTGAGCCCAGGTCTTCCTGTCTCCATAACCAGCTCTTAATGAACTCTACCACCCTGTCAGTGACTATAACCCATATAAAGACAGAAAATTCTTGGTGTCTATGTCTAGTAACTAGAGTTCTGAGACTAAGAAGGCAGGATAATTGAGTGGAAGAAGAGATTGCCCTTCCTGGCTACATTGTGACTAGATTAGCACATCCTGATATGTGTGTCCACATTTTTTTGTCCAAAGGGAATACACAAAGCTCCCGTTGGAATAATTTGATTCCTAGTGTTGTAGAGGTCAATCTGTTGGTCTGTCCAGAGTCAGGTTATCTTTACCAAAACATTTTTTGCTTTAATATTGTCTAAAAGTTATTTCTGGGAACCTAAAGCAAATGCAGCCAGGATAAGAAGAGGAATGAGTTCCATGGCAACAATCTTTTAGGATTCACAACTCAGGCTGTGTTACCTCATGATGTTCCCTCTAGACCTGGTACCCCAGGCTCTCTCAGGTCAATTTTTTTCTAAGCTGGCTGAGGTCCAGACTCTCTGGACTTCTCTGTCTCAGTCCCAGCTGCCTTCTCATGCTGGAGAGATCTCCAGCCCTATGGCCTCCCCCTCTTCTTGGTGATTTCCTCCCTGGAGTTTCCACTGGAGTAAGTGCCCATGATAGCCATGCTCACTTCTAACCTAGTTCAGCTCCTGGCTGTGGACTTTTCCATCTTCCCCCTGGGAGGGCAAGGGCTGTCTTTATTTTTGTTTTTATTTATATCCTTGGTGCTTAGCACAATGCCTGGTACATAATAAAGGCTTAACACATACCTAAATTTAATTCTAAACTAATCCAATCTTTTTTGCTTCCTTTTTCTTACCTGCAGAACCAGATCAGTAGGGCACTTCACACCATTTCAAAGAGTTCACCTTCTCATTTTTTTACTTGTTTATATGTAATTGTCCCCTGTTAGACTATAAACTCCTTCAAGGCAGGGACTACATGTCTTGTTTGTTTGTGTTTTTGTCTCCAGCCCTCAGAGTAGTGCAGAACACAGAGTGAGCGCTTAATAAATGCTTGTATTATTCATTCATTTTCAATCCTGGAAAGGTTGTGCCCTCTCCAGTGAAGTAGACCTCTAATTTCTATTTCTTTGGGTGACAGTGAGATGCAAGGTGATCTTATGAGGTCATGATGAATCTAAAGCAAACAGCACTCATTTTTACTGTGCAATTGCCCCAGCATTCCCTCCTCCCCAAACCCTTTCAAAAGCTGTTTTCAAATACAGAGCATTTTAGGCAAACATTTTCTTTATTAACTCCCTATACATCCTGTCCACTAGATTTTGGCAAGATCCCTGCTTGTAGAATTCCTGAAGTCTAGAAGACCTGCCAGGATATTTCATTTGCTTTTCCTTGGTCGCCCTGCTCCCCTGCCAGGGCTTTGAGGGGCACATGTGAGTGTGTATTTTGTACCACGGCCATCCTGGGCTGTTGCAAAGCTTTAAATACTGCCTTTCTTTGCAGGTAGATTGGCAGATGGAACATTTGCTGGAAAAGTAGACAATTTAACGCCCTCAGCCTAGCGCAGGAAAGCTCCTTTTGAATTGCTTATTCATTTCTCCATTAAGGACTGAGGTCTCAACATTACACCCTGTACCTAGTGGATCAGGAAGATTTTATTTGCCACTCTCAGAAGAGGGTTTATTTGTGAAAAGGCACTACCTGAGAAGTTTGAAATTTCCCCTGCTTACCTCCCTCTCACTCCACCCCCTCCTGCCTTCCATAACTACTGTCTATGAAAGAGTATGCGCCAGATCAAGCCCCTCTTTCCTTCCTGGGCTTGGCATCCCTTTTCACTGCTTGCTTGTTCTATCAGTGTCTCTATTTATATTGCAGCAAACACCCCAGGTTCTTTCTCCTAAACAACACATGGAGCTTTCAGTTCAGACTTGGCAGCTAACTCCCAGAGGGCTCAGCAGCTTGATTGCTGTAAAGGCTGTGTGGTAGGGAATAGAAAGATAAAAATTCATAATGTAGATTTAGAGCTGGAAAGGACTCTAGAGTCATTGAGTTCAACTCTTCTTTTATGGATATGGTAACTGAGGCACATAGAGGTTAAGTGGTTTACCCAGAGTCACATAGCTCATAAATGTCTGAGTCAGAATTCAACCTCAGGTCTTCTTGACTCAAGATGTAGCTGTCCGTTCACCATGCCACCAATGCTTACCATTGGCCATTTTGTGTCCCTCATCCTCTATTTACCTAGCAGGTACATTTGTCTTCTGTGCTCACAAGTGTGACAATATGTTTTACATTTGCACTTTAATATGCTGTGCAGGATAATACAATCAGAGTTGAAAGGGACCTTCAAGGTCATGTAGACCAACATCCTAGACAGGGAAACTGAAGCTAAGAGTCTTGGATGAGGTTTGAATAAGGTTTGCCTAAGGTCACACAGGTAATATCAGACTTGGGATCCCAATTCAAGTCCTCTATCTCTGAATCTCAAACTCTTCCTTTTATACAACACTGCTGCTGTTGTTGTTGCTGCTGCTATTACTGTTATCATCTTCATTAAGTGAGTCAGTATGTTGTGATGGAGAGAATGCTGGATTGGGAGTCAAGAAAGACAAGTTCTGTCTCTGCCATTTACTAGCTGTGTGACCATAACCAAGTCACTTAACCTCATAGAACCTCAGTTTTCCCCACTTGTAAAATTCGTATAATAATATCTCTAATGTCTACCTCACAGGGTGATTATGATGATTAAATGAAACATCTGTAAATTAAGAAATGAATGATCAATTATTATTACTGAGAGTATGAACATTGATGAGTCTTTCTGTGGATTGTTTCTTTTCTTTGCCAGGAAGAAAGGAACCCTGAGCTTACAATTACCATGGGGTCATTGGTATGACTCTTCTATTTGCTCTGGACACTTTAGTAAGGGTTTTCAAGTAGAAGTTGGATGGCCACTTGTGGGGCAAGTTAAAGAGGGAATTCTTAGTCAGGTGCAGATTGGGTATTGAGGTCCCTTCCTCCTCAGAGATTCTTTAATTCTGTGACATGAAGAAGTTGGGTGACCATCCACTGACATATTCTCTAAATGGCCTTTTTCTTGAGGACAGTTGGAAGAGGCAGCCTTCTGAGGTCCTTTCCAATCCAATCCAGTCAACATTTATTTAGCACGTAGCTAAGTGCTGGGAAAACTTTAAAAAGACAGTCCCTGCCCTCAAGGGGGAGATAACACAGAAAAGACTGCTGGAAAGTTGGGGGAAAGAGGATGGGACACGTGGCTACCCAGCTCAGAGGCATCTTATTCTATGAAAATGGAACCAGGCAGGGCAGCAGATGCAAAGTGGAGTGAGCTGAGTCCAGTTTCTGCCTTTTATAAAGGAAGGCATTAGGAGGAATTTGGTGCTCTGCCCTCCAACACTCCAATCAGATAGGGGAAGGGATGTCAAAAAAGGCTTGAATTAGCAGCATAGTGGTGAGTTTAGAAGAAATGTGCTTACCTAGGAAAGGTATCTTATTCCATGGAGTTAATCAAGGCAGGGCAGTAGATGTAAACATTTAGCTTCTATGATTTTGTGAAAAAGAAAAAATGGATTTGTTTCAAGAAACCATTAGTGAGGTTAGTTCATTAGGCTGCGAGATACTTCCTTTCTGTTTAGTGTTTCTCTCCCCCGCTCCAGACATTTCAAAACCTCAGGATGAGTTTGTTGCTTGGGGACAGAGGATCATTCATTCCCATAATACGGAGCCCTGTAGAAGTGTTAAGAACTATTTCATGGCAGGCCCACCAACAGCTAGCCCATCACCCAGTTTTCCCTGCCATCTGTGTATACAAGAACTTGTGTTAGTAAACAGTGGGAGTATATCCTAGCCAACAAGGACTAAACATTCTTCTGACTGCCCCAGAAGGAGAAGCTTGGGCTATCAGGAACGTCAGAGGAAGCTAGGCGGAGAGAACTGAACAGAGGCATCTGTTGTTTTCTGGTGCAGGGTAGCAACGGAACAATAGTGACTACCCAGTACTTATCCCCCAAGCAAATTTGCCTCTTCCCCTCATCCTCTTTGAATTGGCCAGTGGACTTAGCAGCAGAGTGACTAAACCGTCTCAGTTCAATCCGTTTAGAGCTGAGAGGATTCCTTTCTAAGACACAGATGAGAAACATTTGGCCTCCTTTTTCTTGCTCTCTGTGGGCTATTGCTCCACTGGGGACCTTTATACCAACTCTTCTCAGCAATATCAGTGGGAGGCTTTGGCAAGAAGTCAGGGTTGTTAAGGTGGTGTATTAGGCATGAAGAAGAAAAAGGTCCCTATTGAGTAAGCAGGCAGCCCACCCTAGTTTACTGTGGGTAGGATGATAATCATCGCTGTAAAATTCAAGGAAATAAAAGGAAATATCTGGTGGTGTAACTTATACAGAATTTATTTTGGGGGGGAGGCATTTGGGAAGGGGATGAGGGTTTAGGATGGGGAGAACTGTCAGTAAGCGGTGATAGGATGGCAGGGTGATGGTTAACAAATCAAAGGAAAGACTTTGTTTCTCTGTAGCCTCAATGTTTTATTTGGGGGAGGATATGGTATCTGGATTGAAGATTTATTCAAGTCCTACAATTATGATTTACTCATTGAGTGATCTTTAAACAAATCACTGACTTTTCCAGCTTTAACTTTCCCATGTGGACAACAGAATTATCTTAATTTTCTCTCTCCACCTCCCAAGAATGGAGATTAAGTGAGCTGGGTGGGGAGTGATTCAGGTCTTTAAAGGCATTAATACTGAGACTTGAGTAGCGGAGTAGCAATGTCAGGAATTCTGAGAGGAGCCAATGGACAGTAATCTTGCCCTTGCCCTTTCTAGTAGCAGTGGTAGTCATTTTGATTATTATTCCTTGAAGAAGAGGCAGATGGTAAGATGGACACTTTAGCTAAACTCTTGGGATGTCTGAATGGGATGAAGCTGGGTTTGGAGCCAGTGAGATTGAGAGGGCTGAGATGCAGTTTCAGGTATCCTTCAAATCAACAGGGAGAACATCTCTTACCCCAAAGCAAGTCCAAAACTGAGTGACCCCCCCCCCACTTTGGTTTTTTCAACACCTCCCTCTACTGGTTTTCTTCCTATTTTGCTGTCTATTTCTCAGTCTCTTTGATTGATTCACCCCACCCCAAACTGTATAACATTCTCTTTCTTGGTAATTTTACCCACATCCACAGCTTCAGTGATCACCTCTTATACAGATAACCATGAGACTATATTTCTAGCTCCAGCTTCTCTTTAAAGTTCCCTTTCTGTATTTCTATTTTATTTGGCCAGATATCCTGTCAACATCTCAAACTCAATATATTTCTATATCTAATTCATTCATTATAATCTCCATAAAACATCACAAAATCACAAAGTTTGAGAGGTAAAACTCCACTGAGTGCAAACCACACATAAAAGAAATTGTTGGGGCGGCTAGGTGGTACAGTGAATAGAGCACCAGCCCTGGAGTCAGGAGGACCTGAGTTGAAATCTGGCCTCAGATACTTAACACTTACTAGCCGTGTGATCTTGGGCAAGTCACTTAACCCCAATTGCCCTGCCCTCCCCCCTCCAAAAAGCAAAAAAAAAAAAAAAAGAAATTGTTAGTGGTTTTCCATCCATACTTTGACCCTTAATCTGCCAGTCATCTCTCCACAATCTAGCCCTGACCTCTGTTTCCATCCTTATATAACATGACTTCACACTCTATATGTTTTACTCAAACTGGGCTACAATTGTTCCCTGATTCTTCCCTGTGATGTCCTAGCTTAGCAGCACACATACTTTATGCATGAAAAGAATTGCTTCAATGTCTTTGTTTATTGAAATTCTTCCATTTTTTTCAAGGTCAAATTCAGTCAACTGTTCCAGAATCCATCCCCTGATGACCCCTTCAGTAGTGAGTTCTCTGATCTCAGACATCTCATGCCACATTGACTTCTCTTTTAAGATGCATTTATATTATTACCTGCATTATAGCTACGTGTGAGCAGTTCTTATCCTGTCCCCCCACCTCTGCCTTGAAAGGAATTGCATTGTCTCCAGAACATTTATTTTTGTTTTCTAACCAACCTGTGATTTCATTGATGTAGGAAACACCTTTTTACCAATGAGACTGGGCAACTACTCTGTAATTCATGGTCTTAGAAGAGAGATGAAGTATCTTGCCCAGGGTCACATCAGTATGTGTCAGGGGCAGTACTTCTACCCAGATTTTCCTGACTCTGACTCTCTTTCTTCTACTTCCTTATACTACACCTTGTATATCATAATTGCCAAATTAGTTTTAGATGGCACAGTGGATAGAGCACTGTACTTGGAATCAGGGAGATTCATCTTGAATGATGTGACCTGAGTGACCCTGGGAAAGTCACTTAACCTTCTTTGCCTCAATTCCTCATTTGTAAAAAAAAAATGAGTTGGAGAAGGAAATGGCAGACCACTTTAGTATCTTTGCCAAGAAAACTCCAAAAGAGGGTCTCCAACAATTGGACATGACAGAAATGACTAGCAACAACAGCAGCAAATCTTTGGACCATTATTATGCTGGAATTTTCCTCATATTAAATTGAAATCCATGTCTACCAATTGTTCTCATTTTTGCCCTCTGGAAACCCAGAAGAAAAAAGTCTCAACATCCTGCCATCTAGCCCTCTGAACAGCGAAAGCAGAGATTGTGTCACCCTGACGTCTCTTATGAGCCAAATCTGTAGCTTCTTCACCAGTTCTGCTGAGTTTCCATGACTCAGTAGCTTAAGTCCTCAAGATTTCAAGACCAAATGTCAACTATGGGTGATATGTTATCCACATATTGGCAAATTCCCAAGCTTTGCACATGATTCTCAGAAGAAAATATTTTGATCTAGTGAGAAAACATGCTCTACAAGAGGCAAGGCAGAGTTCACAGAGCCTGAGAGTACTCATGATGTTTATCATTGGGCTGTCTTCATTCTTGAGACTAAGAAATCATGAAGGTTTAATAATTTAAATTGATAATCATTATATCATCAGACATAGAGAATGACAAACTGTCAAGAGAGGGCTTGAGAAGAGTTTTTTACATCCAATTGTATAGAAGTCAGGGTATGGGTGGCATTCAGTACAGAGGCATGGAAGTTTAGCCATGTCACACTCTTATAAAGATGACCATCTGTCTGTCCCATGTAGTTCCATCCTCAATGGAGCCTGTTAGCTTTGAGAAAACATTTAAGGAGGCAGTAAACAGCCTTCCCAGAAAATGACTTTTTTCTTCTTCTTCTTCTCATTCTTCTGGATAAAGGTTTGACTGACTATGGGATGCCCATGTTGTCCTTGCTGTGGGAAGCAAGAATTTTCACAGTGTAAGCCTAGTCATGGCCCATAGATATATCATTCACTGAGGGGAGGAATGGCAACAGCAACATTTATTTATTTAGTGTTATATTTATTATTTATACATTTATTATATTATATACCATATTATTATATAGAAATATGTTAGCTATATTGATATATCAATTATATATTAATAATATTTAATATTTATATAATAATTATTGTATTTAATGAAGTATTGATATATATTTTTAAGCAATCAGGGTTAAGTAACTTGCTCAAGGTTACACAGCCAGTTATTATTTCTGGCTGTGGTGCTGAGTATCTGAGCCTGGATTTGATCCAGGTCATCCAGACACCGGAGCCGGTGCTCTTACTCGCTGAGCCACCTGGCTGCCCCTAAGCAATTGGGGTTAAGTAACTTGCTCAAGGTTACACAGCCAGGTGTTTCTGGGTGGGTGCTAAGTGTCTGAGCCCAGGATTCGATCTCCAGGTCTTCTCAACACTGGAGCCGGTGCTCTTACTCTCTGTGCTACCTGGCCGCCCCGAAGTATCGATATATTGAATTATGCTTTGTGTGGGTCCATGGATATGTCATGTATCTTCCATATATGGAAACCTCCCCCTATCCTGAGTATTTATTTAGCATTCAAGGATTGCAAAATACTTGATTTGTCAGAGTAAAATATGACTTTAAAGGTTTTCTTCCAACAAGGCAGCTTCCATGAATATATAAATATTATACAAATGGGAGAAGGAAGATAAGAAGCATTTATTAAGCACTTACTATATGCCAGGCACTGTGCTAAATGCTTTGTAAAGATTCTTATTTGGTTCTTCCAAGAACCCTGGGAAATAGATGGTATCATTCTCTTCATTTTACAGTTGAGGAAATGGAGGCAGAGAGAGGTTAAGTGACTTATCCAGGGTCACCCAGCTAGTAAATGTCTGAGACTAGGTCTGAAGTCAGATCTTCCTGATTCCATACCCAGTGCTCTATCTATCGTGTCATTGAGATGTTTTGATTATTAATATCAAACAAAGCATAAAATAAATACTTATGAGCATGAAAAGCTCCATTGTTGTGGTTGATGTCTAACACAGAGACCAAATGAAAGAGGAATGGATAGTCTAAAGATGGGAAGGTTTTCCTGATATTTCTACTTGTGGATGACATCATGTTTTTTGCATCGAGCACTGGATTATTACAGAATAACCTAGGTGATGGCTAAAATCACTGAAAAGAGTTTTCCTATGAGGCATATAAGAAAAACAAGTTGATGAGGGAAATTCCTATTCACTACACTATGAAACTGGTCTATCAGTACTCTGTTCTAAATGAAGAAGAACCTGATCCCAAAAATGAATAAGAGGAAGATAATGGGACTGATTACATTCATTATATTTGGGAAACCATGTAGTGTTTTTTAGGGCAACTAAGTGGCACAAAAACAGATAGATGGCACAGTGAATAGAGTTCTGGGCCTGGAGTCAGGAAAACTCATCTTCATGGGTTCAAATCTGGCCTCAGACTTTTACTAGCTGTGTGATCCTGGGTAAGTCACTTGATCCTTTTGCCTCAGTTTCCTCATCTGTAAAATGAGCTGGAGAAGGAAATGGCCAACCACTCTAATATCTTTCTTGAAAAAACACCCCAAAATGGGGTCACAAAGAGTTGAACAAGGACTGAAACAACTGAACAATAACAGCAGCTATGGTGTTTTTGATGATCCTGAGTTTCTCCCTGAAATATAACCCCATCTTTAAAAACAAAAACCCAAATCATTTTCTATTGATACTATAGAGCTGTGAATCACGAAACATATTTAAGAAATCAAAATTTTAGCACACTTATGGGGCAATGGAGACACACATGGTGGGTATAAGTAGGCTGTAGCGTATTATCAGTGTTGTAAACCAGATGTGACATTAGAGATACCACCTAAGAAATACAGGACCAGAAGAGGAGGTGGAAAATATTGAGGGATTATTGAATCAGAAGTCATAAGCTGGATTGCTACATAATTTCAAGAAATCAAGGATGGCACCCTTGGATGACATACTTCTGTGTAGGGCACATACAAGAGTAGTACAGACTGAGAAGGAGTGAATGAGTTGCAATTTGTACTTCTCAAGGAAGGAGAACCCATACTGATGAGACCATGGATCCACTGAACTATTTATTCATTAAATTATTCTTTGTGTGGGTCCATGGATAGATACATCAGGGACTATATGGAGACCTCTCTCCCCAGTCCCAGGGAAATAATTCTGAATATGTGTAATTAAACATTTTAGTGGTAAATATAACAAAGCAAAGAGAAATAATAGGAATACTAATGGAATAGAAATTCTAAAGTATAGGAAAAGATGGAAGACAATATGGTATGATACAAAGAATGCTGGAACTGAGTCTGAGGACCTATGTTTGATCCCTATGTCTCCAACTTATTACCTGTATATTTATGTGCCCTTTTTGGAAGTCATATAACAACAACAGAATAATCATAATAGATTTATTTAATACTTTAATATTTGCAAACTGCTTTCCATATATTATCGTATTTGACCTGTCTGGATTTCAATTTTCTCATCTGTAAAATAAAGCAGTTTGGGCTAACCATCTTGAAACTTCACTTCTAGATTAAATATATGATCTGATCAAAAACTCATTTTCATAATTGTTTTTGACAATATTAGTGACCACGATTTATCTGGCCATTGCAGTTAAAATATTCTACTTTTAAAGTGTTTGTTTTGTTAAGTTCCTATTGTCTGAACTCAAAAACAGTGTTATTGTCAGGACCTTGTAGGGAAGCAGGTAAGCTGGGTGAATAGGACTGACCAACTGAGGTTGGGTAGAAGAGAAAAACATTACCAGAAACAGTCAAGTATTTGGGCCTCCAGACTCTATCCTCTTTGCTGGTGATTTGCCTTTCTTGACAAACCCTACACCAACTCAAATTATTGCGCTTCTCCCATTGGTTAGTTCCTTCCAGGTCTTCCATTTTGGGAGTGGAGCCATGTTGACATCCTCTGCCATGACAGCCCATATCTTTTATTGGTGAATTCCTTCAGGGGCCTTATTTCAGTATGGACCCAGACCAGTCATGCTTATTCCCCTCCTGGATGTGTTTCTGACTCTTCAGATTTTGCCATCATACATGAGTACCTTCCCCCAGATGCCACCCCACCCTACTTTTTAGCTCCTATCTGTATAATGAATCTGTTGTATTTTATTTGTTGTTAAGAACATAAACTCCTTGAAACCTGGGCCTTTTTCTTTTTTGCTTCTGATGGCATTCCCAGAGATTCCTGGAGTCTGGCATGTAGTAAGCACTTAACAAATGCTTATTGCCTATCTGCTTCTACTGCCCCTTTTCGATGCTGATCTGCTGATATTCTTGACCTTGATTGAGAAAATGCAGTACTTTTCTGATGTTCTGAGAATCATATAATCTTCGAGGTAGAATGGACTTTTGAAAGTCATCTAGACCAAGAATTCCACTTACAACATGACGATTAGATAGTTATCCAACTTCTGTTTGAACATTTCCAGAGATGGAGAGTAGGAGAAATGGGTTTGTATCCCAGATCTGCCATACAAGCTGAATGAACATGGGCAAATCCCTTAAGCTTTTATCATCATCATCATCATCATTGTCATGGTTGTTGTCTTTATTAAATTTCTAACTTCTTCTTTCTTTTAAAAAAATTATATATATTATTAATCTGCCCCTCCCATTATTCCCCATGAGTTCCCTCCCCACAAAAGACAAAAAAGAAAAACAAAACCTTTGTCATAAGCAAAACAGATTGCCACATTTGCCATGACCCAAAATGTTTATCTCTCTTTGCATTTAAGTTTGCCACCTCTTTGGTAGGCGTTGAATAGTGTTGTTTCATCTTTAGTACTATGGGTTTGTGGTTTATCATTGTAGTAGCCAGAATTCTATAATCTTTCAAAGGTGTTTTTTTCCCCTAAAATATGGTTGTCATCATACAACTTGTTGTCTCAATTCTACTCACTTCACTCTGCTCTGTATGAACTTATAGAGATTTCCCAGTTTCCTCTGGAACTGTCCATTTCATCATTTCTTATGGCACAATAATATTCCATTACATTCATATACCATACTTTGTTCAGCCATTCCTCGATAGATGGGCTTTTTCTTAGTTTCCAATTTTGGGTTGCCATAAAATGAGCTGATACACATACACATCAGCTAATTTTGTCTTTTATAAGAAATACATAAAATAAAAACATATTTTATACATGTCATTTCTCTCTCTCTTTTTTGATGTCTTTGGTATATAGACTTAGGACTGGCATAACTAAATACTCCCATTTTAGATACAGTCCCTTTTTCTGAATGGCTATACCAATTCATGGCTCCACCAACAAGATGTAAGAGTAGCTGTTTTCCTGTAGCTTCTCCAATATTTATCACTTTCTTTTTTTTTTAATCTTTATGAGTCTAATTTTTAGTGATTTAGAGTATTTTTAAAATATGGTTTTTGATAGCTTGGATCCCTTGAGTGTTCTAATCTCATTTTCCTGTCTGTAAAATGAAAGGAAAATGAAAGGAAAAGGTCTTAGAGTCAGAGACCTGGGTTCAAGTCCCACCTGTCATATATACCAGCCATTTTACCTTGGGCAATTACTTCATCTCTCACTGGTCCAGGAAAATAAGTTGCACAACAGTTATGGAACTCTGTTGAGGAGGGAATTTCCTCTGTGGAAGCTCCCTTTATCACTGAGACCTGGACCTAAAAAGGGGTGAAATGATGTGTATTCAACTAGATGACTTGTGAGGTTCTTTTCAGCAGGATGTTCTAGGATTCCTTTTTAAAAAATGTATGTCACCAGACTGTATTCTGTATTATACTCATGTAGGGAAGACCAGATCAAGTTGGAATCACAAGTAAGGAGATGAATGCGATTCAATAAATATTTATTTAGTACCAACACTATGCTAAGCACTGGGAATAAAGAATAGAAATATAATAGAAAATAAGGAAAAGAAAGGTAGACTGCCCTCAAGGAGCTTACAATCTAATTAATAATGGAGGAAGGCAAAACAGAAAAGGGGGTGGGCACCAGATAGTATGATGTTCCATGGAGTTGAAACCCAGCAGGACTGCTGATGGAAAAAAAAAATGGAGTTACTTGGAAAATTCAGATCCTAGTCATCTGCAAAGGAAGGTTTTGGGAGGAATTTAGTTCTGAAGTCCACCATTTCCTCCATTTAGCACTCCAGTCCTCCAATCAGAAGGGAGCAGCAATGAGAGAATTGAGAAGATTTTCAGTATCCAAAAAAAAAAAAAAAAGAAAAAGAAAATTGATGTTCCATGGAGTTGAGACCAAGCAGAACCACTGAAAAAGACAGAGTTACCATTCACTGGTATTCCCTTTAACAGTAAATATCCCTCAGATTTGAAGGTACCATGCCCTCTTTATCTGATCTGCTGGGGAGTATGCCATTTTCTTTTGTAGTAAACAAGTCTGTTATTGGGAAGAGAATTTCACTGGCACCTCTGGTTCCCCCTTACCTTTGATTCTCTTTGTCATTTCTCATTCATTAAACCCTTCCTCTAATTTTCTCTGCCAAACCTGGTGCTGGAGCTATGCAAGCCTGAGAGCCAAGGCAAGTATTGCCTCAGAATGATAAACCAGAGTTTCTCTCTTCCCCCTACCCATTAGGAAGTAGACATAAATGACTTTTCTTTAGCACATACTCTTCTAGAACTCTGGCTATTACATCCTTCTCAGACAAGCTCTTCTGCATCTTCTTATTTGGTGTGAATTCTGTTTCCTGGTGGGGCTATATTAGCCAATCTAATAAAAACTACTCTTAAAGGTATAGATCTGTTGTTGTTTTTCAGTTGTATCTGACTCTTTGTAACCCCATGGACCATATCACTCCAATACTGTCCATGGTGTTTTCTTGGCAACGATACTGGAGTGGTTTGCCATTTCCTTCTCCAGTGAATTAAGACAATCAGAGGTTAAGTGACTTGCCCAGGGTCACACAGCTAGTAAGTATCTGAGGTCAGATTTGAACTCAGGAAGATGAGTCTTTCTGACTCCAGGTCCAGCACTCTAATCCACTACAACCTAGCTGCCCAAAGGTATAAGTAGACAGCATTTTTTTGGCCCTTCGGATTTGGTTGTCATCTAAGTCAGTAGTGTCAAACTCAAATAGAAATGGGTGCCACACCATACGTATGTATTCCTTTGGGTCACATTTTGACTTAGAAAACCACATGTTAACATTATCTATGTTCTATTGTATTTTTATTTATTACGTTAAATATTTCCTCATTACATTTTAATTTGGTTTGAAAATCTGGTGCAACAGCCATGTGTTTGATACCTGGGGCCCAAGCTATATTCAAAGTTGAACAGATTTTTCTTGGTGAAGAAACTTTTACAAAATTATAAATTTGGAGGTAGAATGAACCCTAAAATGATTAATACTCATTTGAAAAATGAGGAAACTGAGGCCTAGAGAGATTAAATGACTTGTCCAACATCACACAGATAATAGCCAGGATTTGAATTCAGGTCCTCTGGCTCCAAATCTAATTCCAGCTAACTTTTCCATTGTATTACACTGCCTCTGAAGGCCCTGACTTAGAGATATAATTCAGGAGTTCTTCCTCTGACGTCCATGGATTTCAAGGGGTCCATGATGCTTGATGGGGGGGGTGGAGAGGGTAAATTTGAAATTACATCTATATTCCTGCTAACTTTTATTTAAAACTTATCAATTCCTTAAGTTTTGCAGAGGTAGCTGAGTGACTCACTAGATAGAACAACTGGCTTGGAGTCAGGAAGACCTGAGTTCAAATCCAGCCTCAGACATTTACTAGCTGTGTGTCCCTGGGCAAGTCACTTAACCCTGTTTGCCTCAGTTTCCTCATCCATAAAACGAACCGGAGAAGGAAATGACAAACCACTCTAATATCTTTGCCAAGAAAACCCCAAATGGAGCCATGAAGATTAGGACACAACTGTAAGAACTGAACCACAAGAATAGGCAGTCAGTGGAGTCAGGTTAATGTGTAGTAGGGGGTCAGTTTTCAAGTGCTCCTCATATTGGGCTGTGTGGGTGGCTGGCACTGTGACAAAAAGACAGATTGATCCATAACAACCCCTGATCCACCAAGCATATTTTTAATTGAGAAGAGATGAGGGAACATAGGAACACTAAATCCTCCCTATGACCAGTTGCAACAAAAGCTCTCTCTCTTACAAGGGTGATGCTATTGAACCAATAATATATTTTTCTCTGACTTGGGGGGGTGGCACTGGAAACCAGTTGAGGTATTGGCAGGTAGCCCGCACCCTGCAGTTTTCCCACCCAGACCATTCCCTGAAATAAACTGGGCCTTTATATGATTATGATGATTTTTTTAAGGTGATGGGGAAAATTTATGACTCAAGGAGAAAAGCGCAGCAAGGAACCCCGTTGACTTTCCCTGTGGTTGTGAAGGCTTGATACTCTCTCCCTTTCTTTACTGTGTTAATGTTAAGATCTTTCTTTGCCTACCTTGAGCCCTCCCAGAAGGCCTTGGACAGGGTTGGTTACGCTCCTGCTCTTTTCTTTATGCTCAAAGGTCCATCTCAGATGGGATTTCCTACTACCCTGCGGGGCCAGTGGAGGAATCAAGTCCGTGGAGGCTCATTCAGAACTCTGCCTCTGCTTTCTCCATCTGCAGGGGGAAAAGGGGGCGTGACAATCACTCTCATTTTACAATAATAGCTGACATTTATATAGCACTTGGAGATTTGCAATCTATTTTACATGCAGTATCTCACTGAGATTTATAAAGCACTTTCATCACAACAACTCCTTTAGGTAGTAGTGTAAATATTATTATGTCTATTTTATTGATGAGGAAACTGAGACTTTAAATAGATTTTAAGTGATTTATCTGAAGTTAGACTACTAATAAGAAGCAAAGCCGGTCTTGGAAATGAGTCTTCTGACCCCTCAGTGCTGTACCATAGCACTGCCTGGATGGTAGTTAGAAAAACAGTTCATAAAAAAAATTGAGAAGGAAAATGAGGCATAAATATGGGTAAATTAAATGAGTAAGCATTTCTCAAGTACCTACTCCATGTAGGACACTGACCACTTTTTGGGATGCATGAAGGATAATTGTTAGCACTGGGAACTCACCACAAGGAAACCATGACAGAGAGCCCATCTATGGCTAGTAGCTAAGTGTTTGGGAGATGCCTGGGACACATAGAGGCAGGTGAAGGGATTTGTCTAGGGTCATATGGTTAGTAAGCATCAGAAAGAGGAATTAGAAACTCTTGACTCCAAGCTGAAACTCTATCCATTATATAATACTGACTCCTATTGGGAATACCCATTTTGCCCCCACACTCAATCATCCATATCCAGAAAGCCCAGCCCTCTTGTAAGGATGTTCCTATTAGCAGGAAATCCAAGGTTCCATACTTGAATCACCTAGAAAATGAAAGGCACTATATAATACAATGTTAGATTGTAGTATAGATGGAGTTTTTCTAGTCTCTTTTAAATGGAATCCTAGGCTTCTCCAGAGACAGTTAGGTAGCACAGTCAGTAGCGCATTGGACTTGGAATCAGGAAGACTCAACTTTATGAGTTCTAATCCAGCCTCGTATGCTTACAAGCTGTGTGACCCTAGACAAGTCACTTAAGCCTTTTTGCTTCAGTTGCTTCTCTGCAAAATGAGCTGAAGAAGGAAATGGCAAACCACTCTAATAACTTTGCCAAAAATACCCCAAAATGGGGTCAAGAAGAGTCCCAGACATGACTGAAACAAGTCAACAACAACAGGCTTTTCCAGACCCTTGCTGAGAAAAAAAAAATCACTGAACCATCAATAAAAACTGAATGGAGCCTCAGAAATCACCCAATCCAAACTCTCATTTTATACATGAAAATAAACAAAGACTGAAGGACCAGAGAGGTTAAGTAATCTACTCTAGGACACACAGGGATTCTGTTTTAAAAATTGCTTCATGGATTGGACATTGGATTCCAAGTTGGGAAGCCTGGATTTTTATTTTGTCTCTGCTACTTATAATTTGTATGACCTTAGACAAGCTAGCTCACTTTTTTGAGCCTCTCTTCTCTTGTTGGTAAACTGAGGGAGACTGGACTTCAGAGGGTTTTGAAATTTAGCAGCCTATGATTCTTCAGTGATACATTCACTCCTAAGAGTAAGAAAGACCTCAACAGACAGCATCTTATCTTCCTGACTAGAATGTGGGGCTCTATAAGGGGATCATGTTTTGTTTATTATTGACTCTCTATTCACCCTCATTATAGTACTTCCATGCATCAAGAACTAAAAATGTTTGTGAAACAAAGATTTTCCATGTTCTACAGGCAGAAAATTCCTTACATTTGTTTTTACTGTAGCTATCTATTTTAAAGGAATATTATGAGGAAAGTTATCTATTATTGTTACTGCTACCCCTGCTTCCACTAAAAATCCTCTCACCTAAGGGACTCTAGCTTGGAAGATGAAAATTTAATCATTTTTATTTAAAGAATTGATGCTAAGCAGTTCATCCTCACTTAATGCGAACTAATCCCATTTTGAGTTGTAAGAGAACAGCACTCATTTATTGTATGGAGCCAGAATTGAAGCCTAAAACCCAAAGATCTCATGGGATAGGAGGCTAGGAAGGAAAAAGGAAGGTAACAAGGATCTAGAACACAAAGATTGCTTTTGCCTTTTCTGTACTTCTCAGAGAGAGAAAATCATAGTATTTCAGAGATCCATCTATATACAGAGAAAGCCTGTCCCACAGCTGGGTTGATAAAGTCATCTACAGTGAATAGTACAGCTGTGCACATCTGTTGGAAATGTATTCCCTGTTGACTGCTAGGAGGAAAGAGTGTACTCACACTGGGTGGGGGAAGATAGAGGGGGTGGGTGACTGACGCTCTCCCATGAGGTTAAATCATGAAAAACAGAGGCCCAATTTCTTGAAGCACTGAAGGTTGGGGGTGGAGAGTTAGAGAAGAGGAAAGGAGAAAAGTACAGCTTAGATAATTCTATATACATTACATTTAATTATGTTTCCACTTTAGTTATATTAACTATTTTAGCTTTTTGTCTTTAGCTTTGTCACTTTCAAATTTATTATGTCATTTGGGCCTTGAAAAATCTCTGTTAGGTAAGTAGATTAGAAAAATGGGTCACAGAAAGAATAAGTATCTTCCCTAACATATCCTGGTTTGATGGTAAAGTTGCTTGGGTTTGTCACCAGACTCCTAGTCAAATTTTTTTTTGTGCTACTATGCTACCTGGAAGCCATTAGCATGGCTAGGTTATACAGTATGCAGTTTACCCAAAAGGTGAAACTTGTTCAGTATTTGAAATAAGTGTTTTGATGTGAAAAGCCTAAGTACATATCAGAATACCTATTTGCCTTTCAGAGGTCTGACTTATTGTTCCATTCCCAGGGTCACAGCAATGTTAGTTTATGAAGCCCTAAAAGGGTGGCCATCAGTTCCTCTTACAGGAGTTCAGGTTCAAAAGGTATCAAGCTCATGGGCTATTCCTCAGAAAAACTTACACAGATAAGCACTGGCTTATCCATGTAAATGTTATATTCCTCTAGAAGTATGTAAGCTCCTTGAGGGTAGGAATTATGTTTTTATTTTATTTTATTTTTGTTTTTTAATTCCAAGAACCTAGCATGGTGCCTTGTACTTTAATGGTACAAGATGCTTGTGAAATCCCTACTGTTGTTGAGTGTTCTCATCTCATAGATGAGTAAACTAAAGGCCAGAAAGATTACGAGATTTGCCCGAAGTTATGCAGATAGTTGAATAGCAGATTAGGGATTTATAGAGTCCTATGACTATACATTCATTCTTCTGTACTCTATACTATATGACCTCAAAATTTGGATCTGTGATCTCATTGGTAAGGGTAAAAATATTATTATTGATGTTCTTATCATTTTGTTGTTGTTGAAGGTGGTGGCTCTGGATCTGCTATTATTTTGGTATAGGAAGCTCCTAGTACAGAAAATCCTTCCACTAGTGCTATTTAAAAGGAATAATCTTAGTAATTGTCTAGAGAGATGAAAGTTTATGTAAAATTCCCAGGGTAACATGGTCAAAAATGTACACATGCTCACCATCC
Organism: Petaurus breviceps papuanus; assembly: GCF_028583685.1. Classification (NCBI taxonomy): domain Eukaryota; kingdom Metazoa; phylum Chordata; class Mammalia; order Diprotodontia; family Petauridae; genus Petaurus; species Petaurus breviceps. The sequence continues at coordinate 1,614,009 of NW_027186492.1, read as the reverse complement.
AATGTAAAATGAGTGCAAACCAGTTTTTTTTCTCCACTTGCCTGATGAATTGATTATGGAGTATCTTTATGTTCTTCTACCCTCCACTGTACTCATAAACTGGGATCATTTCATCACAGTAGGGACTACTCAGTCTAGGGACAGAAAGGATTAGATTACAAATGGAAGGAAGTTGGCTAGAAGAAAGGAGGAAGAAAAATCAATTAAAATGACTCATAGCATTCCTGATGTATGTTCCTAGACCCCTGCTCCCTAGCACCCTTCTACTGCTGGGAAGGAGGTGGGGATAGGGACAGAGAAGAACTGGTTAACATGACGTGTTTGGCAGGCCAGTCTGTGTTTTGAACCTATCTGTGAGGTTCTCTTATCACCCAAAAGGTTAGGGTGCTATGCCTGGTAGGAATTACAAAACAGAGGGCTATGTGTTTAGTCTAGGGACTCAGAATTTTCTGGCTAGCGTCTGTTTTCAGATCCTTTCTATTCCAAGCCTGTTCTGACTGCAATTAATCCATATAATGAATCTATACCTTGGATGGGAAACAAAACAAAACAAACAAACACACAACTTGGGTGATCTCTGATGATTTATGAGGTGCCCATTACTGTCTTCCCTACCTCCTTCTGGTTGCAGGGATGGAAAAAGGAAGGTAGGAACACATTTGAAATAACTCCTGTCTTGGGAAAACCATGCAGACTCTACTGTTTGTCAGTTTATGAACTCTTAGCATATATCATAGGGTTTATCCAGAAGGGATCTTAGAAGATACCTGGTTTGCCCCCACCCTCATTTTAAAGATTAGTGAACTGAGTCCTCAGGAGATGAAATTCTTTCCTAGGATCATAGTATCATAAAAGTAGAAGACCCTTAGAAACCATCTAGACTGTCATTCTTTTTACAGATGATAATACTGAGTCTTAAAGGAGTGAAAGATTTGTCCAAGATCTTTGGTAACAGAGGAAGAAATCAAACCCATGACCCCTAAATCTAAATCCAGTGTTTTTTTCTGTGATGCCATCTTTCCTTCCCATTATGGAGTTTGCACTCTCTGTCTCTCTGTCTCTCTCTGTCTCTGTCTCTCTCTCTGTCTCTCTGTCTCTCTCTCTCTGTCTCTCTGTCTCTCTCTCTCTCTCTGACTCTCTCCTTCTGTCTCTGTCTGTCTCTGTCTCTCTCTGCAATAGGGGTTAAGTGACTTGCCCAGGGTCACACAGCTAATAAGTGTCTGAGGCTATATTTGAACTCAGGTCCTTCTGACTCCAGGGCTCTATCTACTGTACCACCTAACTGCCCCTGTTTTGCTTTCAATCATTATTTGTTTTAAATTCATTACAGCATCTGTTAACAAGTTTTCAGAGCTCAAGTAGGTTATCAGGGAGGAAGGGAAGACTGAGATGAAGGTTGGGTCTTCCATCCTGTTTAATTTAACAAAGGCTAGGAAAAAAGGGTGAAGGGCAATGGGAGAAGGACTTCGAAAATTGAAAGGCTATCTAGGGGCCATGTCTACATTCTTATCTAGGTTACTCTAGAAAGAATGTCTAAAAAGCACAGGTCTCCAGATGGTTCCTGCTGAAATAGTTAGAGAAGGTCATGTGCTACAAGGTTCAGTTTCCAGGCTTAGGAGGATTTCTGCTATTCTCCATATTAGTTAGACAGGGACTTAAAAGAATATATTTTTTTTTCACAAAAAAATTAACTTAATCCTATTGAATAGATAAAGGATCTGTGGTTTTGTCAGCCTGTGGTGGAAATTCCTAGTGTGGGAGCCCCTTTCATCAGGACACTGGTAATTTGTCTCTGTTTTTTATTCTTTTTTGAGGTGGGGGAGGGCAGGGCAATTGGGGTTAAGTGACTTGCCCAAGGTCACACAGCTAGTAAGTGTTAAGTGTCTGAGGCTGGATTTGAACTCAGGTCTTCCTGACTCCAGGGCTGGTGCTCTATTCACTGCACCACCTAGCTGTCCCTAATTTGTCTCTGTTCAGTATAGCAGTGTCAAACTCAAACTCTATACACAGGGATCTTAGCTGGCTGCATATTGATTTAGTTTAAAATGTAATTTTTATTTTGCTAAATATTTCCTAATTTAATTTTTAATATGGTTTTGGATGCTCTGTGACCTGGACCAGTGGTGGGTTTGGCACCTCTGTTTTAGAAGAGAACTCCTTGATAGTTGTTTGAACTAGAAAGAGTTTCACTTGCCCAGGGTTCCATATTCTGGTATCAGAACCAGGACTTAATCTTAGGTCTTCTTGTCTCCAAGAAGAAAAGGGCCTCATCAACCAGATCTTATCCACTATGCTATCCTGCCTTTTCCATCTGAAGAAATCTTTTTCCTCAATCATATGCCCATTTGATTTCACCATCTCGGTTTATAGAGTTAGATAAGAAAGAGATCTCAGAGGTCATCTCAGCCATCTATCTTGTTATGTAGATATAGATATTGTGGAAGGTGGGAAGCTAGGGGATGCCACAGTGCACAGAATGCCTGGCCTGGAGTTAGGAAGACCCATCTTCCTGAGTTCGAATCTGGCCTCAGACATTTACTAGCTGTATGACCCTAGGCAAGTCACTTAACCCTGTTTGCCTCAGTTTCCTTATGTATAAAATGGGCTGGAGAAGGAAACAACAAATCACTCCAGTATCTCTGCCAAGAAAGCCCCAAATGGGGTCACAGAGATTCAGACACAACTGAAAAGACTGAAAAAAAAATAGTGGAAGGTCTCATAAGAGGAAGCAGAGCTGGGCTTCAAATTTGGGACCTCCAACTCCAAAATCAGGACTCTTCTTCCACTGTTTCTCATTCACTTCAGGATCATTTCTCAATGTGTCAGAATTTGCATAGTTAATTGCTGTTAAATGTGTCTTTGATCCTAGGGTCTTGGTGTAATTAAACTGTGATTGCCAAATATACTAAGAAAAATCAATGGCTTGTTAATGTTCCTGGAGGAAATGCCAGTTGGGGGAACATTTAATGTTGGTTTTGTCTGTGAGGAAAAATTAAGTTCTACTTCACATGTTCTAGCCCAAGGTACCAAGAGAGACACCTGTGTACCTAATTCTCTGCTAGAGGTGATCCACACACAGGAAGAGAGTTTTATTTTCCCAAAGGGATGTTAGATCATAGGCTTATAGATCTCAGGCTGGAAGGCACTTGAGAAGTTGTCCTGTCCAAGTCCTCTTATTTTATAGATGAGGAAACTGAGGCCAAGGTAAATGTAGACCCCACAGATAGTGTCACAGGTAGGATACAAACTCAGGTCCTTCTGGGAATCAAATGACCAAAATAAATTAGCAAGAAAACCATTTCCTTTGATTTCATAGTGAATATCCTTTTTGAAGAACCACACAGACCTAACTTCTCCCAAACAAGTAATTTATAACTGGACATCAAAAGTTAGACTCATGACTTAACATCCCTGGAGGTTGACTTGGGTGAACTGCCTTCCTCATCTGTCCCATTCCAACACAGCAGCTTTACGGCTGGGGGTGGTGCTTGGTGGTGGTGCTTCTGATCCAGTTTGGGATGGGGAACAACCAAAGGCATACTCACTGGCATTCCTTCCATGACACAGTTGATGGTAAGCCAATAAAGTCCTAGTGATTTAAGGGAACAGAATGTATGCGTCAGGTTGATATGCAGCGGAAGACAGAACCTCTGTTTCTTCATATAAGGCCATGATTCCGGTGGAAGTTAAACTGCTGTTGGCTTGGAAACCAATGCTCTGAGCATTCCCAGATGACATCTGTAGTTTTTCCAATACACAGTTAACTTCCCTGACTCTTGGACTCCCAGGGACACAATGATTAGGCAATCTTGGCTTGGATGATTAGGTTTCCTGTGAAATCTGTACATCTTCAGGATAGAAGGCTTAAAAAAGCATTTTAAAGCTTTCACTAGGGCAATTTATCAAAAAAGTATTTTTTAAACAGAACCACTCCCATCTGCCACACCTTATTTTTAACTTGTGTTGGGAAATGATCTACCCTAGAAACACTCACTGTTCTCTAGGTAAATAATTTGCTTCCAAGGAGGGTTCGAGGCTTTATTTCTATAAATTCCTCCCCAAACCTCTTTACTTTTTTTTAAGTCCAGAAACTTCTGCACCAAATCCTGACACCCTATACGGGCACTATAACCAATGAATTAATCAATGTACATTATTTCATATCTTTCTTTTTTTCCTTTTCTGTGAATATGTTGTATGACACTAATAAATGAGCATCTATTATATAAATATTATGTGTTATGTTTATCACATATTATACAGATGCAGACACTGAACCTGAGGCAGGTAACATGACTTGGGGACGATCACATAGGATGTAGTAGAGCTGAGATTTGACCTCAGGTCCTCCAACCCTCAATAGTAATAAATGATAATATGCTCAAATAAATATTTATTAGATCATAAATACTTATTAATTAGGTAAATATTTATTAACATCAATAAATATTGATGCAATAGATATGTACAAAAATAGTTACATCAATAAGTAAATGCAAGATAGATACAAAACAAAACTCATTGAATGGGAGGACAGTGAGGTAACTGTCTGTGAGGAGAAATCAAAGAGGAGGTGATACTTTAGCTAATCCTTAAAGGGAGTTAGGGGTTCCAAGAGGTGAAAACGAGGTGGGAAAGCATTCTGGGTATGGGGGATAGACAGAAATTGTAGAACACTATTCTTCAATAAATCAATCAATCAGCATTTATTAGGTGCCTACTATCTGTCAGGAACTATGCTAAGTACTGGGGATAAAAAAAGAGGGGAAAGGGAGTCCCTGCCCTCAAGGAGCTTACAATCTAAAGAGGTTCTAAGCTTTACTTTATCTTAATATGCTTGTTTTAGGCCTTGGAAGAAGCTTTAGAAATCATCTAGTCTAAGCCTTTCAGATGGAGAATTTGAGGCTCAATGACTGGTCTAAGATCACAAGGTAGGAAGCAGGGCTGGGATTTGAACTCATGTCTTTTAAATTTGTAATTAAACTTAGAGTTAGAGCTAGAAGAGGCATTAGAGGTCATTTAGATCCAAAATCTAATTTTCTGTATGAGGAAAGTGAGATCCAAAAAGGAAGTGATGTTCCTGTTTATACAGCTAACAAGAGGAATAGGTGGTTTCTTTAATTTTGTTGTTGCTTTTTTGTTTTGGGGAGGAAAGGCAATTGGGGTTAAGTGACTTCTCCAGGGTCACACAGCTAGAAAGTATCTGAGGCTGAATTTGAACTCAGGTACTCCTGACTCCAGACCCAGTGCATTATCCACAGCACCACCTAGCTACCTTTGGCTAAATCCCCTTTTTGGGGGGAGGGGGAGCAATTGAGGTTAAGTGACTTCCCCAGGGTCACACAGCTAGTAAGTTTCTGAGGTCAGATTTGAACTCAGGTCCCTCTGACTCCAGTGCATAGATGGGTTTAAAATTCAGGTCCTTTAACTCTTAAGTACAGTGACCTTTCAGTCTTTTCACTAAACTTTCAATGATACTGTCAGCTGTCAAGAAGAAATGTTTCAGGGAAGGGGCAAGTGAGCTCTGCTCATCTCTCTTGAATTCTGTAACTCCACAGAGATGAATATCTTCCAAAGTCATAGTTGTTTTGTTTTGTTTTCAGTAGGAGGAGCCAGAGGGGAGAGGAGACATAAAAGCATCAGAGTTTCTATACCTTGGGCTAAATTCTTATCACTGCCATGTGAATCTTAATATGGAAACAGAAATTTGCAAGCCCAGGGTAAGAAGAACAGATATAGGCCCTGCCTTTATGAAGCTTTCCTGTGCCCAGATCTCTTCCATCATCCCCTAAATGTACTTAGTAAGAGTTGTTGTCTAATGGTTATACAGTAGTATCCCTGAGCAATAGAGGCTGCCATCTTGCTAGAGACAAGTCTTCACAGATGTTTTGTCACCTGTTCTGTTTGACAGTCATAAGCTGGTTTTAAATCTCCTGGAAACAAATTCACCCTGGCTCTATCTCATTTGGGGCAACAAGGTGGCTTAAGAGATAGAGTGCTGGGCTTAGAGGCAGGAAAACTCACCTTTCTGAGTTCAAATCTGGCCTCAGACACTTAACAGCTGTGTGACCCTGAGCAAGTCACTTAACCCTGTTTGCCTCTTTTTCCTCATCTGTACAATGAGCTGGAGAAGGAAGTGGCAAACCAGTACCTTTGCCAAGAAAGTTCCAAATGGGTCATGAAGAGTCAGATATGACTTAAAAACAACAATTACCTCATTTATATCTGCAGTTCCCAGGCCTTCTCCTTGCCTTACCAATTTTTCATAGCAGACATTCATCCATTATTTCAAAATGACTTTATATATTACTTTATTAATTGTCAGAGTTTGTGCTTGGGACAAAATGGAGCTTTGTGGAAGAATTACAGGGGCCATTGATGTGGAAAGCACTAGACTTTTTGATTTGGTGGGGTTTATGATAAAGCCACATGGTTTAATTGATCACAGTCAAGGGAACAGGAAGGACCAAGGAAGTCTGTTGACCCTTCTATTCCTCATACTTTGGGGTCAAAGATGATACCTCCTAACTAGGGCAGCCTATTCAATGAGACTGGGAAGAGCAGGGGAGACCTATAACTGGTGATGTCTCCAGTAGCCCTGGGCATGATGGTCATTAAAAAATGAATGAAAGGGGCAGCTAGGTAGCGCAGTGAATGGAGCACTGTCCTTGGAGTCAGGAGAACCTGAGTTCAAATCTGGCCTCAGACACTTGACACTTACTAGCTATGTGACGTTGGGTAAGTCACTTAACCCCAATTGCCTTGCCTTCCCCCTCCAAAAAATAAATAAGTAAATAAATAAATGAAAGAGATCATAGTATCATAATCTAGAGCTGGAAGGAACCCCAGAAGCTGTTTCATATTTATCATTGAAAACAAAAAAAACACACCAAAAAGCAAACAAAACAAAACAAAACAAAAACTAAGATCTAGAAACATTGTCCAAGTGACAAGATAATAAGTAGAATTTGAGCTCAAGTCTTCTGACTCCAGAGCTGGTGGGGAATTCATAAGGGTCTGGTGAGAGGCTGTCCCTCCTATTTGGTACCTGGTCATAGCAAGCACTTACTGGTTCATGATTCAGGGCACTTCCATCAGCTTGGGGGTCAGGTCAGTTTACTCAGCTAGGGGTCATATGTAAGCATAAGAGATGCTTACACGTTCTGCTCAGGTAAACTCTCTTTATGTAAATTTGCATTGTGCAAGTTGACTTTATGTAAAGAATTCTTAAAGAAATGCACAATAAAAAAACAAAAACCTCTTTTAACTTTACTGTGTAGTACTGAGATTTCTCTCACTGATCCTGCCCCTTGACTTGGAGACGCAGTCTCCTACCTCCACTCCTCACAAAAAAAAATCCAAAAATCACCCCAAATCTAAAAAACAACCAACGCTCTCCAAGTGAAAGCAGAAGAATGAATGAGCAGAGAATGAATGCTGAGAAAGAAGACCTTTGCCCTGCTTTGCCCACCCACCTACCTGTTTGCTACTTGAGTCTGTCTTGTATCCATCCACATTTAGGTACTGCCTTCTGTCCCAGTCACCATCTGTCTGTCCTGTGTTCTTCCTTTTGATTCCAGTTAGGTCCCATGTGGCTGGCGCAGATCCTCTGAGTGTTCTAGCTAACTCCTCTGACCCCAGACACCAGTGCCCTCATACCCCAGGAGCTGTGGGTCCCTTCCTGCCTCCCTCCCTCCCTTCCTCACATCTGTAGGCAAATTCGCATTACAAAAATTGCTTCATGTAGAGGTCTGCAGAACAATCCACTTAAGTAAAGTAAGAGCTGTCAGCAATTAGTTTGTAATCCCTGAGGTCCTAGGCAAGAAGACAGAAATCTGCTAGGAAATTATATTTCTTGACTGGATAACTCCAAGTAGGATGGTGGTGATGAGCTGGGGAGGGTGGTGCCAGAGAAAGCATTGGGAAAAAGGGGGGGAAGCATCAGGTGGGGAAAGGAGGCATCTCTAAAGAACAGACTGAGAAGGATTAGTCCAGAAGAGCCAACTTTTTCTCCATATTACGAGAGCAGTTCACTGTACATTTACTCAGAACTTTCATCCTAGGTTCTCCATTTTCCTAATTGATCAGTGAATGCCTCTATAGCTAAGATACTTCCAACCATACTTTAAATTATTCCCTGGCTATCTTCTTGACCCTTGCCAATACTTTCCTGTCTCTACCATCTAGCACCCCAGACCCCCCACACCTCCATGCTCTTACTCTCCAACTAAATCAAGTCAATACTGCCATTTCTACTGGAAAGGACATGTCCATCTATTTCCCTATGACTCTATCCCTATGACTTCCCAAAGCCAAAATATATTTTCCTAGCCTTGCTTATATGTGTTATCTTCCTCTCTAGTTTTCAAGCTTTTTATTTTTTTAACAGATTTTATTCTTGGAGATGAGCCCAATACTTGGCACATAGTAAGCATTTAATAGTTTATTTGTCATTATCACTGTGACTCTAGAATATAAAAAGTGCTGAACAAATACTTATTGATTAATTGATCTACTTTTTTGTTGTCTTAGATGTTGAGCTCTTGAGAAGCTACTAAATTACTTTTTATGACTGTATACTTGTATGGATGGCTATCCTTCCTATAAGAAGTTAATAATAACTCATGTTCAAATAGTACTTTGTAGCTGACAATGTGATTTTCAATGTCTTACAATTTCCAAGAGGTACAAAGTATAAGCTTTATCATATCTATTTTTAGATGAAGGAACTGAGGCACAGGGATATTTAAGACATTTTCTCAGGGTCACTTAGCTAGGAAATATTAGAGCTAGGATTTGAAGCTGGATCTTCCAATCCAGTTCTCTTTCCAGTGTTCCTGAACAAATATGAGCGTGACCAGTCCCTCATGAGCCCCTATCACTCTCTCCAAAAGTCCCCATGTGGTGGGTCAATTATTAGATGATTGACTGGAGATTAAGAGTACAGTCAGTCCCCATGGAATACAATGAAATTTAGAACTAAAACTGACATGGGCAATTGGATCTTTATTCCAGGATGTTTCATGCAGCACAAACTTCATCCTAACTGGATTCTGACATCCAAAGGGCTGTACTTCCTCCCAGTGGCATTTGTCAATTTATCTACAAGGCATAGCTTGGGCTAAGGATATAACTTCTCCACTATAACCAGAGAGTTGGGGTTATTAGTGAAACTGTAACCAGTGCTGGGAAGGGTGGCCAGCGAGGCTACGTCATCAGGAGAAAACCAGGTCTCAGTGAGAGCAAGAAGATGGAAGGAGTGAGAAAGGAAGGTATAAGGGGAAAGATGAAATCTAGTTTGTTACCTATGGTTTGGGTTTGGGATTTGGTGTTCAATGGGATAGGAATAAAGAAGTGGTCAGTGGGGACCTCTAAGAGTCTGGTTGGAATAATGGCAGCCTGGGGTTTAGAATCACTGGGATTCTGCTCAGTTGAGAGTATGTTAACTATTGAAAAATGAATTCAGGTAGATTTATCTTGGTCCACATGGGTTTAATCTGGGGGTACAGTTGTCCCAGGGCTTCGATGACAGTGTGTGGTAGGAGCATGGGACTAAGGCATGGAGGAACTCTATAGGAACTCCTTCCATGTTGATACCTTGCTCTCCCTGACTTGCCTTCTTTGGCTGCCACTTCCTGAGTGTCCTGTTGCCATCACTGACATGACTACACCTAATCAAGTTTCATTGCTATTGTGCTGTCTGGCCTGAGGGCCCTTGTCATACAAAGACACCAGAGATCAGTGGCAAAGGTGGCATATATCCACATGGTATCCTGAGGGTCTCTGTCTTCTTCTGTCCCAACTAAATTTGCACCAGACACCAGAATCTCCATTGAAAGTGCTAGCAAAATGAGGTTCTTTTCAGCATAGTGCTCTCTTCAAGAGACTTATCAGCAACTGAGGCTTTGTACAGAGTTTTGTGTAGCTAAGTGCTTAATAAACTTTTGGGTGATAAGGGCTAAGGGTATGAAAAACACTTGAAGGGCAAAGTCTGACTCACAAAGGGAAGGTTATTCCATTTAATATCCTTTAAAAAGTATATAATGTGTAGGAATGTTGGCTATTATTTTTCCTCCACTTAGGTCGTCCTTTGATGACTATTGTTGTATAGAGGTGACCATAGGTTAACTGAAAAAAAATTCAATGGCAGTGGCTACAGAGAAGAGAAGTCACCTATGGGTATCCTGGTGGTAGTGGGGGTCTTGTGGAAATAGCAAGGACTGCTCTACCCTTTATCCTATTATCTTGCCTCTGATATAAGTGTTCTTGTATTAAGGACCTCGGGCACTGATTGTGTATACTAGGAACCTCAGGTGTTTTTTCAGCAGTAACTACAGAAGCATTTCTTCCTTCACTGGTCATCTAAGTTGTCAGAGTTAAGCATAATGAATTTAGAGTCAGAAAGAACTAAACTCAAATCCTGCCTTAGATACTTAATTAAGTAAGGTGTGACCCTGGACAAGTTTCTTTTGCTCCTATACAGGTTTAATGGATTTCGCACAACCTGTATAGTAGCAAAACAAAACCAAGCTTTGGGGTTTATGGACCTCTCTGGGTATGGTAAAGCTGTCTCTGAACACTGGGTATGCTCCCTTTCCCTTCTCTTTTCTGTAATGTTCCATGCCTTGTGTTTGTGCCCACTATTTACTTTGAGGTCTCTCAGTTCTTTCATATTAGCCAATATTTAACATCTGTTCACCTGTGACATCAGAAATGAAAGGTCAACTAGATCTGCCTGAGTGAGAAAACCTGCCTCTTTTTTATGAAACCTTTGTTGGTCTCAGTGAACAGTCCTAGTCAGGGAGACATAAAAAGCCAAGACTTCTCATGCATCTGTGAAGAAAAGATGCAAGGAACTCAGCAGGACCTGGGCATCCTATTCCTTTTTTCTTACCTGGTCATTTCTTCTTGCCATTTGTTCATGAGCTTGAAAGGCAGATCCATCCCTTATTACAATAAGAGCAGAAGTACAGGTTGCTATCATGGTTCAGTTGTTTTCAGTCGTGTCTGTTTCTTTGTGACTCCATTTGGGGTTTTCTTGTAAAGATACTGGAGTAGTTTGCCATTTCCTTCTCCAACTCATTTTTGAGGAAACTGAGGCAAACAGGGTTAAGTGACTTACCCAGGGTCACACAGTTAGTAAATGTCTGATGTCAGTTTTGAACTCAGGAAGATGAATCTTCCTGCCTCCAGGCCCAGCACTCTGTGCACTGCCCCAAGACTTGAATGCTAATCATGTGCTTACCAAGAGCATGCTCAGGTAAGTTAAACAAGATTACCATGTAGTACCTCCATTTCTTCACACATCAAAATCTTTAGATTTTGCTTCAATTTAATTCACCAATCATCTATTAAATAGCAGGTATTAGTTTAAGTGTGAGATAAAAACAAAATAATACCTACCTTAAAAAATTTCACATCCTACTGATGTCTTACTGACTTATTTGAATTCTATAGGTAAAACCATGGCAGCCATTTCCACAGAATACAACTATGAATATTTTGGGGTTTTGATTTCTGGTGGAATGTGTGACCCAGCATCCATAATGCTCATGAATGCTTTTATTTGCACAGTCCTCAAAATGCTTTGTTTTTAGGTGTGTGTGTGTGTGTGTGCATGCATGCATGCATAGGTGAGCACAGGATATTAGACATTTGATGGAATTTCCAAGGACTTTTCTAACCTTAACTATGACAGTTGTTTATGACCATGGACTTTGGATTGGTCCCAGACACAGTCGTTAATAAAATTGATTTAATCATAGCCTGGGAGTATTCTGGTTAACTTTAAGTTGATTGTTCCTAGTAGGTGTCATTCCTCAAAGCCTCTCCTATGAAGTAAAAGAGCTCAGCTACTGTCAGGGAGAGATGTTCTAGTCACCACATTTTAATAGCTGGTGACAGGATACCAATAAATGAACTTGAAGAGATGAAAGCAAAATGAGACTAGCAGAGAAAAGTTCAGTGTGATAACTTATGAAAGAATATACCCTACATATATACTCTGATCTCTGCTGATCACTTTACTTACTATGCTGTTTGATAAAATATCTTTTCTTTTGCACTAATGTGCCCTGTGGCTGACTATTAAAAGTACACACACTGGCAGGGACTCAAGAACTATTGTTTTGAATTGATCTAGCCTATGCAATATCTCAAACTTGGTGTAGTTTTTCCAGGGACCCAACATGTAAGATGTGAAAATCCCAGGCCCTATCTATGAGTTATTATTAACAATAATAAGATAGAAGAACTTCATTGCTAAGTCAAGGACTTTTCCACTGTAGTCATCCCTGTCATTGCTAATTCTTAGCACTCATCTATTTCTTCATCGATTGAAACACTTGTTTGCTATTTCTTGTTTTTTGCCTTTGGATGGTGCTGCCAACCACAATCTTATTTATTATAATTCCTACTTGATTCTTCTGAGGTTGCTGCTTCTGAAGACATTTTTGTGGTTATTCTCAGTTCTTTTCTCCAGGAGTCGGATGAATCCATCTCTCTCTTAACCTTTGACACAGAAAACATCACAACTCTGTGGTAGTGAATTAATCTGCCAGGACTTCCATTCCAGTCTTTAGAGGACAGACATTAGTTGTGCTTCAGATTGCTTCTTTTTTTTTTCTTCTTCCCCTATGATCACAGAAAAATAAAGAACATTGCACCCCCCCTCCCCCGCCTTGCTAAGGCAGATTGTTGTTTTGTAAAGGAAGAGAGTCCTTTCATTTGTACTCACAATGCCTTATAAACTGTCACTTGGTAGCAGTTCAGTGTCTGGGGTTTTGCATTGTAGAAAACAGAATCAAAATAAAATTCATCCCTATTCCTTAAATTAAAATAATTGTCAGAAAACTTTCCGAGTGACTATTTTGCCTTTTTATATTACATCACTTTTGAAATTAGACTCATTCTTCACATACTTCACACTCCAGCAACAAATTGTCTGTGATTTTCATCTATCTGTTATGGCACATTCCTGGGGAATAATTTAAAAAAAATAATACTTAGAATTTATATACTCCTTTAAGGTTTGCAATATGCTTATACACACACACACACACATACACATACACATTCTTCTTTAATCCTCATAACCCTGGGAGAAAAGAGCTATTATTATATACCCATTCTACAGATGAGGAAATTGAGGTAACGATAGTTTAAATGACTTTCACAGGGCCACATTGTCTGAGGCAGAATTTGAACTCGTCTTCCTTAGTCCAAGTCCATTGCTCTATTCCCTGTACCACCTCACTGGGATCTAGGATATGAGATAGGAACTGTGTCAACAAATAGCTAAGTTGTCGCTGCGACAGTGAACTGCTGCCCTAAGACTTCTATATTCCCCCTGCCTGGAGATTGGACTGGTTCCAGAATGTGGTGCAAGGTTGAACCTTCAGGCTAGAGTTGGTTAAGCATACCTAACTTTGAGGGTTAAAAGGATGAGGTCGCTTTCAGTCCATTTCTTCTTGCCTATGAGTTAGAGGCAAAAGCTACTCACCAACATTTGTGCTGTCTTCTTAGCTGCTGTGTTAGAGGGAGAGATAATAATCATATGTGTATCAGTGATGGTCATGTAATCTTCTCTGAAGTCAAACCCTCACACAGAGAGAGCTACACCAGCAGCAGGAATGACAAGGCTGGCTTTACGAATTAGTAGAGTAGTTGGCTAGCTACAAAATTATTCCTAGATACACTAGAAAGACCTTCCTGCATTCCAGTAGCCTCCTCTCTGGTCTCAAGCATCATCTCACTCCAATTTATCTTCCACTCAACAAAGTCATTTAAAAAATTAATTAATTTGTAGTTTTCACCATTCACTTCCATAAGATTTTGAGTTCCAAATTTTCTCCCCATGTCTCCACACCCCCCACCCCAAGAGGGCATGCAATCTGACACAGGCTCTCCATATATATATTCATATTAAACATATTTTCACATTAGTCATGTTGTAAAGAAGAATTAGAACAAATGGAAGAAACCATGAGAAAGAGGATACAAAAAGAGAGAGAGAACAAATAGTATGCTTTTATCTGCATTCAGACTCCATATTTCTTTCTTTGGATGTGGATAGTATTTTTCATCATGAATCATTTGGAGTTGTCTTAGATCCTTGCATTGCTAAGCAGAGATGAGTCTATTAGAGTTAGTCATCACATAATGTTGCTGTTGCTGTGTAAAATATTCTTCTGGTTCTGCTCTTTTCACTCAGTATCAGTTCATGTAAGTTTTATCAGGTTTTTCTGAAGTCTGCCTATTCATCATTTCTTATAGCACAATAGTATTCCATTACATTCATATACCATATCTTGTTCAGCCATTCCCCATTTGATAGGCATCCTCTCATTTTCCAATTTTTGGCCACCACAAAAGAGCTGCTATAAATATTTTTGTATATGTGAGTCCTTTTCCTATTCATATTATCTCTTTGGGATACAGACCTAGAAATGGTATTGCTGGGTCAAAGGGTATGCATAGTTTTATAGCCCTTTGTGCATAGTTCCAAATTGCTCTCCAAAAGGGTTAGATTTGTTCACAACTCCACCAACAATGCATTAGTGTTCCAATTTTCTCACATCTTCTCCAACATTTATTATTTTCTGTTTTGTCATGTTTCAAGGATGGTTGTTTGGCATTGAAAGCTCTTCACAACTTAGTCCCTTCTTACCTTTACACTCTTTTCATTTACTACTCCTCTCTGCACACTCTATGACCAATCACACTGGATTACCTGCTGTTTCTCCTATGCAATGCAACCCCCCCCCGCCCCGCCCTTTTCCTTTGTGCTGACTGCTCCCTTGCTTGGAATGGGATGTAATTCTTCCTGATCTCACCTTTAAAACTCAGTTCAAAACCCTTACTAGCCTCTGAAGGCTTTTCCTGGTCCTTAGCCATGTCTAGCCTGGGTCAACATTACTTCTGAACCTTAGATTAACCTTGTCACGAGTCAAAGGGAATGTAAAGAGTCTGAAGTTACTCATTCCCCAGCTCAGTCCTGTTTCATTTGCTCTTATTCTGAATGATGGCTTTTTTTTTTCTCCCTGGAAGGAGTGAATGGAATACAGAATTGGAACTGGAAGTAACTACATGTGCTAGGGACAGGAAGGACTCCTGACATTTTCAGCAGTCTGTGTAGGGCCAGTTCTCCAAGAGGAATCTCAGTGGGGATTTCACAATTGAACCTGGCCCCAAAACCTAGGAACAATGCTACCAAACTTATAATGGCCATGACGTGGGCAGCCTTTGCTCATGATGCATGCTATCCAATCGGCCAGATTAGGGGTTCCTGGGGCCTATTTTTTTTAAGTCTAAGCATTTAAAGTATTTAAATCCTGAGTCCAAACATTTATTTAGTTTATAGTTTTGATTAAAGGGATACTAAGATGTGATTTTGTTATTTCAATTATAGTCGACTCTAACCCCATTTAGGGTTTTCTTGGCAAAGATTCTGGAGTGGTTTGCCATTCCCTTCTCCAGCTCATTTTACAGATGAGGAAAATGAGGCAAACAGGGTTTAGTGACTTGTAAGTCACAACTTGTAAGTGTTCAAGACCAGATTTGAACTCATGTCTTTCTGACTCCAGGCCTGGCACCCTACGTACTGTACCACCTAGCTCCCCACTCGATATGATTAAAAACTTAATGCAATTATCTTGGATCATTAAGTAGGAAACATCTTAGCTTCCTGTGGGTAAATGACATATCCAGATTACATGCCTCTAAATAAGAGAGGGAAGGGAAGAAGAAACTTGAGGGTACTCTTTATACCCTCAAAATTTGTACCATTGGGAACTTTTGGATGCCTGCAGAATGCTCAGTATTATCTTAGGCATTACAGAGGTCCAAAAGCTGACATGGTTCTTGCTCTTTAAGGAGTTAACATTCTTTTGGAAGAAACAAGACAAATACAAAATCAGCGGCCATCTCTCTACACTGAATAAAATGATGGACTTGGATACATGAAGGTCTAGATTCAGATCCCAGCACTGGCCCTTAGGATAATAATATATTTAGAATTGGTGGGGACCTTACAGGCTATCTAGTGACTCCAACCTGCTTATTTTATAAATGAGGAAATTGAAGCCCAGAGATTTTAAATGGTTTGCTTAAGGCCTTATCATTAGTATGTACCGAAGGTAGGATTTGAACACAGGTCCTTCCCTTCCTCTGACTTTAAATTTATTTATGTTTCTGTTCTACTCCAACTTTCTTGCTGTGTGACTATGCTTTTATCACTTCATGTTTCAATCAGCAGTGTTTTAGAAAACAGTGGGGAATGAGATTGTAGTAGAGCTATGGAGTACTTTGGGAACCAAGATGAGGAGGTTAGAACTGATTTGATAGGGAGCCATTTATGGTTTTTGAGGAAGAGAGTGAACTGATAGAAGTGTCATTTTAGGGTCACTAGATTTTTAATGACCAGCAGAATAGATTAGAAGGGCAAAAAAAACCCAATCAATTCATCATTGAAACAAACCACCCACCTCTTTATTCAATTGCAATCTTTTGCTTCTTTATTCTACTTCCACAATCTTTCTCTCAAATCTCTCTCTCTCCACTCACATGGCTGCCCTCCTAGTTCAGGTCCTCAGTGCCTCCCATTTGGACTAACTGTATAGCCTTTTACTAAGTTTCCTTATCTCTAGTATTTCCCCTCTCCAATCTCTCTACCACCCAGGTGCCAAACTGATATTATTAAAGTACAGGTCTGACCAGGTCACTCCCATGCTCTAAAACAGGGGTGGTGAGTCTGTGGCTTCAAGACCACACTTGACCTTCTAGATCCTTGAGGGTGGCCTTTTGACTGAGTCCAAGTTTTACAGAAGAAATATTTTTATTAAAAGAATTTGTTCTGTGAAGTTTGGATTCAGTCAAAGGGCTACTCTTGCAGACCTAGAGGGCCATACATGTCCTCAAAGCTGCAGGTTCCCCATACCTGCTCTAGAAGCTTCACTGGCTACTGATTCCTTCCGGTCTAAAATTCAGACTCCTTTGATGGATATTTGTAGCCCTTTAAAATCTGACTCCAATCTACCTCTCCAAATTTATTTCATATTATGCACTATATGTTCTAACCAAATTGCCCTATGTACTGTTCCCCATATGTGACATTCTATATCCCACCGCCTTACCTTCGCTCATATTGATTCTGTTCCTGGAATGAATTCCCTTCTTACCTCTGTATGGACACTTCTGGAATCCTTGACTCCCTTCAAGTCTCAAGGGCCATATAGCCTTTGCCAATTTCCCCATTTTGTATATGTTATATGTACCTATTTGTGTACATGCTATTCTTCCCACATTTCCTGAACCTCTTCCCCATCCCTTCCCTCCAAGAATCTCTCTAGGGTAAGTACTATTTCTCTTTGGTCACTATACTCCCAATGTCTCACACAGTTCCTGGGCCAAAGTAGGCTTTTAATAATTGCTGAATGAATGAATGACTTAATGAATGATTAAATGACTGAATATATAAACAAATGAATAAATACAGTCAAAGTGAACTTGTGGACTTTAACTCTCCTTATAGACTCAAGGAGTTGCCTACTATGAGCAGGAAATCTAGAAGAGGAGAGAGAGTAAATATCCTTGCCTTTATGTTCAGGCATGGTCTCTGAAGCCTTCTCTGAATATTGGGCTGCCAACAGCGGACCTACTTAAAGTCACTGCTTTGTTGTTACCTTCTGTGTCTAGGTGTGCCAGCTCTTTTGCTTCTGCCCTTCTGTGTTGTGTTTATACTCAGGGGGATCCCAGGATTTCTTCTTGGGGCCACATGGGTGCCATACTCTGTCCCCACTGTACTTCTGTGCACCCTCACCAATGGGGGTTCAAATAGGATATTGGTACCTTCCCTCGCACCCATCTAATGTAAGTAATGTAAGCTTTGGAAGTAATTGAAACCCAGGTATTCAGTTGTTTGGCATGCTAACAAATGCTGACAAGGAAAAGTGTGAGGAAATGTTGTACAGTAGAAGGGGCTCTGGGTTTGGAGTCAGAGAACCTGAGTTCAAATCCCAGACCTATTATTTAACTCTGTAATTCTTTGACCATTAGGCAAGTTATTTTGATTTCTCTGTGCCTAGGTTCCTGTAGTGCCAATGTAATATTTACAGTGCCTGTGAACACGATAAAGACTGTGACTGTAAATATCGCATGATGGTCAATTGCAAAATATACCAAATTCTCCACATAGAGGACAGAACTGAAGCATTTATTTAGACACCAGAAAATCCAATCCCCAAACCAGTAAGCTGATTCCATCATAGTACCAAAGATATTATGAAGCCATAATACCCTGAGAGCCACAACATCCTTCAGCCTTCGCACACACCAATACAAGATCAATACTTACTCACAAACCTCTCTCTTTCCTTGCCTGAGTACCTCTCTCTCCCACTGTCTCTTTGGCTCTGATTCCCAGTTTACTGTGGGCTCTGCTTTTCTTTAGCAAACTCCTCCCACCACAGGCTCCATGTGACTATATTTAGCCTGTTAGGGGGGCAGAGTTTATCTTCACAACAGGGAAGCTTCCTATGGGCTGTGCTGTACCCTTCAGCAAATTCCCTTCCTCACAGGCTCCAAGTGATTACATTCAGCCTATTAGGGGAAGAGTTTACTTTCTTTTCTTTCTTTCTTTTTTTTTTTAAGCAATTGGGGTTAAGTAACTTGCCCAAGGTTACACTGCCAGTTTTTTTTGGGTGGGTGTTAAGTATCTGAGGCCAGAACTGATCCTGGGTCTTCCCAACTCTGGGGCCAGCCCTCTTATGAGAGTTTACTTTCAAAGCAGGGGAGATCTTCAAACTCCCCTGTAGGTCTACTAGGGGACAGGGAAGATCTTCAAATTCCCATTCCCATTACAGTTCCTTATCTTCAAAATGAGGAGATTGGACTACATGGTCTCTGAGGTCCTTTCCAGATCTAAATTTATGATCTCTGAACATCATTGGAACAAAGGAGAGTAAAATATGTAACTGAAGCAATAAGTGATAAGGTAATGGAAGCAATATATGTATGTATTTCCAAATAAAGACAGAATCCTTCTACCACTCCCTCCCCTCCAAATAGCTTGGGGAAAGTCTTCTAAACTCTTCCAGAAGACTGACCTTTCCACAGGGAAGAAATAGATTTTTCTCTCTAACTCTAGTATAATTCTGAATGATTCTAAAACTGAAGACTTCAGTGAAGGGCTGTACTATACCTAGATTTCTTGCTTTGTCTGTTTACCTGTACACCACTGGTCTGCAACTTATCTCTATTAAAGTAGTTGTTTGAAGTCATAAGTAAGTAGTTAGAGTCTCCATGCCTAGAGTCTTGGCTTTCCTCAGTCTGTATTCATCATCTACTTGGCCTGCTCTTGATCTCTGGTGAAAATCCCAACTTGGCTCTCCATTTTATGTAGTCATGAGTTTGGCAGAGATACCCATTGCTCTTTTCTTTCCGTGGAGAGACAAGGCAAAAGAAAAGAAACAAACAAACAAATAAAACCCCTTCTTCTTGCTATTGTAATGTCCCTCATCACAAATGCAAGCACAAGGAGCCTTTCCCTGTCTCTGGCAAAGGAGGAGGAGGAGGGAGCTTCACAGAGCCTGGCCCTATTCTCTCATGAGCTGCCACAAATTACTGTATCTTCATGAGAGATACAGTATTTAGTTTTATAACCGTTGCAACATAAGACAATTTCTGAAAGTGATAATAACAGAATCTTCCCACTTACCATAGACCCACTCAAGTTATTTTGATACAATTCTTTTCCACATTTAGAGATGGTCCCTTAGGGACCCTGTGGTTCAACATATCATTTTGCAGATGAGAAGCTAAGGATAAAAGCTCACATTAGTTTAGTTGCAATTTACAAAGCATTCCCCTTGCAATAGTTCTAGATTGGGTTCCTACTGAGCCTACAAAATAAAGATTTCATGATGACCAAAATATTTCATAGAAAAAAATTAGAAAAATTGAGCTTACTGATCTCAGTTTTGCTTTGTATTTTTTAGCTAACACCCCACAAAATGCTATGCCATCCCCATTTATGGAGATAAAATGGAAAACAAAAAAATTCATCTCTGATTAGAGATTAGGTTGCATCAGAGCCAAGGAGGGAGTCAGAGGTCAAAGGAGAATTCTGTTGGCTATTGCATATCTGCCTGGCTTCCACTGAACTCTTTTTTGGATAGAAAATGGAAATGGTGTTGACATGTCCAGTGGTTGGCTCAGGACCCTGGAAACTGAATACTGAGAAAAGGGTTGTTTCTCTGAAGTTGAGGAAGATAACTTCTCTGAAGATAGCTGGAGGGTAATATTGGGAATGTTCATTGGCCTCATCCCTTCTGGGGACACAAATGCTGGCTAGGAGTTTTGGTGTTGGCTGTGCATTTTGGAAAGATCCTTGAAGGGGATGGAAGACTGAACAGCTCCTAGTCCTGATACCTACTATAACCCTTTCTAAGGAACCTGCCACCATTAGCTGGACAAAGGGAGGGTACCCACCGCTCTAAAATCATGGTCATAAAATAGTTATCTCCTATTATCTATCTTTCCTTTTTCCCAGTAAATTTAAATAAAATTGTATTCCATTTGGAAGTTAAATATTAGGAGGTCAGTTAGGTTATTAGGGAAGTATTTATATTAGGAGTCAGTGGGCTCCATTTTCCCCTTTATTTGACATAGGGTATTACAATTATATACACAACCCAGTAGATATGTCATTGCAAAATGAAGAAGCATTGATTTCCTTTTACTTTTGTCCACAAGGGACATGACTATACTAAACCAAAATTCTGAACCGAGTAGTTTTTTGTTAATATAGACAGGATCAGCACTACTCGACTGAGTTTTCATGTTGATGAAAATACATTCATTGATGTTTCCAAAATATTTTATAATTTAAGTCATTTTAAAAAAGGGCCTACTATGTGCCAGAAACTGTGTTAAGCATTAGATTGTTTTTAAAATATCAAATTGAATAAACTGTCTCTGTCTTAGTACAAAGATCATAAAGCAAAAATGAAACGTCCTATTTACTTAAGATTGATGGTAAGAAAAACCCCATCAATGGGAATATTTTGGATCTTGGTTTTAAAAGTCCTTGGAAGAATCATATTTCCTGACCATGATGGAAAATTGTCTACTTATTTTTACAGTATAATTTTATTTTAAATTTTAATTAATTGAGAAGTAGAATTGTTTAAATAATATAAGAAAATAAGAAAAATGAGTATGCAGAATGAAAGCAAAAACTTCAAGAAATTTCAAATGATTATACATGTATGTAAAACTTTATTTCCCAAAAAGTTAGCTCTGCCCTGAAAATTTGTATATATAGACTTGAACAAAATAGTCTTTATGTAGTTGTTGTTTTTGTGATCATTTTTGACCTTCTTTCCCGTATATTCAACATGAATTCATTGCCATTATTTTTGTCTTTAACTATACATACTTTTCATGTGTACATTGTTTGGTTTGGCTTAGATGAACATATCTAGCATATTTATAATTTCATACAGTAATATTATATTATATTAATATTACCAGTCATCTCCTAATTAGCGAACACTGAGTTTTGTTTCAGATTATTACAAATGATACTGCTAGGAATATTTTTGTACATATAAGTCTCTCCTAAATCCTACCCCTCACTCCCACACACATATCAGTAGCCTCTTATAACCCATATTTCCAACAGTGTGACCACTGCAATAAAGCGTATATACTTTTTTGTAACTCTTATAATTCTACATTTCTTTGCATAAGAGTTGGACCACTTCATGACTCTGATTAGTGCATCATGATTTGAATCTTATTTTATCACAACCACACCAATACTGACTTTTATTGTCTTCTATTATTTGCCAATTTGATTTGTATTGGGTGACATTTTAGTTATGTTAATTTGCTTTTCGCTATTAGAAATTCTGATATTTTGGAAAATGTATGTTTCTTCTTTTAATTTCCTTTAATTATTTATCCTCTGGATAAGGACTCATTCTTGGACATTTATGACAATTATTTTGAATGTGAAGTTCTCATTAAATATATATGATGTAATAGTTTTCCAGTTTTTTTTTTTAATTCTGGAAAGATTACTTTTTGTTGTGCAAAGGCTCTGTCTTTATACAATTAGATTAATCTATATTATCTCTTAAAATTTTCTCCAAGTCTCAGGTATTTAGACATTTATTTCATCTCTACAATTTTGGAAAGTATAATGACACCTTGACTTCTGGATTTTATGGCATATTTTTAAATTTAAAAATATTTTTGTAAATAGTATTTTATTTTTTCCAATTATGTATAAAGATAGTTTTCAGCATTCATTTTTTTAGAAGATTTGAGTTTCAATTTTTCTCCCTTCCTCCCATTTCTCCTTCCCAAAAAGAGCAAGCAATCTGATACAGATTATACATGTGCAATCATGTTAAGCATATTTCTGAATTTCCATGTTGTGATGGAAGAAACAGAACAAAAGTGACAAACCACAAAAAAGTGAAAACTATCATGCTTCTATCTCTATTTAGAATCCACAGTTCTTTCTAGGAATGTGGATAGTATTTTCCATCATGAGTCTTTTGGAATTGACTGAGATCATTGGATTGTTGAGAAGAACAAAGTCTATCATAGCTGCTCATTACACCATGTTGCTTCTACTGTATACAGTTCTTCTGCTTGAATATATTTTTTTAAAGTTATAATATTTATCCATTTGGAATTTATTATATTGTATTGCATGAGTTGCTATCTTTCCCCCTTTTTTAAATTAAGTTTTCATTCTGTCTTCCCAATGATTCTTGTGGAATAATGATTATTTTCTTCAGAGTTTGTGATGCTATGTTTAGCAATCACCAGGATACTGTATAAATATGGTCCTAGCTCACTATTCTAAACCTAGTTTTGCTTGTTCATTTCCTTTTCTTTTTCCTTATCTTCCATGTTATTCTCTTCTGAGGCTCTCTGGTTGCTGTCTTTCTTTTCTCTTCTCATTTATACATTCATTTGGGGGAAGATCTCTCAGTTAGCTATCTTAAAGGAAGTCTCTTCCCTACCTCTTGGATTATTTCATGTCTCATGATTCTTGTAGTCAGAGGGCATTTTCTGAATTCAACAAACATGAATTGAAGCAGCAACTTGGTGTACTGGATAAGGTCATGCATTTGACTCTGCTGATCACTAGCTGCCTAGCCTAAGACAAGTCATCTTCCCTTTCTGTATCTCAGTTTCCTTCAAGAGAGAATGAAATTTGATTTGATGCTATATAAGACCCCCTCTAAATACTATGTTGCTAAAAATGGAGTGCCTGCCATGACTGTATTTCTGACCACAAATAGGTTATAGTCTCACTTGGGAGAAAAGATATACCAATTAAAAAAAAAAACGGTCCAAGCAAGAACATCATCAAGCGTATGAATAGTGCAGAATATAAACCTTTCTATAGTAATTTGACTAGTATTTCTCAGCTGTCCTCAATGAAAGTAGAGAAAGATAATTGTCAGAAAACACAGGATACCTTTTATCTTGGGTACATCTCTACCATGTTAATGGCTTGATGAAAAAAGCTGGACTTGTTCTGTGGTCTCAAGGGGAGAATAATTAGAGAACAGTACTCAGGACATTAAGGTTCCAGGCAGACCTAGTGAAGTCTGTGAAGTAATGTGTAATCTATAGAGTGCTGCGTTTGGAGTCAAGGTCTGGGTTTGAATACTGACTTTGTTGTTTACTTGGTAGCTAAGTGGGACAGTGGAGAGAGTGCAGGAACTGGAGTCAGGAGGACCTAACCCGACTTAAAATCCTGTTGCAGACACTAATTAGCCACATGACTCTGGACAAGTCACTTTGCCTCTGCCTGCCACAGTCATCTCATCTGTAAAATTGGGTTGATAATAGCATCTCCCTCACAGGGTTAATGTGTGGATAAAATGAGATCATAGTTGCAAAATGTTTTATAAACTTTAAAATGCTGCCTATATATCCCTGGGGCTAATCATTTTGCCTTGCTGGGATTGTTTCTTTAAATATAAGATAAGGAGTTTCTTTTTTTTAGGGGGGGGGTAGGGCAATTGTGGTTAAGTAACTTGCCCAAGGTCACATGGCTAGTTTGTGTTAAGTGTCTTTGGCCACATTTGAACTCAGGTCCTCCTGACTCCAGGGCTGGTGCTCTATTTACTGTGCTACCTAGCCTCCCCAAGATAAGGAGTTGTTAAGTAAATGATCACTAAGTTTTCTTCTAGATCTAATCTATGATTTTATGATCCTACAAATCAAACTCCAGGCAGCTATATTAAAAATGTAGGTCACTGGTCTTTAGGTGGTTGGAAAATAGTGAGGATAGATGAGTGTATATCCAACCTTACTACTGGGGAAAAAGAAATCATAGTATGTGCTTGTGGATGTATTAGTAGTATTAGTTGTGTATATGAAGGACACATAGATCTTCATATACATAGACTAACCAACTCATGAGAATGCTTAGTATATTTCTAGATACTAGTCAACAATAAATCAAATGTTAGTGAAAACTGGAACCATTCCTTGGAAATGTCATTTTGAAGAAATGTGTTCTAGAGATCATAGATTTAGAGGCCATATAGTCCCACCCCCTCATTTAACAAATGAAGACACTCAGGCCTAGAAAATTAAGTGACTTACCTAAGGTCACATAGTGGCAGAACCAGTCTTTGGATCCAGGCTCTCTGATTCCAAATTCCCCTCCCCAACCTGGGGTAGGGGGAGAAGGTCAGTTTTGAAATAGAGACCATACTTTTAACAAGTCATTGAAGAAGTATTATCTTCTGTCAGACCATTTGTTCCAAGTTTTTATTTGGAAAACTTGGTCACCTTAGCTCATCTAAATTAATTTGCATTTTGTTGCATTTCCCCAAAGCACGTAGGGAATTTTGCAGTGGAATCCAACTTGTCAGGGGCTCCAACTCCCTCTGGAGAGCTAATTGCCATCTCCCAATTTTTTTCCCACCACTGACCCTCTCTTTGAAAGGAGGGATTTTAACATGGCAGAGAGAGGTTTCTAAGTTTGATATCCTTCTAAAAACTCTTATCTTCTGTCTTCTTTCTTATTCTTCTAGTATATAAAGAGGAGGTAAATTCTATCAGCCTCTTATCTGCACACCCTGTATCTTTTCTTTTCCCTTAGTAAAGAATGGTCACATCATCAAACAGAAGGGGCCCTGGAGGAACCAGTGATGGCCTCACAATTTTTAAAAAAAATTTTTGGTTTTTATTAATTTGTTTGTTTACTTTTAGTTTACAAGATTCAGTTCCACAATTCCTTGAGTTTCAAATTATCTCTCCCTCTCTCCTCCCCCCCCCCCCGCCATGATGGCATACAATAAAGTATAGGATCTGCAAATACTTTCATATTAGACATTAGTCAGGTTATAAAGAAGGATTGTATCAGATGGAACGAACAATGGGAAAGAGGAAACAAAACCAAACAAGAAAAAGATCAGGTTGTTTGCTTCAATCTGGATTCAAACTCAGTTCTTTCTAGTTCTTTCTCTGTATGTAGACATCTCTCTCCATCATAAGTCTTGGGGTTGACTTATAACCCTGCATTGCTGAGAAGAGTCCAGTCTATCAAAGTTGGTCATCAAATATATGTTGTGTCTGTAACTGTGTATGAAGTTCTCCTGGTTCTACTCTTCTCACTCAGCATCAGCTTGTATAAGCCTCTCCAGGTAAATGTGAAGTCCATCTGCTCCTCATTTCTTATAGCACAATAGTATTCCATTACATTCATATACTACAACTTATTCAGCCATTCCCCAATTGATGGGCACCCCCTTAATTTCCAATTCTTTGCCACCACAAAAAGAGCTGCCTATAAATATTTTTGTGCATATGGGTCTTCCTCCCACTTCTATGATCTCTTTGGGATACAACCCTAGAAGTAGTGTTACTGGGTCAAAGGGTATGAAATTATTTATAGCCCTTTAGGGGTTGCTTTCCAGATTGCTCTGCAGAATAGTTGGATCAGTTCACAACTCCACCAGCAATGCATTAGTGTTCCAATTTGTCCACATCCTCTCCAGCATTTGTCATTTTCCTGTTTTGTCATCTTAGCCTATCTGACTGGTGATATATAATGCCTCAGAGTTGTTTTGATTTGCATTTCTCTAATCAATAGTGATTTAGAGCATTTTTTCATACGCTTATAGATATCTTTAATTTCTTTCTCTGAAAACTTCCTGTTCGTGTCCTTTGACCATTTATTAATTGGGGAATGACTTGTGTTCTTATAGATTTGAATCAATTATCTGTATATTTTAGAAATGAGTCCTTTATCAGAGACATAGGTTGTAAAAACTCTTTCCCAATTTCCCACGTCCCTCTTAATCTTTGTTACATTGGTTTTGCTTGTAGAGAAGCTTTTCAATTTAATGTAATCAAAATGATCCATTTTGCATTTTATAATGCTCTCTAATTCTTGTTTGGTCATGAAGTCTTCCCCTTTCCACAAATCTGACAGATAAACTATTCCTTGCTTTCCGAGATTGCTTACAGTATCAGCCTTTATACCTAGATCATGCGCCCATTTAGACTTGATTTTGGTATATGGTGTTAGATAATGGTCTATGGCCAGTTTCTGCCATACTATATTCCAGTTTTCCCAGCAGTTTTTGTCAAATAGTGGGTTCTTATCCCCAAAACTAGGGTCTTTGGGTTTATCAAACAGTAGATTACTATAGTCATTGACTACTAAGTCTCGTGTACCCAATCTATTCCATTGATCCACTACTCTATTCCTCAGTCAGTACCAAGTAGTTTTGATGACTGCTGCTTTATAATACAGATTGAAATCTGGTATAGCTAGTCCACCTTCCCTAGTATTTCTTTTCATTAATTCCCTTCATATTCTGGACCATTTGTTCTTCCAGAGGAATTTTGTTGCTATTTTTTCTAGTTCTATAAAGTAGTTTTTTGGTAAATTGATTAGTATGGCACAGTGGCCTCATAATTTGACACCACATAAACTGACCTGAGGGTCTAATGATTTTCTTTGACAATTCCTATCTTTTCATCTACCCAAGGATGAGGAATTTTAGTATCTCCACCAAAGAAGGAAGATTGGTGAATAATATAGTGATCTCTAGGTTATTCATAGGGGCCTGATTAGCTAATCTCATCAACTAAAATCTACTGAAGCATGCATAGCTTACTATGCAACCCTAAGGAATAGGAGAGCTAAATCTTAATTGGAATTTTCAAAACCACAATGCCAAAGAGTCATGTGAACACTTTAGGTTCAGGGCAACTAGGGAAATGTGTTGAGACAGGGTGTCTTTGGAATCACCTCAAATCATACTGTGAAATTTTTTTTTTTTTGCTTTTTGGAGAGGTGAGGGCAGGGCAATTGGGGTTAAGTGACTTGCTTAAGGTCACATGGCTAGTAAGTGTTAAGTGTGTGAGGCTAGATTTGAACTCAGGGCCTCCTGACTCCAGGGTGGTGCTCCATTCACTGTGCCACCTAGCCACCCCCATATCATGAATTTTGACCTGGCTGTATCCAACTGTGTGATTTAAAATCTCTTTAATATTAAGCATTTACAAGGAGCTCATTTTCCCTTTGAGATAATTTATAGGATCATAGAGGGCACTTAAGTGGCTCAATGGTTAGAGTGCTGGGCCTGGAGTCAGGAAGACTCATCTTCCTGAATTAAAAATCTGGCATCAAAGACTAACTAGCTGTGTGACCCTGGGCAAGTCACTTTACTCCATTTGCCTCAATTTCCTCATCTATAAAATGAGCTGGAGAAGGAAATGGCAAACCACTCCAGTATCTTTGCCAAGAAAACCCCAAAGGAGGTCATAAAGAGCCAGACACAACTGAAATGAATTAAACAGCAAGAACAAATAGGGTCATAGATATAAAGCTAAAAAAGACCTAGTTCGGTTCCTTCATTTTACAAGTGAGGAAACTGAGGCCCAAGAAGTTGAGCATTTTATCCAAGATCACATAGGGAATGAGCATCAAAGGCAGGATCTGAACTCAGGTTTTCTCTCTTCAGAGTCACTGCTCTTTCTACCGTACCATAACTTAAGATCAAAGGATCACAGACTTAAACCTGGAAAGGGATCTTAGGGGCTATTGAATCTATCTCTTTTATTTTACAGATTAGGAAACTGAAATTAAATTAAATTAAATTAAAGAAATTAAATGATTCAGTCAAGGTAATATAGCTAATGTATAAGGTGGGACTCAAACCTAGGTCTTCATGGCTCCAAAGTCAACTTCCACTGAGGCAGACTTTTAAAATACCAGCTTATATAGAGCACCAGCTCTGAAGTCAGGAGAACCTGAGTTCAAATGTGACCTCATACACTTAACACTTACTAGTCTTGTGACCTTGGACAAGTCACTTAATGCCAATTGCCTTGCCTTCCCCCTCCAAAATAAAAGCAAAAAAAAAAATACCAGCTTATATATAATGGGCAATCAACTTGAATATATCCAGAAAGAGTGATCTAGTGTGTAGAACCCAATACAGGAGGCATAGGTTTTGTTCTGGGCTCCATCCTTGGGTTGACTTAGGTGAGTCACCTCTTCTTTTTTTTTTTTCCTCTGCTGACCCATCTGTAAAGTGAGATCAGTGATCCTTGCCACTGAATTATGAAAAAAGTCCTTTGAGATCTTTATAAGAAAGGACTAATTTCATGAAAATGAATAAAAAAAAATACAGCCCACCCAAAGTCTTCTCTGGCACTTGTTCCTGGTGTAAGTACACATTTGTGCACACACATGTATGTATAATGTCTGTATATGTACTCAGGTGGGTGTTTCTGGTTTCTGGTTCCTGCTTTCCCATGGGCTAAGTCAAATGTACCCTCTAGTATTTACATTTTGTTCAGCTTAGCATTAAAAAAACCCCCCAAAACCAAAACCACTCACTGTACCAATAGTAACTTGGTTTCAGACAAACCACAAGTTTGGGAATGACATTCGACCATGGTATGGACAAGGCTTGCCCAGTAGGAAATGGTAGGGAAGTAGAATTTGATAATCCATACAGTATGTTCTGTACTTTGTAAGGAAAGCGGAACAAATAATTTGGCTCAACTTCATTGAGAAGGTATTTCACTCAGGCTCCTGATCTCTGTGACTGAACCATATGACTGATATGTTTTTCTCATAACTCTGTCTCTCCATGTGTTATCCATTATGGATAAAGTTGGTTGCAAGTACCACAAGTCAGTATAAATAAGCAAATCTCTGTATATATGCAATTCTTAAGTTATTGTTCCATATTACTGCCCTCGGTCAACCACTGATCTTATACCAATGTGTGTCTATGTTTATAAATGTAAAATTGCTATTTACATGTGTATATGTATGTATATGATGGTATTCAGAGGTATAAAGATCTCCACTTATTCGCAAGAGTGATCAAGCTAAGATTTCAAATCACATATCTTGATTCTTGTTGTTCAAGTTCCTTTCCAGGAAATTGGAAATGTAATATAATAAACATTTAAGCCTAGTCTTTCAGAGAGATCCCTAAAACTATTTGGAGGCAGTACCTTCCATCTAAGGCAGCTAGGTGGTACAGTGGATAGAGTACCAGGTCTGGAGTTAAGAAAACTAATTCAAATCTGACCTCAGACCCTGGGCAAGTCTCTTAAACCTGCTTGCCTCAGTTTCCTCATATGTAAAATGAACTGGAGAAGGAAATGGCAAACCACTCCAGTATCTTTGCCAAGAAAACTGCAAACGGGGTCATGAAGAGCTGAACATGACTGAGTAACAACAACAACAAAAACAACAACAGACTTGCATAGTTGTTTACATATTGTCCCTTGTTGTAGAATGTGAACTCCTTGAGGGCAGAGGCTATTCTTTCCTTCCTTTGTATTCCCACTACTTAGCACAGAGCCAAGCCCATAGTAAGTGCCTAAAAATCCTTATTGACTTTCTGACCGATTGATGATCATCATTAACCATCATAAAATGTGGTTAACGGTCCTTGGAATTCAGTACAACTCACGAAAGTTTGTGCCAGACAATGTACATGCCCACTACCAATAGTAACATAATTATTGTTTAAAACTTCATGCACAGATTCTTTGCTAGACTATTATCTATACTCCCTGGTAAAGGGATTGAAGATTAATTAACTACCCTTTCTCATAGTTCCCATCATATTTTAGGAACTAATCAGGAGTATGTAATACTGGGCTGATAGAATCTCAGAGAGACAGAGAGAGAGAGA